>NW_022060297.1:55228-390304 GCF_007364275.1 Archocentrus centrarchus
GACGACTGGGGTCTTTGTCAAGATATGGGATGATGTTGCATACATACTTGGATTTCAGGTCACATGCCACCCAGAACTTTATGCCAAACTTGTCAGGTTTTGTCGCACTGTACTGCAGGAAACAGCAACGGGTCTTAGTTGGAAAAAGTTGCTCATCTATGGTGATGTGCCTTCCTGGGTTGTAAGAGGTAATGCAGTTGGTAACAAAAGACCCCCAAATGTCAGAGACTGCAGCAAACCGATCATTTGCAACTCGTTCATTGCGTGTGTCCTTGTCATCGAAGCGTAGGTGCCGCATGATGTCCTGGAAGCGGTTTCGGGCCATAATCTTGCTGATTGCGGGCACTCCCAGTGTTGCTGACCATACATCATGCACCGCTGGAAGGCGGACAATCCCACGCAGGATGAGGATTGCAATGAACGCCTTTAGTTCAGGGAGGGCCATGAACCCGTTTCCCTGCTGTGTCTGGCGTGCATGCTGGACAGTCCACTCCTGAATGGTCCGAAGCATTTCCAGAGTGATGAAACAGAGGAAACTCTGTAAGCGACTCGACACCTTTCTTCTGGCCAAAGCAGTTGGCTCTCCATCTGTGGCATAACATTCAATTGGGCTGTGATGCAGAGGCCTTCTGATCTGTTCCTCACGCCACACTGTGCCGTCTTTTGCCGTCTCTGTCAGCCACTCATGTGTCTCCATGCGACCTCTCTTTCTGGAGGTGTGGCGAAGTTTCCTCATCTACAGGGTGACCATGTTTGAGATTTGATTAGTGAAATGTTAAAATAATATGCAATCGCAAAGATATATTGTCTCTTCCTAAAACACAACAAACGGCAAACGAAAATAGGAAATTTAGGAAATCTTACCAGAAGAATTTTCAGAGTCGGAATTTAGCACAAGGGTTATTTCATCTCCATCGGAGTCACAGGGGTTGACATGGTGAGGATCATGTCCAAGCTTGCTGTGTTCCGTAAACCTTTGGCATCTTTGCTTCTCAGTCAACAGAGTAGGTGAAATATGTGTTGTGACCTGGCTTTTTATACACCTGGCGACCCTGAGTCATCATGGTCATCATTGGTAACCCATCCCCACCCCCACACCCATCCCACACACATTCCAATCTACTGGCCCCGTGTACATAACAAAAGGTGGCCTAATGAGATGTAAAACTGCCATTTGGCAGCGCTTGGTAGAAAAAGGAGTAGAGGGAAAATGCTGGTAGTTCTAGTGTTAAGAGACTCCACAAAAACAAGGCTGCAGGCCCTGACGGGGTCTCCCCCAGGGTGCTTAAAGCCTGTGCCACCCAGCTTGTGGAGTACTGCACCATGTCTTCAATATGAGCCTGGATCTTCAGAGGGTCCCTGTGATGTGGAAGACATCTTGCATCGTTCCGGTCCCGAAGATGACGCGACCCAGTGACGTCAAGGATTACAGGCCAGTGGCACTGACTTCCCACATAATGAAGACCATGGAGAGGCTCGTCCTGGATCAGCTCCGGCCCATGGTCCAGTCATTTCTGGACCCCCTCCAGTTCGCCTACCAGCCCCGCCTGGGAGTTGAGGATGCCATTATCTACCTGCTAAACCGAGTCTACGCTCACCTGGATAAGCCGGCCAGCACTGTGAGGGTCATGTTCTTTGACTTCTCAAGTGCATTCAACACCATTCAGCCTGCTCTTCTGGGTGATAAGTTGACAGCGATGCAGGTAGATGTCCCCCTTGTGTCCTGGATTGTTGACTACCTGACTGGCAGACCACAGTATGTACGGCCTGCAGCACTGTGTGTCTGACAGAGTAGTTAGCAACACTGGAGCCCCACAAGGGACTGTCCTCTCTCCCTTCCTCTTCACCCTCTACACCACAGACTTCAGCTACTGCTCAGAGACCTGCCATCTTCAGAAGTTTTCTGATGACTCTGCAATAGTTGGATGTATCAGCAGGGGTGATGAGGATGAGTACAGCAGGACAGTGAAGGACTTTGTCACATGGTGCAAGCGGAACCATCTAGAGCTCAACGTGACAAAGACAAAGGAACTGGTGGTGGACTTGAGGAAAGACAAGGCACCGGTGGCCCCTATGTCCATCGGAGGGGTCAGTGTGGACACCGTAGAGGACTACAAATATCTGGGAGTACACATTAACAACAAACTGGACTGGGCTAAGAACACTGATGCCTTATACAGGAAGGGCCAAAGTCGCCTCTATTTTCTGAGACGCCTGAGGTCCTTCAACATCTGCCGGACTATGCTCAGGATCTTCTATGAGTCTGTGGTGGCGAGTGCCATCCTCTATGCTGTTGCATGCTGGGGCAGCAGACTGAGGGTGGCAGACGCCAACAGACTCAATAAACTGATCCACAAAGCCAGTGATGTGGTGGGAGTGGAGCTGGATTCGCTTATGGCAGTGTCGGAGAGGAGGATGCTGTCTAAGCTGCAGGCCATTATGAACAATGGCTCCCACCCACTCTACAACACAGTGATGGGACACAGGAGCACATTCAGTGCAAGACTCATCCCACCAAAATGCACCACAGAGCGCCACAGGAGGTCATTTCTACCTGTGGCCATCAGACTCTATAACTCCTCCCTTAATAGGTGACATTGTGGTTCATCAGTGTCATTCACTTATCAGTATTCAATTGTACATAAAATTGTTTAAATTTCCATATACATTGTACATACACTATATACATTGTACATTGTACATACACTTATACATTGTACAAAAAAGGACTGTGCATATATATATAATGACACCTATTTAAAAATTTTTGCACTCACAATTTTCATATGTGTATAGATTTAGATGTGTATATAGTCAAAATATCTCTTTAGGCTTTATACTTTTATGCCTTTAGTGTATGTTATTGTGTTTTAGGTTTACTCGTTTAAATGAAACGGTTGCAGCTGTAACAATAGTAATTTCCCTTTGGGATCAATAAAGTATTCTGATTCTGATTCTGATTCTGAAAATGCAAAGCACTGCACAATAATGGCAGGAAAACAATTCTAATAGCAAATTAAATTAACACCAGAACACAGAAAACCAGCATGAACAAACATAATGAATAATAATTGCATAATTTGATATTACCAAATATTAACTCAAAATATGTCTATACTGCATTTTTTTGCCATCAGTGACATTTTATGTCTCTCTGAAGATTCCCTCTCTCTCAGTCTTATAGTCTGTGGTCTCCACTGTATCATTTCAACAAGTGTTTAGATGCAAACGTCCATCAATTTGATCACTGACATCTGGTAGGATGTGTCCTAATAATGATCTCCATGGTTGACAGCCTTGATTTACATTGAAATAAGTCACTTATAAGACCTGATACCGCAGCTATGATTGCCACAGAGCAGTGGCATCTTTTCTATCACTGGTCACTTGGTGAGTCCCTGTTTGCAGAGTCAGTATCATCAAATTAAACTAAATTTAAGCCAGTTTTCATATGCATTCATTTTCATATTTTTGTCTTTAAGTGTGACTTTATTTGCAGAAACCATTTTCAGCTCAGAGAAAACCTCTCATCTCCTTTAACTGTGTGATTACTGAGCAAAGAAAACAAATTCAGCTTCTCCTTTTGGTTTTAAACAACACCTAAAAACATTTCCTGTTCACCTCTTTTCTGACACGTCGATAAATGAAGCTTATTGCCGAGGTCAGTAACGTAGAGCTGTTATCTCTCGTCTGCCTACTTTCTGGGTGTTTGTCCAGTAGTCTGTTCTTTACATCACTTCAATTTTCCCACGCTGTCAAACTCCATACTATCAAATCAGCCTCCATTCTTTGTCCTTTAAATCTATCATCTCATCTAACCCTGTGACCAATGAACTAAACTAAACCAATAAGCACGTCAGCTTCTTCTCTATAAAACCACATAAAAACACTTCCTGCTCAGCTCTTTTCTCACAGACAAATCATTGCAGCTCGCAAGAACACACCATCTTTCCCCTTTGACGAGCTCAACACAGCTTCATCATGACCGATTGTGAAAGAGAGCTTATAGGTTTGGTCCATCAATGGCTATCCAGGGAGCATCCTCACCTGTGTTCTTCCCACGTGGAAAGTCACAGCTCAGGTCACCTGGGAGGGGTTTGTGGAAGTGCTGTGTGAGCAAGAGGACAGGCCAGATGCTGTGCAAATTACATGATTCTCATCTGGCCTTACCTCTAGACCTGCAGGCTGCCAGGGTGCTCACAATCATTGCTATCATTGTTGGGGCCTTTGGGATCCTGTTTGGTGTTGTGGGAGTAACTGCAAGAACGTTGTGTCAGATAGGGGGAAAAAGAGCAAAGCATCTGGAGACATTTTCATCATTGAAGCTCATGCCTGTTTCCTGGCTCACCAACAACATGAGCAGTGAATTCTGCAGTTCTCTTCAACTCATCTCTCAGAAGAGGGAACACGGAGCCTCCATTTTCATTGTCTGTGGGGCTGCTGATCGTGGGAGGAGGCTTCCTCTGCAGCTCCTGTCCCCAAAGGGCTGAGACTGACTATGAGGTTAATTAGTCAAACCATTGCTCTGTGTTTATGTAAACTAAGGCTTACATTTAGACATCTGACAGTCTGTTGTAGACAAGACAAAAATTTGATGACATTTTCAATTTTTCTCTTGAAAGAATGAGTAGCATTACATGTTTTTCTGTTTTTCTTCAAATATACTGCAGGAGCATATGTGCAGTCTTTTGACATATGATGATGACGACGATGAAGATGATGATACTTTATTGATTCCACAATGGGAAAATTACAGTTAACAGAGCACCCATCCAAGAAGACAAACAAACAAACATGGGGTGAACTGTGGCCATGCTGCCCCCCTACACATATATATAAGAGAAAGAGTCATCATGTCGTCAGATCTGGCTGACATATTCTGTGAACAATGATCTGGATGAATGAACCAATAAAATAAAAAACATTAACAAGAGTAGCCTATCAAGAACTCATAGAGCTCTTCTTGTAAAAGCAAATGTTTGGTGCAACAATGCTTTCGGATCATTGTGAAAACTGCCAGACATGACAGGCTAGAAAAAAGAAAAAAACCAGTCTGAATGAGTCTGTGTTTATTTCGTACTCTCTATTTTTTAAAGACTAATACATTTTAGAGCTGATGAAAGACAACACTGACACTCTTAGCTCTTCTTGCAACTCAACATATCTGTTATTTCAGTCAAAACTGTTACTTTGACTTAAGATCTTAAAATGTGTTTTGATGGATCAACTTCTTCATTAAGAACAATTACAGATTTTCAGAAAATCAAGTGTATTAGCTAATGTGAATTTAATACATATATACAGTTACATTTAAACTAGTTGGAAAATGCACTTTATTAACCAACATTAAAAGACTGAGGCTTAACACTAAATACACACAAGAGGGCAAAATTAATAAGGAACACAAGAACTTAATCAGACACAATGAGAGCAGGAAAAGGAAAGGAGGACTATAGAAACACAGATATTCACATAAAGATCTAACCTTCAAATTAAAACAGGAAGTAGACTGAAAGAGGGATTAGGATCAAACTCACACAGAGGGGAACACAGGAGGCCAAGAAAAAGTAATACAGGAATCAACATTTAACAACACGAGGGAACAGAAATGCTAATCACAACAAAACCATGTATATACAGAGATCATGAGAGCTCTCTGACTGAACTTTAAGAGGAAAAAAGAGATAAAAGATTTTTGAGCCTGATTAAAATGTTTGCTTTGGTGCGTGTGTGTTTTCATCTGTGTGTGTGGTTTGTGAGTGGTTTGGATTTTTTTTTTTCAAGCTGGTAGAGTGAAACTGTTTCTAACAGTGTTTATCTGCAGTCCTGTTTCACAAATACATTCTGCATGGACACTTTATTAAAATGCATCACACACACACACAAAACAGAGCAATTCATAACATCACAGTGTTTTAGATTTTTTTTTTTATCAAATCAGATACCCGTTTAATAAAATTCAGCATTTCCTCTGATGAACTGTGATCACCTAAAAATGAAGAACATGAAGTGCTGCTGGGAACAACAAACCCCGCCCCCGCTCAGCGTGTTTGAATGTCGTCCGTCTCACAAACACCGCAAACATCTCACACACCATTGATAACACATGGGTCCTATTGCCCATACCTGTAATTTTCCAAGGTTTAAGCTCTCTGATGTAACCGTTGGAGTGTGAATGGGTGAATGAGGCATGTTGTATAAAACGCTTTGAGTGCTCAAAGTAGAATAGAAAAGTGCTGTATGAGAACCAGAACCTCATGAAGAGAGAAACCCAAATATTCTCTTTGAGAAAGCATGTCTTGTCTTGTCAAGCAATGTAAGCGAGGAAGCCACAGTCAACTTATGAAAACCATATACAAACTACTTCCTGCTCAGCTGTCTCTCACAGACAATAACCACAAAATGCTGGTACTGGGAGGAAGCCTCCTCTGCTGCTCCTGTCCCCACAGGAATGAGATTGACTTTAAGGTTGAGTACTCCAAACCCAGCTCTGTGTAACACCTTATTTATCTATGAATTAAGTAAGGCCTACATTTAAATGATATCCCATCCGTTGAGAACAAGAAAAATGTTTTATAAAAGTTTCACTTCCTGTTTTTTTTTTTCTTTGAATAAGTAGAATAATAAAGCAGGAAATGTGATTAAAATAGACAGAAATCTTTGCAGTATGAATGTGTAAACAATTTTTTCTTCAGTATTTTTTTTATATTGTTAATTATAGAAACAGAGGTTTTTCTAGGATCTGTGTAAATTCAAGCCTTCCTTAAATAATAACCGCGGTGGCGCAGTGGTTAGCACTGCTGCCTCACAGTAAGAATAACATCTAGAAGCTCTGGGTTTGATTCCACCTTGGCCCAGGTCTCTCTCCCTCTCTCTGTGTGGAGTTTGCATGTTCTCCCCGTGTCTGCGTGACATGCACTTACTGGGGTTAGGTTCACTGGCAACTCTAAATTGCCCATAGGTGTGAGTGTGGATGTTGTCTGTCTCTCTATGTTTGCCCTGCGACAGGCTGGCGACCTGTACAGGGTGTACTCTGCCTCTCGCACTATGTCAGCTGGGATAGGCTCCTTGTTTTCATTTGTAGGTGTGTTGTTATTTTTAGCTCTGGAGAAAATTAAAAGAAAAAAATATGTTTAAAAAAATACACTTTCACAATTTGAGAATAGATCTTGAAAACAGATTTTTTTAGGATCAATTTACCATATATGGCAGTCCTTTCTATTTCCTTTTGAAGATAATTTACTTTTGCATCCATATTACCTCACTGAGTAGTAAAAGCAATCCTAACAACAATTAAGGCAACTTAATTGCATAATAAGAGCTCTTCCAGTTCACCAAAAACTAAGGAAAGGAGCTTCAGCACTTTCTTTAGCACAGGATACACTGGGAGCATCCTTTATGAAAGGAGAGAAGAAAGGACTGTCCCATCAGTCATTCTGACTGACCTTTGGCAAGGACCACCTCCTTGCCATGTAAAATGATTTGAAAGAAGCCCAGAGGATGAAGAATGCACTGAGGTTAACTTCACTGAGGTGAAAGTTAGTGGCACGTCGCACATCAAGCACTTCCTCTTACGGACTGATGTCACTGATGCGAGGTCATAGCCTCGGGGAGCTGACTGCAAATATTCCAGCCCCTTTAGTTTAGAACAGACAAAAACGACCTCTGTCCAGGAGTGTCAAGGTATAGGTGCATGCAGTACTAAGAGGACAGAGATGTAGCCTTTAGCCATGAAAGGCCTTAAAAGTAATCAATACTATCTTATTGTTGAATCATTTCTAGCTGCCCACATGGCAGCTGTATCCCAGTTCAGCCTCAGCTTCTGATGATGCAGCATCTGAAAGTGTTGTTTGGTATCAGATCAATACAATTCAATTCAAACACATTTTATTGACTTGACAGTTTTTAAAATCAGTATTGGAAAATCATCAAAAACAAAACCAGTTTAGTGACATGTCACAAAAACAGAAAAAAGAACAAGATTATAACACACAGAATAATAACTATGATTAATTCAGTTGTGTTTGTTCCAATTTAATGAAATATTAATCTAAATAAATTACAGATAATATATTGTCAAGAGTATTCTGCCTTCACACACATGAAATTGAGTGAATTCCCATTGTTAATGCATAATGTTTAATATGAAGCTGGCCCACCCTTTGCAGCTACAACAGCTTCAACTCTTCTGGGAAGGCTTTCCACATGGTTTAGGAGTGTGTTTATGGGAATTTTTGACCATTCTTCCAGAAGTGCATTTGTGAGGTCAGACACTGACTTTGGATGAGAAGGCCTGGCTCACAGTCTCCACTCTAATTCATCCCATTTGCTATTGGGTTGAGGTCAAGTACTTCCACACCAAACTTCCACATCTGTATCTTTATGGACCTGCTTTATGCACTGGTGTGCAGTCATATTGGAACAGGAAACTGTTCCCACAAACTTGGGAGCATGAAATTGTCCAAAATGTCTTGGTATGCTGAAGCATTAAGGGTTCCTTTCACTGGAACTAAGGGACCGAGCCCAACTCCTGAAAAACAACTCCACACACACACTTTGTCACTCCGGAGAACACGTCTCCGCTGCTCTAGAGTCCAGTAGCAGCGTGCTTTACACCACTGCATTGCACTTGGTGATGTGAGACTTGGATGCAGCTGCTCGGCCATCAAAACCCATTCCATGAAGCTCTTTATACTCCGTTATTTCACATGGCCTACCACTTCATGGCTCAGCTGCTGTCATTCCCAATCACGTCCACCTTGTTATAATACTACTAACAGTTGACTCTTGAATATTTAGTAACGAAGAAATTTCACGACTGGACTTGTTGCACAGGTGGCATCCTATCACGGTACCACGCTGGAATTCACTGAGCTCCTGAGAGCGACCCATTCTTTCACACATGTTTGTAGAAGCAGTCTGCATGCCTAAGTGCTTGATTTATACACCTGTGGCTGTAAGTTCCAAGGCAACCAGTCACATATGTTGTACACCTTATAAGTTACTTTTAATTTAAAGCTCACAAATAACTCTTTCTTTTGATAATGACCATTTAACCTTTGTACATGTATATTTTCATCATTTCTTTTTCATCATGTTTCTCCTCCTCCTCTTCATCTTCCTCCTCCACAGCTGCTCTCTCCTCCCTCATTTCCACCTTATCCTCTTCGTCCTCACCTCAAGTCACATATCCTGAGCTGAAGTCAGGGCTCTAATACATGAAAGCTTGCATAAACATGTATTTATTCCCAATATTGTTGCAATAACCTATTGTCAGCAGGTTAGACTCTCCTGTCTCTGGACAGGTGTCAGTGATCCAGCTCAACAACAACAGCTGTTTATAAGCTAACATGCCAGCTGATGCTAGGCGTGAGTTTCTGAAAAATCACACTTTCCCTCTGATGAACAGCATGATTATATTCTCACATTGTATGAGTTTATTAGCTAAGTGTCCAATTCCAACACTTCAAAAACGTTTCACTAGCTACTGAAGGACATGAGTTTTTATGAAGCTTCAAGTACATTCATGGTATATGTTTGCCCTTACCATCACACATTTATTTGCCTGAGGAACTTTGTCTTAGACTGGAAAATAAACTGATTAAAAATATACAAGTAAATATTGTTTGGTTTCAGCCAAGAACTGTTGGTTCTGGGTATGTCTCTAACTAACAGATTATCCCTAACAGACGCAAGCACTCTGTCTCGGCAACGGTCAGCCACTGATGGAGACTACACAAACGATAAAGGGAGACTCCGAGGTCATCTCAGGAAGCAGCTGCTGAAGTTCTCTGTTTTCCACATTTTGTTTTGTATAACGATGTAACCAAGATTAATAAGCTTTGACTATATGAAACTGAGTTCTTCATGTCATGTTCAGTAACACACTGGGCATGCCATGCGGTTCTGACCCAGATTAATCTGTAAACCGTATGAAAATGGTTAATTAAATTTAATAATTGGACTCCTTATTCCGTTGTTTTGTCTCGATAAACGATAAACGAACACACAGAAACCTAAAGCAGCTCGTATTTTTTTTAAATTTCTTCAGACGGTGAAGCCATTAGATACTTTGATCCCATTATTGTGTTTAACAGCAGAAAGAAAAAATACAACACACAGTTATTAAACATCAAAGTGAGAGTGCCAACGATGAATGAAACGATACGTATAGAAACAAACATAGATAACATATAAAACCATAGGCAAGGAAGAGTTATATTAAGGCTGACATTGTACAAGAGAGTACAGCAAATTGCATTAATAAATAATATGTTTACACTATAAATCAGAATATGTACACAAAGAATCCAGAAGACAGCAGCAAGAGGATATATTACAAAAGTTTGTGTGTGGGATCTAATGTCCTGACAGGTGTGTTCACCTGTCACAGAAAGAAGAGTTCTTACACAGTTTTAGGGAGAACGGTAGGAATGATTTCCTGAAGCGTTCTGTATGGCAGCAAGGTTAAATCAGTCTGAAGGGGAAGGGACACTGCTGCATCATTAGTGTGGGGTGGAGTGGGTGAGATGGATTGTCCATAATAGAGAGCAGTTTGTTCAGTGACCTCCTGTCCCTCACTGACTCAAACAACAACAAATTCTGACCTCTGATGGTTCCAGGCTTGTGAATCAGTTTGTTGATCCTGCTGGCATCCCTGGCACTGATGCTGCTCCCCCAGCAGACAACAACAAAGTAGATATCACAGATTTGTAGAAGATCTCCAACATCTTTCTGCATACATTAAAGGATCTGAGCTTCCTTAGAAAGTATTCTCATCCCCTTCCTATACACAGCATCACTGTTGGTCCTCCAGTCCAGTCATTCAGGTGAACGCCCAGGTACCTGTAGCTGTCCACCATTTCCACGTCCTCCCCCAGGATGTTAATGGGCTTAGTCGCAGTTTTATTCCTCCGGAAGTCAACCACCCTCTCTTTTGTCTTACTGAAATTGAGAAGGAGGTGATTTCTGCTAGACCACTCCACAAAACTCCTCACCAGCTCGCTTTACTCCGACTCCTGCCCACACTTAATACACCCTATCATTGCAGTGTCATCAGAGAACTTGTGCAGGTGTCATGTTTCACTGTTGTACTGGAAATCTGAGGTGTACAAGGTAAACAGGAATGGAGATAGAACTGTCCCCTGTGGTGCCCCAGTATTGCTAACCACCACATCAGACAGAGTCCTCCCCACCCCCCAAGCCGTACAAACTGAAGCCTCTCTGATAGATAGTCAGCAATCCAGGAGACAGCAGAAGTGGTGACACCATCCTGAGCAGCAGTGGTTGTTGGATGGTATTAAAGGCACTAGAAAGAAAAAAACAAACATGATTCTCACCACTATTGCCACTAGCACTATCCAGGTGAGAGTGAGCACTCTGCAGCAGGTAACTAACTGCATCATCCACCCCAACACGAGGCTGGTAAGTAACCTGAAGAGGGTCGAGAGCATGTTTTACTGTACCTACAAGCTCTCTCCAGCATCTTCATGACATGCAATGTCAAGGCAACTGTCCTGAAATCATTAAGGCCAGAAGGAGTGACTTTCATTGGTATCAGCACTAAACACGATGTCTACTATAACACAGTACCTTTTCCTGCAGCACACTCAGGTTGAAGAGATACTGGGACTGATGCTCTCCGGGCCTGTAGCTTTGCAGTGGAAGCAACAACAATCTGAGTGGGTGAAGGTTTGTAGAGGGAGCAGAGCTTAGTATTACCGCTGCTGATACAGCAATCTGGCACTGGCTTGATGGACGTTTCCATCTTTTATTGCCAGGATCTTAATCAGCATAACAGGTCAGTAAAGGCCCACAGGTGTTCAATTACAGGGGTGGAGACCAATCATCTGATCCCGCCTCTGGAGCAAAAGCGTGGACTCTGTACACACACACAGGTTCAATCTTCAAAAAAAAAAAGAGATTTTAATGAGGTTTCTCATGTTAGAAAGTTTTCATGTAGCATGTGTATGTATTCATTACATGAGAAAGTCACTGAAATTAAAAGTTTCATATGAGGGAAAATTATTGGAAGGAGTAACAGGATGAGAGGACTGTGGCTGATGATTGCCACAGATTGGACAGGTAGCTGGGAACTTTTACATTTCAGGAAAAAGCGTTGAGTCAAGATAAATTCAACACAGCATCGACAGGCCTAGGGCTGAAATTCTACCTGAGACAGATCCCATATAAACATCTCTCTCTACTTTCCACAATCTCTCTGCACTATACAAGTTTCTTTGGTGTTAGCTATGTTTCCTGAAGACAGATCCCTGCTATTCTTGACTCCTTTCTCTCTGTTCTATCTTTATGTTTATTGTACCTCCACTCCAGCCTATTATGTCAATTTTATTGGTTACAATAGGGTGATTTGAATTTGAATGTGTGTGGTAGACCACAGCACAGGACTCCATGGAGCTGCAATGCAAGATTTACATGCCGCTGCACTCTACACAGTGGCAGTAGAGCAATTCACCATCTGAATAGCTGGCTGCTAATCACCAGATACAACACAAATGTACGGGCCAGCATAGATGAAAACATGCCAGGAACATGTAGAATTAATATAAATATCTTCTGAATAAAATCAATTTCCTTAATTCCATTATTAAATAATTTTTCCATTTTGAAAATGCATTCATGCTGTTGGTTGATGCTGCTGTGTTTTTCTTATCTTATCTGGACTGAATTTGAATATTGAAACAGATTCTTTTTTGGCTTGGTATTGTTACCCTTTTATTATTTTGCATCTGCCTGTTTTTAGAACATCCCTCCTATTCAGGGTGCACCCTACTGTAGGTGGAAGCTTGCTATTGGTGTAACACCACTAGAAAAGATCCAGTGTGTTCATGGACTCTGTTTCAGTCCCTGATGAAGGCTTGTGTGCTGACATGTGTTTTTTAGGTTAAACTTTACTGTGCCATGAGTATAAAGGCATTTTCATTTTTATTTGAAAAGACAGTTCCTTGGTGCTTTTTAATATTTCAACCTCAGTGATGACTGAAAATATAAGTTGAAGTAATTTTGTTGCCCCTGATACACATTTTTAAAAGAGGCCATGTTTAGAAAGAGATCATTGCTAGTTATGTGTTTAAAAGATATGTAATCTACACAAAGTGCTTCAGATGGTGTAATTTCATGTCTTTAAGGTTTAATGTTAATAAAGCTGTTGAATCAACAAGGTGGTCTGATTGTTCTTATGCATCATTAAGATTGTACTGCATAGAAAGGAACTGTGATGCATTTTTGATTAATCTGGTTTATTACTTAAGCATAAATGACATGTAATTCTATGAAATATATGCTATTTGTTTTGTAACCTGATTATTATGCAATTCAAACAATATACTTTATCTCTTTGAAATAAATACACTTGTTATTATTAATCTAATTTAATTATACTTTAGTAATAGTAATACATAAACCTGAGGATTATACATATGAAAGAAATAGGCTTTATTACACTAGGAGGTTGATCCGGCCATGATGAAGGTAGTGGATGAGGAGATGCTGGAAACAGACAGGAGTGGAATGTAATGTTCAGAAGTGATGTTACCATAGCTGCTCTGCAGTGTTCTAGAACCTGAAACGTAAACACAGAATCTTTAAACTGACAAGATTCACTTCTCCAATGAACTTCACTGTGTGAGCACAAACTTCTTGGAGCAGCAGACGCCAACATTTTCCAAACAAATCTTTACAAGAAAGAAGAAATTTTCACTGAACATCTTTGGTGAGTACTTACATGGATGGTTTAAGGTCATTTAGGTTCATACAGTGGAACTTCTAAATGATACACGACTTGTTTAAGCCACAATTTGTGTTTGTGCATAAATATTATCCCAAAATCTTGTGGCTAGCTGTTAGCTGTGTCCTTCAACCTGAACACAAAGTGTAGAAAGTTCAGTTTGAGTCACTGAGATGTTGTGTGATCGAGCACTGAATGAAGTTAAATGCATTATTTTAACAAATTAAAAGAAAAAATACAAGTATAACTGGGTACCTGCATGTGTAACAGTGCATTACATTTGACTCTGATCCTGTTACATAACAAAGTACACAGTAAGAACTGTGACTTGGTTTCAGTTAGTTTATGAATACAACACTTTTAAAGGGATTTGACTTCTTTATTTAAATACTTAAAGTTTTAGTTAAATCCTCTAAAACTAACTGATGTAGCTGGTACGTACACCTCGTTCCTACATAATACTAGTCTGTAGTTTAGTCTGTGTGATGTACTGTACAAGATGTCAGTCCCATTTTAAGAGGATCAAAACATCCTATGAATGTGTGCCACAGGATCCCAGACAGACTTTGTATTTTTCTACACAAAGAGCACTGAGATGTACATCAGGCAAGAAACTGAACAGCATGTGGAGTGGATGGAGAGGGAAGGGTGTCACTCCAACCTTGAGGATATTTTACTCAACCTGTTGGAGCAATCACCAAATCCTCCACCTGCACCTTCTTCCCCTGCTGGGCCACCTCAGCCAGCAGCAGTCAGTCTGCCTGGAGGTTTTGGTGGTTGGACCATCCTGGGAGTAGGCCCTCCAGTAACTGAGCAGCAAGTTCCCCCAATAGCTGCTCCCTACACCATGGTGCCAGCTCACCTAAGCACTCAGCCAGGGACTGTTAGTCAGGGACAGGTAAGACATGCAGAGGTAGTGACAGGTGTGATTAGAGTTTTATTGATAGAGGTACTTAAAAGTGTTGGATGCTTCAGGCTGGATAAAAGAAAAAAGTCTGCTGTCACCTTCCTTGTATTTTACTGGTGTATAACTGTGGTGTGAAGCTTTGCTGATCATTAAATGTAATCACTGCCAGTGAGTCATAATTCAAAAGGAATAATTCAGGAGAGCAAAGTGAAGCTTTCAAGAACAATAAAAACTATGGATGAATGTAGTTTTATGCAGATGTTCTCTGTACTTTGTGTTGTTCATGCAATCTTCTCTGAATCTGGTGAGGATTAGATCTCTCTGCACAGGCTGTTTGTTTCTGTGGTGTTCATCATGTGGTCTTTGAAATGCTGTACTTAGTGTCAGTATTATGGATTTTGAACCTTCTCCTTCCCTCCACAGAACCTGCTGAATCAGTGGCCTGCAAACGGCGTCCTCACAGCAGCCGCTGTTCCTCCTGCTGCTCCTTCAGACCCAGTAAGCTCCTGTTCTCACACTGTGCTCTTCCACATATTACTGACCTCTGTGAGCCTCAGCACAGACATTCAGGCACATTATGGTTGTTCACCTGCATATTTCAATCCTCCAGATGTGTTTTCATCTCACAGATGTCACATGTTCAGTTTCAGTGTCTTAAAAAGAGGATAAATTCTGCCATGTGATGGATAAATGATACTATTGCAGCTTGTCTCATCACCTGTTCTGTGCTTTGTGTTTCCAGTGTTCCCGTGTCCTCCAGATTCCTGATTCCATGACCCAGTACCTGCATCCTATTGGAGTACTGTAAGTAAAACACACGTGTGAACACAGCTGCTGAACATCTGTACCTTCATTATCTCATATCTGTCTCTCTGTATCTGTGTAGGAACGGTGTGTTGGTGTGTGATTTTGCTGCTCCTCCAATCAACACACCCTCTCCAAAGTAAGTTTGCTCTGCTGCTTTTAGACTTTTTTTTTGAGTTTGACTGTCATTTATCTGCAGATGCCTGCATGAATTATTGTAATCAGCCTCCTTTAATCGAGCTTTGATTCAGCTTCACAGCTTTACTTGTGTTTTTAAAATACTTTCCTCACAGTTGTACACAGTGGTAACTTGTGCTCATACTCTGTGTTTTACTCCTGTAGAAAGAGGAAGCGTCATGAGCATCAGGATGATGAGGACCGGGTGTATGTGAAGAAGCCACCCAATGCCTTCATGCTGTTTTTGAATGAGGAGAGGCCAAAGGTCAAGGCTGAACTGACTAACAGCAGTAGTGCAGCAGTCAATGCCGTTGTGGGAGAGAGGGTAAGTGTGTAACTCTGCATAGATTTATGCATCTGTTAATGTTTGATGCTCATGTTTGTGCATGTGTACCAGCTGTCCTGTAGTTATGTGTAGTAGCAGTGTGGATGCTGACAGTGTGTTCTTCTGTCCACAGTGGAAGTCGCTGCCAAAGGCCCAACAGGCAAAATACTACGAGCAGGCAGAGGAGGAAAGGATGCTCCACGCCCAACAACATCCGCAGTGGTCCAGCAAAGATAACTATGTAAGTCCAAAGTGAAAGCATACAAGTCACACATGTCCACATCACTGCATTGAAGCACTGTCACTGCACAGTTTGAATCAGCTCATTGCTCACATGTCTAATGTGTTTGTTTTCAGGGCAAAAAGAGGAGGAGAATCCGAAGGTCCGCCTGCAGCACAGGTAAGAGAAGATTTCTGGAAACCACAGTGATTTTTTTTTCATGTGAAATGTGATGAAAACCAGTCAAAAATGGAATCTCACTGGATCAGATCGAAGACAGTAAATTCTGTGCATTGCAACAGATGACAAATATATTTGTGAAATATTTGTAAGCCTTACTGAAACTTGTTGAGCAGTTTGAATGCTACTGAACATTCAAATTAAAACAAGAGAAACCTGCTCACTCAGACCTTCAGGTGAAGGTCAGGGTTATTACAGATGTTCAAAACACTAAATTTTACTACCAGAACCGCCTGATGTCCAGAAGACCTGAAGTCACTGTGACTTTCATATCAAATGTCAATTTATTCAATATTTCCATTAAATGCTTCTTACTGCAGGTTTAGGAATCAAAGGTTTGTCTTGGAGGTGTATTTAAAAGTCTCAGAAGACTCACTGCATTTTTGTTTGTGTTGCAGCATCTGCACCGACACCTGTGCAGGAGGTTCAACAGGCCAGTGTGCCTGTGTGTGGCACGCTCCACGTGCCGCAAGAAAATCAGACCCTCCCTGCTTCTCAGGCTTCCTCCCCGCCACAGCAGCTCAGGAGTCCTTCCTTCATCACCGAGACTCCTGCAATGGGTTTGAGCTCAGCCCCTTCATCTACATCATCGGCTGCCTTTGCTGAACCCATTGAACCTGAAAGTGAGGCAACCTCACTCAGCAAGGCAGGAGTAGAACTATTGTCTCTCAGTGAAGACCTTGATGCCTGCCTTCCTGCCATGCAGCCTCAGGAGCCTTTCTTTCTTCTCTCTGACTGTCACACTGAGCATGAGATCAGCTCCAATACTCTTGTGGATGCCTCTCTATCCACATTAGTGTCCTCTGAAGCTGCACCAGTTCAACCCACGGCCACTTTGTTCAGCAATCCTGAAGAGGATCTCTTATCTTTTCTGAGCCAGTCTGAAGTAGACTTTCTCTACTCTAGACTTTAGTCACTTCTGGCTTTTGGCTTTCTAAAGGAAATTCAATTAAACTTCAACTACTTTCCACAATCTCTCTGCACTATACAAGTTTCACTGGTGTTAGCTATGTTTCCTGAAGACAGATCCCTGCTATTCTTGACTCCTTTCTCTCTATTCTATCTTTTTCTTTATTGTACCTTCCATATTTTAGTTATTAAATTTCCATATTTTTACTTGTTAAGTTTCCTGTCTTTGTTGCAAAATTTTCCATATTTTACTTGCTAAATATCCATATTTTTAGTTGTTAAATTTCCATATTTTTACTTGTTAAGTTTCCTTTATTTGTTGCTAAGTTTTCCATATTTTTAGTTGTTAAATTTCCATATTTTTAGTTGTTAAATTTCCACATTTTACTTGTTAAATTTCCATATTTTTACTTGTTAAGTTTCCTTTCATTGTTGCTAAGTTTTCCATATTTTTAGTTGTTAAATTTCCATATTTTACTTGTTAAATTTCCATATTTTTAGTTGTTAAGATCCTTGTTTAGTTGCTAAGTTTTCCATATTTTTAGTTGGTAAATTTTCATATTTGTAGTTGTTAAATTTCCATATTTGTAGTTGTTAAATTTCTATATTTTACTTGTTAAATTTCCATATTTTTAGTTGTTAAGTTTCCTTTCTTTGTTGCTAAGTTTTCCATATTTTTAGTTGTTAAATTTCCACATTTTACTTGTTAAGTTTCCATATTTGTAATTGTTAAGATCCTTGTTTAGTTGCTAAGTTTTCCATATTTTTTAGTTGTTAAATTTCCATATTTGTAATTGTTAAGATATGTTTAGTTGCTAGTTATTAGTTGTTAATTCCATATTTGTAGTTGTAATTCTATTTACTTGTTAAATTTCCATATTTTAGTTGTTAAGTTTCCTTTCTTTGTTGCTAAGTTTTACATATTTTTAGTTGCTAAATTTCTATATTTTTAGTTGTTAAATTTCCATATTTTTAGTTGTTAAGTTTCCTTTCTTTGTTGCTAAGTTTTCCATATTTTTAGTTGTTAAATTTTCATAGTTCTAGTTGTTAAGATCCTTGTTCAGTTGCTAAGTTTTCCATATTTTTTAGTTGTTAAGTTTCCTTCATTCTTTTGATGGAAAAATAAACGCAACTGAAAATGAATTGAGCGCCTCCTGCAATTTTCATTAAAAGAAAGCACGAGTTTCATTTTAGAAATTCAACATGGACCAGCTCTTTATCCTCTCCAGGATATTCGAGTGTGCGTGGGAGTTTGCCCAACCAGTCTACATGTGCTTTGTGGACTTGTAGAAGGCATTCGACTGCGAACAGTGTGACTGGCCTCTCTCTTAGAGAGAGGGTGAGGAGTGCGGCCATTCGGGAGGGGCTCAGAGTAGAGCCGCTGTTCCTCCACATGGAGAGGAGCCAGTTGAGGTGGCTCGGCCATCTGACCAGTGATGGGAATTCCGGCTCTTTTCAGAGAGCTGGCTCTTTAGGCTCGGCTCCCAAAGAAGAGCTGGCTCTTTCAGCTCCCAAGTGACTCCTCAGATTTTACTTTAAAAAAGGTGTCAAATGAAGTACTAATGTAAAAACATACATTATGTCAAATGTTTCTTTATATACTCAACATAGAATAGAGTGCTCCAAATACAAATTATAAAACAAAAGACTGACACTCAGAAAACCAAGAGCCTTTGAGAGGTTGATCCTGTTTTTCCTACCTGATATAACCTGCCCTGTTTTGTTCTTCTAATTGCTATACACAAACAGCAGCAGAAACATACCGGTCGGTTGGTTTTAGTTAAATGTTAAAGAGTAAAGGAGCTTTAAATTAATAGTAACTCTGCTGTGGCTGTCAGTGAAGGCTGATTTTAGATGAGACTATACATATTAACATCCAACAGCGTGGCTATTATTTTAAGTCTATGCCAGGTCTTTGACTACGCTTGAACTGGTTCAGTACTGATGATTATACCACCGATTTGCATTCGATGTTTGAACAGTGTTCTTCACATTGTTGGAATTTTTTCTTTATGATTGTTTGCTAAAATTTGTATTAAATGAAAGTCTGTATTTATGAGCACGTGAGATCGTGTTTCTCTCTTTTTTTGATCTGATCATGACGGCTCTTCTTTGTGAAATAGGCTCAATAAACAGAGTCTGAAGGACTTTGTGTTTGTGTAGTTCTGTTTTTAGACTAACAAGAGTTGCAAAATTTTGCATTAAAGACCGCATATCAGGGGGAGGAAAATATTCTTAACAAAGGCAAAACTGTTGAGCTTCATTCTTTGCATTCCTAAGTAGTTACAGTATAAACACCAAATAAATTTGATTAAATATGTGACTTTTGTTTGCATTTGTTAAACTCTGAATTTTCCTCAGAAAGCAGTTTCAGCTTAGAAACAATACTAGAAAACTCCTCTCACGTTTCCTTTATTAACGTGATGAGTGATCGAGCTACTGTCAACTACTGAGTATAACCTCATAAAAAAGGTTTCCTGCTTTCCTGGTTCCTCTCACTGATAAATTACTGGTGTCTTGTTGTTTATTACAATCTCCTAGACCACCACTATATCGTTTGTGTTTTTTGCAACCCACTTACAATCAACAATAGAATCTGCATCAGCTGGGGCTCTGCTGCTCCCGCTGTTCCTGGGAGGAGGCGTCCTCTGCTGCTGCTGTCCCTGCATGAATGAGACAGACTTTGAGGTTAGGTACTCCAGCAGTCGCGCTGTGCAAGCAGGGCCTACGTTTAGATATCCAGCCGTCTGTTGGGAACAAGAAAAAGTTTTGTCAGAGTTTCACCTTCTGTTTGTTTGCTGAATGAGTAGAATAACTAGACAGATCTGTTTATTTGTTCCTGTAGGGAACGTGGATCAGCAGAAATCACATAATGTTTGCATACACTAACAAAATCTGAAATGTGGTAAAAACAAGCAGTAATGTTTGCAATATGAGCGTTTCACTTAACTTAGCCTAGGTTTTCATTTTTGTATCCAGAATATATTGCTGAATCACGGTGCAGTATTTTTCTTATTATCTCTTTATGTGAATACAATTTTTTGTGTTTTACACACAGATTTTTTGTGCTGCTGTTATGTTTTTGATTATATTGTTTAATATTCTTAAATAGGCTACTCCTCCTTCTTTATTAAACTGGTTCAGTATTGATGATTGTGACTTTCCATTCTCTGAATAGTTCAAATCGTGTTTGCTTGTATATGTTGATGAAATTAAGATGCGCACTTACTTACATGTGAGAGCATAATTTCTTTTTTTATCATAGCAGCTCTTTTTTGTCAAAAGGCAAATAAATAGAGTCTAAATGAGTTTGTGTTTACGTAGCATTAGTTTTCAAAGATTAAGATTCAAAGATTAGCTTTGTAGAGATTAAAATATTCTTAATAAAAAAGACGCTGCCAAATTATCTCAAAGTTAGGGAAGTATAAGGAAAATGTAAACTTAATCAGATAGAAAGGAAGACAAGAACAAAGAAGGGAAATAAAAAAAACGGAACACCACAAAAACACATAACCTGCAAAATAAGACTGTGAACTTTAAGTAAACTGAAATTCACAGAGAAACACAGACAGTGGGAAACACATAGGGCGCATACTTTAAGGACAAAAGAAATTAAAGATATTTAAACCTGATTAAAAATGTCTGCTTTGTTGTTACATTTTCATCAGTGTGTGTGTGGAGAACAGGTTTCACATGTTTCACACAGGTTTTTCAGTACATGCTCCTAGAATGAAACTGTTTCATGCAGTAATTTGTTCTTCGTCGCTCTACTCCTGTTTTACGTTCTGTGAGCACGCATGTCCTTCATTATTTTCTAAAACTGCAAAGAGAACATTTATAGTAAATTGTTTCAGTAAATGACAAAAACAATTTTGAGAGACATAAAAACCTGAAAAGCCTTTTCTAGTAGGTCAGAGTAGTTTAAATATTTGCTTTAAGAGAACAGCTTTCTCTTTACTTTAAATGTAACAAGAAAAGAGAAACACAATCCTCTCTTTTCCCATAAATAAAAAAAAAAAAAAGGAAACACATGATATTCTTTACTTTTTTTTGTTCACAGGGCAGGGCAGGCGGACTGGGAGCCTGTTTGTGCTTGCCATGTGGACAGCCGATCTGGTGTGAGAGATGACTTATTCAGTAAAACGTTTTGACTGCAGAATCAAATAGATGTCGGCGATGCCGACCGGCTGATCAGGCTCAGCGATGGAAAACTTGTGACTTTTACTTCCTCTAAATAGTAAAGTTTGATCATGGAACATTGTTTTGTACACACAAAACAATGCTAGACTGTGTTTACAATCTGATCACCACCAACAAAATCTTTTAACTTAGAAACTGGATTTTATTGGTGGTGATCAGATCTAAGTGTACTGAAAAGCAGAAAAATACTTTAAGTCACATTATCCAATCTGATTGGTTCTAGGGACGTAGAGGTGCTGACAATGAGAAGTGGCGTTTAGATGCTTCTGACAACACATGGATAATTCAGACTAGGAGGAGATGGTATTTAGTGGGTTATGACGCGGAATGATTTGATGGGTGGAAGTGTGGAAAGGATTCCGTAAATATCATTATCTCATTTGGCATTTAGCAGCTTTTGCATTTGAAATCTTCATATGTAGCTTGAGGGTCCTGCATATCTTAGAATCTTGAAGTTGCCCTCTAGCACAGATGGCTGTAGCCATTTTGATGCCTTAGGCGAGTTGAAGGTCCAGCATGTGATTAGTCATTTAATACATTCATGCATATTATGATTATAGAACAGTCAATTTTGATAGCTATGGGTAAACCTAATGAGCATGTGTCCCCACATACCTGAGTGTTTTTATCTAGCTTTTCCCTGACACCTAGTGGAGACTGAGAGAAGATATGTGGTATATGATGAATGTTTGAAGGGCTGCAGTGTTAGAAAAATGTAATTTCAAAACAATTTTTGTGGGGAAACTTCATAGGATCAGTAAAACACTGTGATAAACAACTATAAAAAATGAGTTGTTGGGTACAAACTGACAAACCTCTTCTTGCATTTATAGTGTCTTGCAAAAGTATTCATACCCCTTTCCTAATAAACAGAAGGGAAGCATTGATTCCTAACACATATTTAAAGTTTCACATTCACATCATTAATTTCTTGTAGGCTGCATGTATTAAACCACATCTAATGACTGAAATTGAAAGAAAATGAAATTGTAGGAAACCCAAACTATTGTGTGTAAATCCAGAGGAAAGTGTTTTGTTTTTAGGTCCAAGTCAATATGATCCAGTCATAAAAGTCAGAATTAAGTTACTCAGAGTTTTAGTCAATCACAGTTGAATCAGAGTACACTCGTAAGTCAGTGTTCACTGTTGGTATCAATCCAACGGCCAGATGTGGCAAAAGTACAGACATTCTGTACGTAAGTAGAAGTACAGATACTTGTGTTAAAAAAAATACTCTGGTAAAAGTTGAAGTACTGAATCAACTTCTTTCCTCAAGTAAAAGTGAAAAAGTACAGGCTCTGAAATGTACTCAAAGTAAGAAAGTAAAAGTAGCTCTATGAAGGACATTTCTACCGGCTTTTGTGCAAAGATAAATGAACCTTGTGCTATGTTAACATAATAAAATAATATTATCTGCAATTATTATTATTACGCCATTATTATCAATAATATTATGAGAATACAATCTTTATTTCAATCTAAATTTTAATTTTAATGATTGCACTCAGCTTGAACACTGTTATGTAGAACTGAATGCAGAAAAAAACGCTCTTTTTGCTGTTACCTACATTGTAGAAGTGACTGAGCCTCATCTCCTGAACAGAAAAATGAGTACAGTCAGGGGTTAAAGTGGGATTCAGCAGGTGGGGGGGACCCTAAAATTGTTTTGCAGTGGCTCCCTCTGGGGAAAAGAATCACAACTCACAATAATTTCTATTGTGAGCTTCTATTGTGCTCAGCTGCTGCTGCTCTGAGGTTTACTGCTTTTTGTGAATTTAGACAGTTGATTGAAGCTATAACCCTGTATTTCATGAGCTATCTTGGCTTATTTCCATCCCCTACACCGACAGTATACAGTTTATACTGTCTTTAAACTGACAGCATACAATTGGTATAAAGATTGAATTTAGTGAATGACTCTAAGCATCATCAGCTTAAATTCAAACTCATCTCTGCTACACTTGATGTAACTAAACTCTGATCATCACCACAGCCATATACACCAGTCCAACACAGACCTTTACTGTAAAATCACCAGTTAACCTGTTTATCCTGCACTAATCTGCAGCATTTTCATGCAACTTTTGAATAACACAACATTAGCATACCTCAGTTTGTTTTGTGGGTTTCACAATATGAAAAAATATAACTTCACATCATATACAGATCCAACACCTGATTTTAAAAATGTAAGCTTTAAATTTCCAGTTTATCAGATGTCACTGAGCAGTCCTTATCTTTAAATGTAACCTCACCTCTTCCTTTCCTCTTTCTTATATCTTTCTCCTTCTCTGCGTGAGCTTCTCTTTCTTTTCTCTCCCTGCAAATACAGCAGCTGGACCTTTAGTTCACAGACACACTGTGTGACAAACTGCACAAAGTTCATGTGTTTAGTGATATTTGTTGAGCTGTTAGAAACATCGCAATTGTTATTACCTGCCACAAGTTCCTCCCTTTATTTTCGCTCCTCTTCTGTAACGCTAGCTAAGATGTTGAACCACAACTTACGGACCAAAAACGTTCTGGATCATTCCTGCCCACCTAAACTCCTGAGTACAGTGTTCTAAATGATGCATAAATTACATGGTTTTGCCTCTTTCAAGTCTTTGTATGCAATAAGCCCCAGGTAAGAATAAGCCAAAACGCTTGTCTTTTATGTGTTACTGTTCCCTCCATTTAGGCTCAGATCATTTTGATGTTTGAAGGCAGTGACCAGACCTAAAAACTTCCCTCAGTAACGACCCTGTTTTGAAAATGTAAGGAGTAGAAAGTACAGATGTTTGTATAAAAATGTAGGGAGTAAAAGTAAA
This sequence comes from Archocentrus centrarchus, assembly GCF_007364275.1. NCBI lineage: Eukaryota > Metazoa > Chordata > Actinopteri > Cichliformes > Cichlidae > Archocentrus > Archocentrus centrarchus. The sequence goes on from NW_022060297.1 coordinate 79,568, forward strand.
AAGTTGTCAGAAAAATAAAGAAAGTGCCTGAAAATTCTCCTTAAGTACGGTATTGAAGTATTTGTACTTTGCTACTTCCCAGCTCTGCCAATAACTGAGACGTTCCTACCACAAGCAGACAGCTAATTAGTGGATTCAGCAGTACTGTGGAACGGGTTCATGGGAATCAGCTTGGAGATCCCATCTTGTTGAATTCATCTATGTAAATCCACACAGAGCAGCAGCAGCACAGGTCAGCTGATCACAGCCTGCACACTAAGAAAATCTACTGGAGCTCTCAAGAGAAATGATTGTGAGTTGTGATTCTTTTCCCCACGCTGAGCCAATGCAACTGAGCTTAGGGTTCACCCACTTGCTGAATCCCACTTTAACTTCTGACTGTACTCATTTTCTGTTTATAAAAATTCACTGATTCTGTTCATAAAAATTATGAACAGAATCAGTGACAAAGGGCAGCCCTGGCGGAGTCCAACACCCACAGGAAACAAATCCGACTTATTACCGGCTATACGGACCAAGCTCTCACTGCGGTTGTATAAAGACTGAATGGCCCGCAACAACAGACCAGACACCCCATACTCCCGCAGGACCTCCCAAAGGACACCCCGAGGGACACGGTCGAATGCCTTCTCCAAGTCCACAAAGCACATGTAGACTGGTTGGGCAAACTCCCACGCACACTCGAATAACCTTGAGAGGATAAAGAGCTGGTCCAGCGTTCCTCGACCAGGACGAAAACCGCATTGTTCCTCCGGGATCCGAGGTTCGACTAACGGACGGACCCTCCTTTCCAGCACCCTGGCATAGACCTTACTGGGGAGGCTGAGGAGTGTGATCCCCCGAAAGTTGGAGCACACCCTCCGGTCTCCCTTCTTAAAGATGAGGACCACCACCCCGGTCTGCCAATCCAATGGCACTGCCCCAGATCTCCACGCGATGTTGCAGAGGCGTGTCAACCAAGACAGCCCTACAACATCCAGAGCCTTCAGGAACTCAGGGCGAATCTCGTCCACCCCAGGGGCCTTGCCACCAAGGAGTTGTTTAACTGACTCAGTGACCTCACCCCCAGTGATGGTCAAGTCATCTCCCTCGTCCCCAGACTCTGCTTCCACTCCAGAAGGCGTGTCAGTGGGATTCAGGAGGTCCTCGAAGTATTCCTTCTACCGTCCGACTATAGCCTCAGTTGAAGTTAGCAGCACCCCACCCGCACTATAAACCGTGTGAGTGGAGCACTGCTTTCACCTCCTGAGTCGCCTGACGGTTTGCCAGAATCGCTTCGATCCCGTCCGAAAGTCTTTTTCCATAGCCTCACCGAACTCCTCCCACACCCGAGTTTTTGCTTCGGCCACTACCCGAGCTGCATTCCGCTTGGCCTGTCGATACCTGTCAGCTGCCTCCGGAGTCCCACAGGCTAACCAAGCCCGATAGGACTCTTTCTTCAGCTTGATGGCTCCCTTCACCTCCGGTGACCACCATCTGGTTCGGGGGTTGCCACCACGACAGGCACCAACCACCTTGCAGCCACAGCTCTGAGCAGCAGCCTCAACAATGGAGGTGCGGAACATGGTCCATTCGGACTCAATGTCCTCAGCCTCCCTCGGAATGCTGTCGAAGTTCGGCCGGAGGTGGGAGTTGAAGATCTCCCGGACTGGGGCTTCTGCCAGGCGTTCCCAGCGCACCCTCACAATACGTTTAGGTGTGCCAGGTCTGTCCAGCATCTTCCCCCGCCACCTGATCCAACTCACCTCCAGGTGGTGATCAGTTGACAGCTCAGCTCCTCTCTTCACCCGAGTGTCCAGAACATACGGCCGCAGATCTGATGATACGATTACAAAATCGATCATCGACCTGTGACCTAGGGTGTCCTGGTGCCATGCACACTTATGGACATCCTTATGTTCGAACATGGTGTTTGTTATGGACAAACTGTGGTTTGCACAGAAGTCCAATAACAAAACACCATTCGGGTTCAGATCGGGCAGGCCGTTCCTCCCAATCACGCCCCTCCAGGTCTCACTGTCATTGCCCACGTGAGCGTTGAAGTCTCCCAGCAAGACTATGGAGTCCCCAGATGGAGCACTCTCCAGCACCCCGCCCAGCGACTCCAAAAAGGGTGGGTACTCTGAACTGTCATTTGGCGCATAAGCGCAAACAACAGTCAGGACCCGTTCCCCGGCCTGAAGGCGCAGGGAAGCAACCCTCTCGTCCACCGGTGTAAACTCCAACGTACAGGCAGCAAGCCGGGGGGATACAAAAATACCCACCCCAGCTCGCCGCCTCTCACCGAGGGCAACTCCAGACTGGAACAGAGTCCAGCCCCTCTCCAGGAGACTGGTTCCAGAGCCCAGGCCATGCGTTGAGGTGAGCCCAACTATATCTAGCTGGTATCTCGCAACCTCACGCACTAGCTCAGGCTCCTTTCCCACCAGAGAGGTGACATTCCATGTCCCAATAGCCAGTTTCGATAGCCGGGGATCAGTCCGCCAGGGCCTCCACCCGACACACACTGCACCCGACCCCTACGACACCTCCTGCGGGTGGTGGGCCTACAGGAGGGCGGGCCCATGTAACCTCTTTGGGCTGCGCCCGGCCGAGCACCACGGGCTAATGCCCGGCCACCAGACGCTCTCCCTCGAGCTCCCTCCCCAGGCCTGGCTCCAGGGTGGGGCCCCGGTAACCCTATTCCGGGCAGGGTAAACTGTTCCCTTGCTGTTTCAATCATAGGGGTCTTCTGGCACATGTGCATCTATAATGGACAGACACATACAGAGGCAGAGGAGGAAGAGTGTGTGTGAGAGGTGGTGGACGAGGAGGACAACTGAGAAAACAAACCACGTCCTCGTCCACAGGATGACCACGAGGGAAGCAGGACAAAGGGTCCAACCCAATCTGAGCAGATTCTCTGTGGCAGCATCATCAGGACATTCACTGTTCATGCTGTACAACATCTGACACACAGTCTGCCACACTGCACGTACTGTGATGTTCATTACAGTGCAATGGCCCCGTTTCCCAGACTTGAACAACAACCACATGTGGGTGGCAGGAGCACCCTTTATACTCATCATGTGGAAGTCCCTGGCCAATGGGGTGGCAATGTCACCCTCTGTGCAGCGACTGGTAACTGGGGGGGTCCTCCACCGTCATGCTAACCTGGGGCCATACAACACCGGATATCTCCTCACATTCCTGGGTGGTCTACAGGATCGCATGGCTGCACGTGAACTGCTGGATCAGCACGCAGTGTCTCCTGAATACGTCATAGTTTGTTACACCGTGAACTTTCCCCATGCTGTCCAGATACGCGAGTGGTTCACAAACAACCAGCACTACATGAACGTGTTTCATCCACATCATAGCCCCTTCCTCAGTCCAATAGAGGGGTTTTCTCTGCCAGCCCTACACCAGGGAGAATATATTGGAGGCAATGGAGCATGCATGTGATAATGTTACTGTAGAATCCTGTCAAGGCTGGATTTGGCACACAAGGGGGGTTTTACCCCGTTGCCTGTCATGTGGATGAGATCCTGTGGCCGGACCATGCTCACAGACATGATGGTGCAGACTGAATCTGGCGTACAGTGATGTGCTTTCTGTTGTATATTATCAACACATATATATATTTATACTATGTCTATAGGTATATCTGGGTATGCAGGTGTTGGACGTGTGTATGTATGTGTATATGTATATATGTGGGTGCGTGTGTGTGTGTGTGTGTGTGTGTGTGTGTGTATCTATATCTATATATCTATATCTATATATATAATACCCGGGTAATAAAGAGGGCACACAACATCATCAAGGACCGTACCCACCCACAGCACACACTGTTCACACTCCTGCCGTCTGGCAGACGTTACAGGAGTGTAAAAGCAAGAACAACCAGACTAAAAAACAGTTTCTATCCACAGGCCATCAGGCTACTGAACCACTGACTGATTACCAAACTGTGATTACCTGCCTTTCTTTCATCTGTATATATCTGTATATATTGCACTTGCTTTATTATTTATTTATTTTTATTTTCTACTTTTACTTTCCTAATATACTAGTTCTTAAATTTTATTTTAACTTAGTTGCTTATTTCAATTGTTTGTAAAGCAGTCGTAAGTAAAAATTTCATTGCTCAGCATAACCACAGTGTTTTGCGGTGTACATGACAATAAACTTCTTGAATCTTGAATCTTGAATCTTGAATATTATAGTACGCATATGTGTATGGTATGTGTATATGTGTGTGTGTGTGTATATGTATATACACACACACACATATATATATGTATGTGTGTGCATATATACCCGCCGAGGAACAAACTCTGGTTATTGGTGACTCTGTTTTGAGAAACGTGAAGCTAGAGACACCGGCGACCATAGTCAAATGTCTTCCAGGGGCCAGAGCAGGCGACATTCATGGAAATTTGAAACTGCTGGCTAAGGCTAATCGTAGATTTGGTAAGATCGTTATTCACTTCGGCAGTAATGACACCCGGTTACGCCAATCGGAGGTCACTAAAATTAATATTGACTCGGTGTGTAACTTTGCAAAAACGATGTCGGACTCTGTAGTTTTCTCTGGGCCCCTCCCCAATCAGACCAGGAGCGACATGTTTAGCCGCATGTTCTCCTTGAATCGCTAGCTGTCTGAGTGGTGTCCAAAAAATGACGTGGGCTTCATAGATAATTGGCAAAGTTTCTGGGGAAAACCTGGTCTTGTTAGGAGAGACGGCATCCATCCCACTTTGGATGGAGCAGCTCTCATTTCTAGAAATCTGGCCAAATTTATTAACCCTCCTAAAAACTGACTACCCAGGGTTGAGACCAGGAAGCAGAGTTGCAGTCTTACACGCCTCTCTGCAGCTTCTCTCCTCCTGCCATCCCCCCAAAACCCCATCCCCATAGAGTCGGTGCCTGCTCCCAGACCACCAAAAACCAAAGCTAAAATCAGCAAAAAGCTATTTAAGCATAAAAATTCAAAAACAATAAATAATACAGCTTCATCAACTGCACCAAAAAATAAAACAATTAAATGTGGATTGTTAAACATTAGGTCTCTCTCTTCCAAGTCCCTATTAGTAAATGATTTAATAATTGATCAACGTATTGATTTATTCTGCCTTACAGAAACCTGGTTACAGCAGGATGAATATGTTAGTTTAAATGAATCAACACCCCCGAGTCACAGTAACTGTCAGAATGCTCGAAGCACAGGTCGAGGAGGAGGAGTAGCTGCAATCTTCAATTCCAGCTTATTAATTAATCAAAGACCCAGACAAAGTTTTCATTCTTTTGAAAGCCTGACTCTTAGTCTTGTCCATCCTAATTGGGAAAATCAAAAACCTGTTTTATTTGTTATTATCTATCGTCCACCTGGTCCTTACTCAGAGTTTCTGTCTGATTTCTCAGACTTTTTATCTGATTTAGTGCTCAGTTCAGATAAAATAATTATAGTGGGTGATTTTAACATCCATGTAGATGCTGAGAATGACAGCCTCAACACTGCATTTAATCTATTGTTAGATTCAATTGGCTTCTCTCAAAATGTAAAGGAGCCCACCCACCACTTTAATCATACTCTGGATCTTGTCCTAACATATGGCATAGAAACTGAAGACTTAACAGTATTCCCCGAAAGCCCCCTCCTGTCTGATCATTTCTTAGTAACATTTACATTTACTTTAATGGATTACACAGCAGTGGGGAATAAGTTTTATTACAGTAGAAGTCTTTCTGAAAATGCTGTAACTAAGTTTAAGGATCTAATTCCTTCATTGTTATGCTCTTCAGTGCCAACACAGTGCAGAGCAGCTACCTAAACTCTGCTCCCAGTGAGGTTGATTATCTCGTCAATAGTTTTACATCCTCACTGTGTATAACTTTGGATACTGTGGCTCCTCTGAAAAGGAAAGCTTCAAATCAGAAGTGCCTGACTCCGTGGTATAATTCACAAACGCACAGCTTAAAGCAGATAACCCGAAAGCTGGAGAGGGAATGGCGTCTCACTAAATTAGAAGATGCTCATTTAGCCTGGAAAAAGAGTTTGTTGCTCTATAAAAAAGCCCTCCGTAAAGCTAGGACATCTTACTATTCATCATTAATTGAAGAAAATAAGAACAACCCCAGGTTTCTTTTCAGCACTGTAGCCAGGCTGACAAAGAGTCAGAGCTCTGTAGAGCCGAGTATTCCTTTCACGTTAACTAGTAGTGACTTCATGGATTTCTTTACAAATAAAATTTTAGACATTCGAGAAAAAATTATTCATAACCATCTCAAAGATTATTCTTCATGTTCGGCTGCTTTCAGCACTGCTGGTATTTGTTTAGACTCTTTTGCTCCAGTTGATCTTTCAGAGTTAACTTCAATAGTTACTTCCTCCAAACCAGCAACATGTTTGTTAGATCCCATTCCTACTAGACTGTTCAAAGAAGTCTTTCCAATTATTGATGCTTCAATTTTAAAAATGATCAATCAGTCTTTATTAGTTGGCTATGTACCACAGACCTTCAAGGTGGCTGTAATTAAACCTCTACTTAAAAAGCCATCACTGACCCAGCTGTCTTAGCTAATTATAGGCCAATCTCCAACCTTCCTTTTCTCTCAAAGATTCTTGAAAGAGTAGTTGTAAAACAGCCAACTGATCATCTGCAGAGGAACGGTTTATTTGAAGAGTTTCAGTCAGGTTTCAGAATTCATCACAGTACAGAAACAGCATTAGTGAAGGTTACAAATGATCTTCTTACAGCCTCTGACAGTGGACTCATCTCTGTTCTTGTCCTGTTGGACCTCAGTGCAGCTTTGATACTGTTGACCATAACATTTTATTACAGAGATTAGAGCATACTATAGGTATTAAAGGTACTGCACTGCAGTGGTTTGAATCATATTTATCTCATAGACTCCAATTTGTTCACGTAAATGGGGAGTCTTCTTCACACACTAAGGTTAATTATGGAGTTCCACAGGGTTCTGTGCTAGGACCAATTTTATTTACATTATACATGCTTCCCTTAGGCAGTATTATTAGAAAGCACTGCATCAATTTTCATTGTTATGCAGATGATACTCAGCTTTACCTATCAATGAAGCCAGATGACACACATCAATTAGTTAAACTGCAGGAATGTCTTAAAGATATTAAGGCCTGGATGACCTCTAATTTCCTGCTTCTAAATTCAGATAAAACTGAAATTCTTGTTCTCGGCCCCATAAATCTTAGAAACATGGTGTCTAACCAGATACTTACTCTGGATGGCATTACTTTGGCCTCCAGTAACACTGTGAGAAATCTTGGAGTCATTTTTGACCGGGATATGTCCTTCAATGCACATATTAAACAAATATGTAGGACCGCTTTTTTGCATTTGCGCAATATTTCTAAAATTAGAAACATCCTTTCTCAGAGTGATGCAGAAAAGCTAATTCATGCATTTATTACTTCTAGGGTGGACTATTGTAATTCATTATTATCAGGCTGTCCTAAAAGCTCCCTGAAAAGTCTTCAGCTGATCCAAAATGCTGCAGCTAGAGTACTGACAGGGACTAGAAAGAGAGAGCAGATTTCTCCCATATTGGCTTCTCTTCATTGGCTCCCTGTTAAATCTAGAATAGAATTTAAAATTCTTCTCCTCACATACAAGGTCTTGAATAATCAGGCACCATCTTATCTCAAAGACCTCATAGTACCATATCACCCCAATAGAGCACTTCGCTCTCAGACTGCTGGCTTACTTGTGGTTCCTAGGATACTTAAGAGTAGAATGGGAGGCAGAGCCTTCAGCTTTCAGGCCCCTCTTCTGTGGAACCAGCTCCCAGCTTGGATTCGGGAGACAGACACCCTCTCTATTTTTAAGATTAGGCTTAAAACTTTCCTTTATGATCAAGCTTATAGTTAGGGCTGGATCAGGTGACCCTGAACCATCCCTTAGTTATGCTGCTATAGGCCTAGTCTGCTGGGGGGTTCACATGATGCACTCTTTCTTCTCATTCACCTTATTTACTTTGTTTATACTCCACTCTGCATTTAATCATTAGTTATTATTAATCTCTCTCTCCCCCCTCAGCAGATGACCCCCCCTCCCTGAGCCTGGTTCTGCTGGAGGTTTCTTCCTGTTAAAAGGGAGTTTTTCCTTCCCACTGTCACCAAGTGCTGCTCATAGGGGGTCGTTTTGACTGTTGGGTTTTCTCTGTATTATTGTAGGTCTTTATCTACAATATAAAGCACCTTAAGGCGACTATTGTGATTTGGCGCTATATAAATAAGTTTTAATTGAATTGAACAGCAGTTATACCAGTAAGACACAGTCCTCAGGTAATTAAACTTATATCATTACAGAAACATGTTGGCCATCTCAATTGTTAGTTCTTAGAAAGACCTGCAGTTTCACCTGCATGAGATAGACACTGAACTCTATTGTTCATTGTCAACAACTGTGGCTGCTCTGCCTTGACAGCAGAGCTTACAGCTCCTTTGCACTAACAAACACATGATGTCCTCACCTTTAACCCACCGTAACAAGACACAATGGTGAGGTGTGCACAGTGTTTTGTACCTTTGCATTTTTTAAATATAGCTGGGTGGTTAAAACCTATAACTTAATTTCATAATGGAGTTTTCCATCTAGGCTAAATAAGTTTTACTCTTGGGATGTCAGCATGCAAGTAAACATTTTCTTTGTCAGTTTCTTTTGAATGTGATATTTGTTTGTTCATGGTTGTAAAGTACATTCTGGTAGAGCAGGGGTAGGGAACTCCAGGCCTCGAGAGCCGGTGTCCTGCAGGTTTTAGTCCTGCTAATGACTTCTATATGTGATTCAGGTGTGCTGGATCAGGGACACATCTAAAACCTGCAGGACACCGGCTCTCGAGGCCTGGAGTTCCCTACCCCCGTGGTAGAGGTTCACCCAATGTTACAAACCTCTGTCACAAGGTGGCAGCATTGTGAAGAAATATTGCCAAATGCATCTTGGTCTATGGTTCATATCATATTTGCTTTACTTTGGGTTTGGGTCTGCAGTGCACCAAGCTGGAGTTGCATAGAGGACAGTGGTGCAAAACTGCTTTGTAAACAAGTGATCAATAATTGTTTTGTTTTTAATTCTTTTATTTAATATATAGGATTCAATTTACTCAAGCTTACATTTTATTTAACTTGCATTTTATTTTATGTAATAGCCAAAATAACAGGAAAATACACAGTCTTTTGTTAAGAAGGTAACAGATTTTAGATTTAGGACAAATAATAGTTACATATGCAATCACCCTCATAGACCCATTGTGAGCCAGAAAAAAACAAAACAAAACAAAACAACAAACAAACCCCCTCACAACACTTAATATTTATCTCTTAAAGAAATGTTTTGCAAATTGTTCCATCAGGTAATGTTTCTGCTGTTTTGTGAGCAAAGGGCAAAGTGCAATAATGATTATCCATTATCACAAACATTTTTGTTCACAGAGCCAGTATATGAAAAAAAACAGTGTCAAAGACTAAACGATAACTCTTGTGAAACAAAGTGTTAGCTTCTGTTTTCAAGGGTGTTCTTGACAGTTGCTACTTCTCTCTTTGTTTTTTTTTAACCCCCAACAACAACAACAACAACAACAACAACAAACAGCACCTGAAAGAGAAGAATAGCAGTGTATAGTGTCACAGTCCTCGGCCGTGTGCCCAGCGTTTTGTGTTTTATTCTTTTAGGTTCTGTTTTCATTGAGTTCTCTTATGTTCCTACTTTGATTTGGTTTTTGTGTGTATTTAAGTCCTCAGTCTGTCTGTTCCTTGTTGCGTTGTATCTCTGCTGTGTGTCACCCTGCCTGTTGGGATTTTGTATTTAGTTCTGGCGCCCGTCCAGCCCAGTCTAGCCCTGTTTATTGTTTGCCTTCTCTTCATTAATAAATCACCTTTTGTTACGCCCCTCTGCAAGCTCTACTCTCTTTGTAGAGTTTCAGGCGCTGCCTCTGCTAATTGCTGATTATCTGCACCTGATGTGTGGATACAGGCATGTATGAGGGCAGCTCTGCGGGGCTCACCACTTTTTGCTCTTCTGCTCTCTCAGTTGCAATGGTTTTAGCAGTGCTTGTCAAGGGATGTAAAATAAAAACCATTTGTTCTTAAAACTCTGGTGTCAGTCTCCACTTTATGTTGCAGTTTTTAATCCAGGTCGTAACACTTTTTAAGTTTAGTTCTGTCTCGAGTCCTGGATTCTGGGGTCCACCCTCACCAGCCACACAGCAACGCCATGACACATACTCTTGTTCTGTTGCTTGTGTGTCTGCATGCCTGTGTGTGTGCATTTGTCATGAAACGTATTGAAATATTAAGATGTTGTATATGTTTGTTGCTGTTGGTGACCAATAATTGTTGAGCGGGTGCCTGTTATTGTGTTCGGTGTGGCAACTAATTTTCTGCACTACATTTAGTTACATTTTTACTGGTTTATTGTTAAAAGGAACAACTCACATTTTAGCAAAGTTATTTTGTTACATCGTTGAGAGCTACAATAAAATCTTAATATTTGCATCAACCATATGAACTATCATAATTACAGCAAGAACATGTTTCTCTGTACAAGTGTTATTCAGATACTTTGTTGTAACAGTTCATCTTGTAGTTTATTTGAGTTTCAACTTCAACATGCTTTTTTATTCTCTTTTTGAATGTGCCTCTCAAAAAAACTTTAACTTATCTTCTCTATCACTGCTAAGTGCATTATCACTATTGTGACTTTACTTGTGTTTACTCAAGTTCTTTGCCATATTAGAGACTCTGTGTGGTTTTTCACTGACACAGGATTGCTTGGAGCTTGATTTTAATGTGCTAAGATGTCCTAAGGCAAAAGTGAGCTCTGACCCTCTTTTGATATTGTTTTCTCACACTTATTATACAGTGTGGAAGCATAATTTAGTATTTTGTACAGCTGGTCTTCCAATGTCCCACTGTCATTGCAACTGTTCTATATATTTCTTTAGCTCATGGTCTACGGTCTGAAAGATGTTTGAGTGGTTTGAACATGGGATGTGCACACATGGCCAGTGTAGTGATGATCAGACCAATTAGAGTCCAGTTTAACTATAACACATTAGAAATTAACTAACTTCAGCCCCCAAGGATTGAAAGGAGTTCTGCAACAGAAGGTCTGGTCCCACAGAGTTCTGATAACAGCATCACGGAGTGAGCCTGGAATTACATGAGGACAGAAAACAGCTGAGAGCAATGTTTAGGTGGGTGATACATGTCATCCTAACATTCTCAGGAATCGCAGGACTCACCAGTAGAACACTGGTGAGAGGATCACCGTACGCTGTAATGCACTGTAGTGAGATGATCAATGATCTTCACTTTACTGGTCAGCACTTTCATAGTGCACATCAAACTCAGTTTAGGTTGGTGCACTGCTGAACTCTCAGACTCCAAAGTGAATAGATACGAAGCATCAGAAGCTGCATGTCCAGCTTTTTACTGAAAGTTTTTGTTTTCTAGTCAACAAAAAGATTCATTTTCATATAAAAAAGTAGAACAATGTTTGTAGTATGGTGTCCTTTATGGAACCCTGTATAGAAACATCTGCTTCTGTCGCTGGGAACCTTTGCTATATGATCCCAGAGAGTGGTGATGGATCACACCAAGATGATTCATCTCCTTTGCTGGAAAGGAAAAGGGTGTGGTAGGTAACTATATGTTTTCATCCAGTCTAGTGACTCAGCATGTGGCAGCGCTGTGAGTAAGCAGGGAGAGCAGGTCTGGTTTATTTTAGCTGTCTTTGCATGTCTTGAATCATGACACAGACTGCTGTAAATCCACTGTTCAAGAGTCAAGAGATGCAACATCCCCAGATGAAGCTCAGCAGGAAGAAACAACCTCAGCAAAACAAAAACTGTAGGCACATCACAATTTTACTGTACTCTATGTATTCTTACTCTACTGGGCATGTGAGGGGACATTTTCCAAGTAGCAACATGGAGCTGGTAAGCATCTCAAGCACCTTGAGACATCTGTTTGTTGTGATTTGGCCCTATATAAATAAAATTGAACTGAATTGGTATTTTAGAACATAATCTACTGACACCAAAGGTCAAGATATTATGGCATCTTTCTATTTTTAGTGTCTTTACAGAATGCCAGTAACAATCACTGTAAATCTGGAGGTTTACAGTGATGAATGAGGTATTTCACTGTACTTGTTGTCTATACTTGTGGGTTGTTAATGCATATGTCAATAATTGTTAGAGTGATATGTGTTAGACTGTTCCTGTAGCTCAGGAGGTAGAGCAGGCCACATACTACAGAAGGTTGGTGGTTTGATTCCTGACTGCTCCACTCTGCATGCCAAAGTATCCTTGGGCAAGATACTGAACCCCCAAGTTGCTCTCTGATGTTGGAGTGTGAATGTGTGTGAATGTTAGATAGAAAGCACTTAGCTGTAGAATTAAAAAAAAGTGCTTGTGTGAGCAGGTGTATGAGGCATGTTGCAGAAAGCATTGGAGTGCTCAAAGTAGAGTAGAAAAGCATTATATAAGAACCAGTCCATTTACCATATGCTATTTAGTGAAATATTAAACAAATAAATCTTATTGATGATACCACATCAGCAGCTCTGTTATTATTAATTTTTGTTTTTAATTCATTTTATGTTTCCAGAATTTGTGTAGTTTGTATTGTTTTATTTTTTACAGTTTTAGTGCTGAGCAATTTTAAACTAATTAACTTGTTAAATAACTGGTAAACCAATGTCTCCTCATAGCAAGAAGGTCCTGGGTTTGAATCTGAATTTGAGCAGGGCCTTTCTGCATTGTGCCTGCTTGGGTTCTCTCTGGGTTCTCTGGCTTCCTCCCAGTCAAAAAACATGCTTGTTGGGTTAACTGGAAATTCTAAATTGGCTACAAGATCAGCACTGAGACAGACTGGTGACCTATCCAGGGTGTTCTATGACAACTCCGTCACTTCCCACAATCCTGAATTGGATAAGGGCAAAAATGGGTGGAACATCCATCCATCCATCCATTCTCTTCCGCTTATCCAGCCCAGGCTTCCCTCTCCCCAGCCACCTCCTCCAGCTCATCTGGAGGGACCCCAAGGTGTTTCTAGGCCAGCTGAGAGATATAATCTCTCCAGCATGTCCACGGTCTGCCCTGGGGCCTCCTTGCGGTAGGACGTGCCCTGAACACCTCACCCAAGAGGTGCCCAGGAGCCATCCTAGTCAGATGCCAGAGCCACCTCAACTGGCTCCTCTCAATGTGGAGGAGCAGCAGCTCTACTCTGAGCCCCTCTCGAATGGGCGCACTCCTCACCCTATCTCTAAGAGAGAGGCCAGCCACCCTTCGGAGGAAGCTCATTTCTGCTCATTCTTGTATTCGCGATCTTATTCTTGTGGTCACTACCCAAAGTTCATGACCATAGGTGAGGGTACACAGTAAAATGGGCGTGTTGATACAACACTAAAAGAGTCAATTTTAACACTGAGCCAGTGAACATATGGTCCCGCCCTGTACAGTGTTAAAGTTACACTGAGCTCAGTGTTACATTTTCAGAGCTGATTTTACTCTGATTAGAGTTAAATTTAGTTATAGAGTAAAATTTAATTAACACTCACAATTGTTAATATACTTTTACTCTATGAGATAAATAACACTCAGTGTTATTTAAATATGACACTGCTACTTTTCAAGTGTTATTCTAAATCAACTCCTACAATTTTTTTCTTAACAAGTTTAAGATCTATGTAACATTCACTGTTAATTAAATTTAACTCTAAACACATTGTTAATCTGTAACTAATCCAGTCAGTGTAAAAAAAATGACACAATTATATACTGTTTTTAGAAACCTATTGTTAATATTTCTTACCGACATACAGCCAAAAATATTTGTAGCACAAAAAGAACCCATCTTCCTTGTCTTATTAATTTGTTAAGTTCAGTACAAAAATAAAATGCACTTAAAGGCTTCTCTGCATTTTCAGTTTGATTACAAAGAAAAAACTTTTATAAGACAATGAATTTACTGGAACATCTTTATCCATTTCTCTAAGAAATAAATTTCTGAAGAACTTGACATTAGTGCCATTTTTAACAAACAACAAATATCAGTTGGTCAGTGACAAAATTAAAAGCACCCATTTTCTTAAGAAGGTCACGTAAAATCTTTTTGCTAAAAATTACACAAAAGCTTTTCAAATGAGATCTTTAGAGGTGCTGATTCTCATGACAGCAAACTGTTCCACTGCGAGTTGGAGGCCACCCCCTGATGAAGCCAACAGGACCGCATCATCTGCAAAGAGCAGAGATGAGACTCTGAGGATGATCGAACAGAAAAACAAAAAAACATAATTAAAAAAAAAGCACACAAAACAAATAAAACAATAAACAAATACACTATATTGTCAGAAGTATTCACTCATCTGCTTTCAAAATTTAACATTTTAAAATTTAAATAGCATGTGCATAAAATCAGCCACATAACAAACACCAATGTATTTAAGTATTTATATAATGGAATATTTAATAATTATTTACTTAAATCACTGACTGGAGTGATTCGTGATTCAGTAAGATTGAACTCAGGTTTCAGGAACCAGCCAGCACGATGAAAAGCTCCCTGAAAAGCCTTCAGCTGATCCAAAATGCTGCAGCTAGAGTACTGACAGGGACTAGAAAGAGAGAGCAGATTTCTCCCATATTGGCTTCTCTTCATTGGCTCCCTGTTAAATCTAGAATAGAATTTAAAATCCTTCTCCTCACATACAAGGTCTTGAATAATCAGGCCCCATCTTATCTTTTTTTTTGTTTGTTTTTAGCCTGTTTTGTCCAGCACCTTAAGCAAGCAAAATTATTGTCTGCATCCTCTGCTGTGCTAAGAGGAGCTGCGTTGTAGACTCTTCTTGTTAATTTCTTTCTTTTATTTTCTTTATTTGTTTCTATATTTACAAGTTGAAATGGCATGACCCAACAACACCAGAGCTTGTGTGTGTGTGTGTGTGCATTTGCCATGAAACATACTTGTAAAGAGGGTGAGAGGCCACAACAACGACCCCCAGAGCCAGAGACAGACGGAGGCCCCGTTTACACGATATTTCCAGTGGAAACGCTGCCGTTTTACTGTTAGCATTTCCAAAAGTGACGCGTTTACACAGAGACGTTTCAGAAATAATCTCCGTTTACATGGTTGCGGCTCTATGTCCACACCGCCAAGTTGTGGCCTGGCAATAGGAAGTATTGCCAGGCCACAACTTGGCGGTGTGGACATAGAGCCGCAACCATAGTGCGCATGTGCGAGTGCCCCCGTTTCCAAAAAGCATCGTTTTCATCCGTCCTCGTGTAAACGGGAGGCCGAAAGACATCAAAACTGTGCCGTTCTCATTTTGAAACAGTGTGGTGTAACCGGGGCCGCAGCCCCCCCCCCGAAGACCTGAGACCACACATCCCGATTCCAACTGCGTGCCCAACAACCATGGGCCAACAACCATGAGAAAACACCCTGCCTTGTGCCTCAGAACCACCAAGTGCCCACCTCCTGGGCAGGCAGCAACAAACAGTGGGGAGCAAACATGTCCCACAGGGGGTGAGGCACAACAAGTCCCAGACCCAGGACCAGCCGCACACACACACACACACACACACACACACACACACACACACACACACACACACACACAGACGCCTGGGCTGAGCTGGGTGCAGGAAACGGGGTGTGGAAAGGCCTGCCTCTCCCCTCCCCACTCATTTGAGTGAAAACTCAAGCTTTCCAAAAAAAAAAACAGTTGTGCATTTTGAGAGTAAAGTCAAAATTTTGAGAACACGATGTAGTGATAAGTATGAAGTTGTTAAAGAATGGTGCAGAAAGCTGCACTGGCTCAGACGGAAAAAACACAAACTGGCAACGGACAGACGCAGGGATATCGATGGTCGCACCTTTGTGCAGTACGGAGGGGATATGTAGAATCACAAGATACAATAACACAGCTGATCAAGTTGTTATATCTACCTGAGGCATTCTGTCGAGGGTGTAGCAGCCGTGGCCACAAGTGACGACTTTAATCTCAAAACAGTATTTCAACTTTTTTCTCAACATTTTGACTTTATTCTCAAAATGCATAATTTAATTTGTTTTTCTCAATGTGGCCCTAATACTCCTTCATAGTTAAAGGGTTGTTTTTCCAGATGATGAAAATCAGTTGCAGCGACGGAGAACTTTAATGCTGCTAATGTGGGTGAAACGCTCGAGCTGAGTGCTGCAGAGTTTAAACGAAGACTCAAAGCAACAAATTTGTGTCAGGGTTTTTTTTTTTATAATCTAATTAATCGAATTACTCGAGGAATCGTTGCAGCCCTAATTTAAAGTAAAAACTGCCGATGTAGAGAAAGAAGCCATTATGTTTAGAGCGAGGCCTCACATTGAAGAAGAAAAACAGAGCTGTGGCTGTAGCAGCCCGCCGTCAAGCAGAGGTAGAAGCAGATCTCCGTGTTCCAGAGTTAAAAATGGAGGCAACTGCAGCATCTGAGGCAGAGGTCTACCAGGCTGCAGCCGACTGGGAAGAGGAGCAGCGCCTTGATTTAGGAATGAGGAGAGAGCTCAGCTATCCCCTCATGCAGCAAACAACACCTAGCCTAGTGGTTGTGACATTGGCTGACAGAGCAGTCCAGTACCACCTCATAACCCCTCACACCCCCTTCTCATGTAGCATCAGAAGTCTACACCTCCACTGCCTGACTTTGCTACTTAGCTAATAAGAAGAGAAATGGTGAGCTCAGGATTGACCCAATTTGATGAACTACTGGGGATGGAAAATGTCTTTTCAAACCATCACACACGACTTCAGCCTGATGTACCGAGAAGAACTCGGCCTGCTCGTGAAGAGCCTTGGCCCAGAGTCATCAATACAGGCCAAGCGCATCAGGTCAGTCCATGTAACAAGTCCAGGACTGAGGACTGTTATGGATGTCTTGAAGTCATCGAACATGCTCGACTGAAGCAGTCAGAAGAGTAGCCAGGACAGAATATAACCAAACCGACAAAGACAGAAACTGAGACATTTTCTGATCATTTTTATGTTATTTAGTTTTATAAGCACACGTTGTTGTCAGTTTAGTTGTTTTTAGTCTTTTGTCAGGTTCTTATTTTCTTAAGATTCTTTGATTTGTAACAATATTACTGTAACAGAAGACTGAGTACATGAATAGAAATCAGTGAAGACAAATATTATTTGCATCTTCCCAAATGTAGAAACGACCAGTGCCACTATATGATAATTTCAATATATTTCCTTCAAAATGCATTTGCTGTTGCAAATCCATTGTAAATAAATCATTTCTTGGAGCAGGGTTGGCTCTGTGTAGACACACTTCTGTATCACAGAAAAGTATTTCAGGACACTTCCAAATAAATCCAAGGATCCATTCCAGCTGAGAGAGCAGTCACTTATTTTATTTATAACAAAACACTGTCAAATTTGATCATGATATTCATCAGCCATCCGGACATTTGCATGAAAAAATCATAACTATTTAAGTAGGAACAAATAATGGTTAAAAAAATCTCAGGTTGTTCTCTTCCTTTTTAATGCTTCCTCCAGTACCCAGCCACAGCAGGGTGGGTGTGGGTAGGCCAGAGGTTTGCAACAGATTTGCAACATTTATGCAATATTTTTAAGTAACATCCTTTCTAAGGAGAATTTATCAAGTCTCTGCTGAACCAGGAAACTTTGCTGTGCTAGTGTTCTTTTGGCTAAATTTGCTTTCCTCCTGTTGATTAAAGGCTGAGCAGCTGATGACTTCTAGCTTTAACTCTAAACTTCCTCTCTGTGGTAACGATGAGCTGAATTCACACGCAGGGAAAAACGTGGGTGGAAGCAGCCTTTCAGGAAGACATCCTGATGACGTGTTCGTGTCTGTGCATCAGTTTGTTCACGATGTACATCATGACTGAGAAATTCAACAGACCGACACACACCTCCGTGACCGGTATAAACCAACCACCTCTCAGCTGGTACAAACCTGTTCGTCTCAACCGCGCGCGTGTGTGCACGTGAGATTGCAGCGCGCGCCAAGATACGCCTGGAGCGGCATTAAAGTACGACTGCACAATGCGAAAGAAAACGGTTTCTCACATTAGTGAAGCTTTGTGTTGATGCTATTGTCTGCCATATAAATCAGATTTCAGAGGAGCAGCTGATGAGTTAGTACTTTTACTTTAGAGTCTTGCTCAACATCCGCCCAGATGAAGTCCTGACCGCAGGTTTGGTGAGAAATGGCAAATTGCGACCGTATCGCATTTCCACATCGCGGAGAGCCCGCTTGTGATTGTGGATGTCAAACATACACTCAGAGGCACCTCTTACCCAGAGACTGTATAAACCAACAGCCCGCTCTTTTGGAGCTTCCGTCGCTTTTTCGTGTTTCTTGTCTTCTTCGTCGGCACCGATAAAGCAGCAGTGCGCGCGGTCTCAGTCTGCAGTGGCACGCGGCGCACTGTACGAGCGACACTTTCCGTACTCTGCGTAATCTCTCACGAGGGAACCTTGCGCGTTCGCGAAGCCCAGACTTGCGCGCCCGCGTTTGAATACCGGCTTGAGCCGGTAAAGAGCTGCCAGAGCAGGCAGGAAATAATCCACTGAAGACAAAAGATGCAGCTGCTTGTGACAGAAACAAAATTGGTCTGAGCGGTAGAAGTTTCATTTTTGGCATTTTTTTTTAACAACACAACCAAGTGACTTAGAAATTAGGATTTCACACAGAAAAGCTTTACTTTTTTTTTTTTTTTAGATTACTTATCATATATTCTGCAGCCCTACACAGTATAGACGCTTTAAAAATAATGATGACGAGATAGAAGATCCGACTTTGTTACACCAGAAAACGGCCTTTCCTCCGTGACTGCTCAGCTCTGCCGGTAAGTAAGATGTAGCTGCCCAGCTGTAGGATGCTGTACAGCCACCGGTCCCGGGACCAAAGGTGGCATCTAATGTTACTATTGTCAGAAACTACTAACTTGGGTTTCATATCCGACAGTGAATCTAATCTACTCTTTAATTACGCTTTTACAGACCGATTGTTACGCCTGCAAGCCAATCATATACGCAGAAAAATCACTTAAACACATAGAAAGAATAATAAAGTGAATTCTTTATCAACAGCTAACAGCAGCAGGAAACCCAGAAGTAACTGCGGAGCTGTTTTCGTGTGAAACAAACTCCAGGGATGCGACACACACCATCCTTCCTCTGCACTGCGGATAACTCACAACACCCGTGCAAGCACAGACCACCCGGCACACCAAATATCATAATAACACCTTAGTTTAAAAGACCTCACTAACAAGAAAACTACCAAAAGTAACAGTGTACAATAACAGCAGAAAACATTTGTTCGATCACAAACATGACAAACAAATACAGTTAGAAAAAAATACCACACCAAACTTTATTTATAAAGCACTTCAAAAGAGCTACAGCAGATACAAAGTGCTGTACATCAAATGAATAAAATGATTAAAACAAAGAACCAGCAGTTACTTTAAAATAAATAAAAACTATAATACGGTAAGATCAATGTCTCAGGCTAGGTTGAAGGCCAGGTTTTAAAAATGGACAGTGTAGGTGACTGTCTAACATGCAGAGGCAACTCATCCACAACTTAGGGGCAGCACTGGAAAAAGCTCGGCCCCCTCTGAGCTGCTGCTTAGATCTGTGTAGATGTGAGAGCATCTGGTCAGATGATCTAAGCTCTCAGGCAGGAGCATAGGGACAAAGCAGCTCACAAAGATAAGGTGGAGCAAGGCCATCTAAGGGTTTATGAACAAGTACAAGAACCTTTAAATGGATTTTAAAGTATGCAGGCAGGCAGGCTCACAGGAGCTGCTGGGTCTAAGCACCAACACTCCAGCCTGTTTTTCATTAAAATCTAGAAAATTCAGGCCCATCCAAGATTTGATGTCATCAAGACATGCAAGAAGAGACTTAATTGATTGATATGGTGTTTCTGAATGCAGTTTATCATCAGTGTTTAGGGTATGTCACGAGATATCCCCCAATACTAATACTAATCACTGTAGTATGCAATCTTTTATTTATAAAACTGGTTGAGGCAGCTTTTGCTATAACTATTTATACACAGTATGTGTCTCCAACATTCAGTATGTGTCTAGTAATACTTATTATACTTATTAAGTATTAGTGTATATATAATAATATTACTTATTATATATAGTAATATTTATTTATGATTTTTAATGTTCTGTTTACTTTCTTCATGAACCAAAGACAGTGATAAATACTGATTACACTTTGGCAGTACTGCCTCAGTACTTGCAGTTTGGACAGTACTGCCTCAGTACTGCTTATTTTCAATGACCAACAGCTCTGTAATGATCTGGAGGATTTTTATTTTTGAGAAATGTTTTGTTTTTCATTCTCCAAACTTGGTGAAGTATTTATTGCTTCTTCAAAAATGAGTTAACTGTCATGTAGCGCTGTGGCAGGCAGGGCAGAGGACCCCAGTGCAGGACACCCAAAGCGAAAAAGCTTAATTTAAAATGTAAGCTTTATTAGCAGACGCTGTACAAAGGAAGCGCTGGTCAGGAGCCAGCAGCACAAACTTCCTCTCAAAAATGTGACTTGACTAAACTAAGATGAATCCAGGACACGAGGCACACAGCAGGAACAGAGGACATCAACAACAACCTGACAAGGAACAAAAGGAGACTGAGGCTAAATATACACACAGGTAACAAGACAATAGGGAACACCTGGGAGGGAGACACAGGAAACAATTCTAGACAGACTGCACAAAGACCAACAACACACCAAAATAAAACAGGAAGTAACTAAACACAAAGACCAGGACTGGGACACAAGGGCAGAAGATGAACAATAAACACACAAATATCCACAACAAACGGATACACGGGGAATCAAAACCAGGGCCCAGCACGAGGAAAACAACACAACAGAATATCAAAAAGAAACACAAAGCACTGGGCCAACAGCCATGACAGTAACAGTCTGCAGTCTAACTGTGTGAGGGACATCATAAAGTATCAGTACCTCTGGTACCTACTGGTACTGGTACTTTGGTCTGTATTACTTTGTGAGCCTAAACTGCATTAGTTTCTGCCAAGAAAAGTCATTAAATTTTAGGGTGAAAAAAACAAAAAGATCATGTGTGGGTGTCAGAAGAAAACCCGGTTGTGCAGCTCAGAGAGGTGTTGGTTTGTTTCCTGGTAGACATTTCTTCCTGTCACAGCTGGACAGAAAGCACAGGTGTATTTAGACTGGCTGCATTCCATTTATTGTGCAGGCTGCTTCACTGTGTAAGCTTCATAATATGAACCAGTGGAACTGAGGTGGAATTAGTGCCATTAATGGTGAGTACGGTGATTAATAGTTTCAGTTTTCATCAGTGTGGCCATAACTACAGCTGGTGCTAATCTAGTGATGTAGTCATGTTTCCTACCCAGTGCTGCACAGCTACCCATGTGCCTTTCTTTGACTGTTGAATTCAAAGTGCCACAGTAAACATGAATTATTCACCTCGATGTCTGCCCTCTCTTGTGTTACATCATCTGCTCACTCCTGAGATTTGGGTTACGTACCACCTGAGGGTAAAAGGTTTGTCTGTATATTTGGAGACAAAAATAAGGAAATGACAGTCATAGCTGTGCTGTTAGCTGCAGTCCTGTTTATCAAGAAAAATGTTTGTCCTTGGGATTTAAAACAAACCCCAGTGAAGCAGCTGTATATTGCGTATTGAGAATTGCTACAAGTATTTGAAATTTGTATGAAACCATGGAGAGCTGTAAGGTATGGTGAACTGAGGTATATCCTCGCTGTGGCTTAAGCTCCACAAACAATGGATTCTTCATTTTTCAGTCTCATAATGTAACTTTATTCTTTGCTCTTGCTGACAGCACTTGTGATTGCACTATGTGCCACAGTTTGTTTCAGAAGTGCCTTTCCAAAATAGGCCCTACTTTTTGCATCAAAGTTGCATAAAGCAGATGAGGAAGTGATCTGGGGTGGAGTTCTGCTGCCCCCAAGTGGCTCCAAATCAACAAATTGAGCGTCGACTTCCAATCATCACAGTCATCTCTGTTTCCTCCTCCAGGTGACCTGGTCCAGCCATGAAGATGCCCAGTGTCCAACGCTGTTTGGGTCCGAACGTTTACCCAGAGGTGCCTGATGGTCGCTGGGGCTGGGCTGTGGCTTTCGCCTTTTTTCTAGTGGAGGTCTGCACCTATGGGGTCATCAAGAGCCTGGGTGTCTTCCTCCAGGATCTGATGGAAGAGTTTGGGGAGAGCAACAGCCGTGTGTCATGGGTCATTTCCATCTGTGTCTTCATTTTTGCCTTCACTGGTCAGTCACGTGATTCTCTTTCCTAAACCCTTTAAGTTTTTAAGAGATTTTACACTTCATTTGCATAAATCTTAAATTGTAACAAAGATTCATTTGCGGTAATGGTATGTTAGTTTTCAGCTTCAGTTTGACTGACCCTTTTCACTTTAAAAGGATTAGATATTAGCTTTTTGCATATGAAAGTTATGTAGCTCCCTGATAGAGGATTTGCTGGACATTGTAAATGTTTTACGTTCCTCAGTCTAGCAAGAGTAAAAGAAAATCCTGGATACTGACTTTAATACAGTTGTCCTGATGTTCTTATATCACAGTGCTTCACTCTGTGGTTCACAAATTATTTCTAGATAGATTGGAAAAATGTATTAGGCTGTCATAAATGGCCCTCAGGTGGTTCCAGTCATAGGCAAGGAATGTGTAGTCAGTATTAGTGATGAGTGTAACTAATCATTGCTGTTGTCACTAGTCGGTACCAGACATACTACTCATTTAATTTAATTGTTAAAATTTTAATTGATATCCTAAATGTTATGTGGCCATCTGCCACCAGATGGAGCTGTAGTCCTAACATCATAACTCTGTTGATCCAGGCCTGAATCTTTTGGTAGGCCTATTGTTGTTAGCTATTCTGAAGGCGAAGAACAAAATTGTGGATACAAGTGGTGGAAATGAGCTTTATCTGAAGGGTGGCTGGGCTCTCCCTTACAGACAGGGAGGGGCTCAGAGTAGAACCACTGCTCCACCACATCTATTTCAGTTTCAGTTCAGTTCTATTTATATAGCACCAAATCACAACAAACAGTCGCCTCGAGGTGCTTTAAAACATCTAGAGGAGCCATTTGAGGTGGTGGCCTCCAGGACGTGCTGCAGAGGTCATCTCTCTCTGCTGGCCTTGGTGTCATGAACTGTAGAACAACGTGCATCATTCATAATGCACAGCACAATGCACCACACGTTTCAGTTGCAGTTTATTAGTCTTTTGGATGTTAATTTGTCACATTTTAATGATACTTGAACATCATTTGGTTATTTTAAGTGTTTTTAGCTCTGCTATCATCAAAGATGGCAGTAATTGATTCTGAGCCCTCCAGCATCTGTCAACTTTCTGCTAAATTCACACATTTATGTTTGAAATCTTCTGAAACTTATCACCAATACTCTGATTTTTGAAATGAATTATAGACATTTTTGAGAAATACTGTACATTGATGATTATCTTTAATCCTTTGTCCTCCCTTATTCCTAGTTTTGAAATTCTGAAGATAAACATACTTCAGTGTTTCCTGCTAATCCTTTATTTTTTTGGTATTCACTGGGCAAATGTTTACAAAATGCTCCAGGTGAATTTCTGATTTTTGACTTTTTTATATTTACAAATTTTGACATTTTCAAGAAATATTATAGATATCTGCTTTGTGAAAACATTTCATCCTGTGAGGTGGGGCATGATGGAAAAAGTTTGAGAACCACTGATTTAGACAGTTTTTGACTTTATCCATTAAACACACTTCAAAAATGGCGTATTCAACGATCAATTCTTAGGCTCCTCTTAGTATTAAATTGTCGTGATGATCCAGCTCACATTGTCACCAGTTGACTTTCCATGTGTGCACACTGAGATTTGAAAGTTTGTGTTCAAGTTTTGTAAAGTTTTACAAAGTTATCACTCGTAGGAGAAATAAAATCATGAATGGACCACTGTGATATGCTTTGCTGACAGAATACTGAAAGGTATGAAAAGGAGAATTATTACTACGACTCTAAAAACTGAATTTAAAGCCCTGCTTAATATTTCTAGTATCTCAGTGGCCTAGGCCACAAATATATGTGGATATTTTGCTTAAGTATGGTCGGTGTCTCAGATCTAGATAGACAACATGATCAGCTAATGATGACCAAACTTCTACCTGGATGTGTGTTGAAATTATTTAAAACAAATCATTGTTCTGGCTTTCACCCTTAGCCCCCCTGTCAACGATGCTGAGCAACCACTTTGGCTATCGACCCGTGGTCATGATGGGTGGCCTCCTCATTAGCATAGGAACCATCACCTCTGCCTTCACCAGCTCCATCACTGAGATGTACATCACCACTGGCATCATCTCAGGTACTAAAAAAGACATGAACTTTTCCATCGCTGTCTTTATTTGTCTGTCTGTCTGTTTTTGTCATTATTGGCACTATTTACAGAGTGACTGCTTTACTCCTGCAGATGTGTGTGTTGTTTAACAGCCTGTAAATTCTTTGATCTGATCTAAAGGGACTTCTAGCAGTGTGAGCAACTAAATCTGCTGAAATCTGTTTCTTCTAGAACTGTCCAATGACTCAGAGGTGAATGGCCTCTTCTAAACACCATGCAGTGAGGTCTTCTTTACTGTCTTAATTCTCTAGGACTGGCACAACTGAGCAGAACAGGAAAAACTGCAAAATAGTTCCCAAAAAACACAAAATTTAATTTCCTTTCAGATTAGTTTTAAGGAAACGGAAGTGGCTGAGGAGAAAGCAGTAAATTGACTGAATAAAAGTAACAGATTAAATGATGAACCGATTGGTGGAACGAGTTGTTATCAGGGCACATTAACTTGCTTTTTTCTTGGACAGAAAGCACTGCTAGCTCTCCCACCGTGATTGCCATGTCTGCCTGTGAAATGGACGACAGCTAACTTGACAACTCCGTCTCTCTCCCTCTGTCTCTCTTTTTTGTCTTTACATGCCTTTTGTCTTTCAGCAGCAGCTGTAGCAAACCTCAGTCATCACAAGCAACCTGCCACCTTTGACAAAGGAGAGACCTGACACCTTGAATCTTTGACCCACCCCCCTATCCATGCAGTGTTCCTACCGTGCGAGCCAGTGGCTGTCATGTGCCCTTTTTTTCTTCTCCTTTTTTTTTACAGGCCTTGGCTACTGCTTCAGCTTCCTCCCCACTCTCACCATCCTAGCCCAGTACTTTTCTAGACGGCGAGCCCTCGTCACCTCGATTGCTTCTTCAGGAGAATCTGTTGCTGTATTTGTATTTGCTCCAGGTGAGTGATCAAAGGGCAGTTACATCAGTAATTACTTGTAATCTATGGCCTGATCATTTCTCTCCTCATACCTCCCCTCTCTCTACAGCCTTCACTATGCTCAAGGAACATATTGGCTGGCGCTACTGTCTAGTCATTCTAGGCATAATTCAGGCATCTGTGATTGGCTGTGGTGTTCTTCTTCGTCCAATCATCATCGAACCCTTAAAGAAGGATGGTGAAGAGACTCTCTCTATGAAGGAGATGCAGGCTGTTTACGAGCTGGAAAATGAGCAAACCAGGACCTCTATCAGCTCGGGTATCTCCCAAGGTTCAGAGGACTCTGGTGTCACCTCCCTGTCTGCCTCAAATGTAGACCTGAGAACTGCAGGAGGAGAAACCAAAGCTCTGATGGAGTGGGAGGACAAAGTGGCAGACAAAGAGAGCCAGAAGATTACACTCTCCATGCCTTCCACTTCAGTCAGTGAGGACGAGGGGGAACTAGTAGAGCTAGAGGGGGCGCCTCTACAGTCCTCCAGCTCCAAACTTCTGGACTTTTCTGTGCTTAAAGACCCTGTCTTCATCTTATATTCCCTCTTTGGTCTATTCGCCTCTCTGGGCTTCTTTGCTCCACAGCTCTACATCATCGAACTCAGCAAGAGCAGGGGTGTGGAACCCAACATGGCCTCCTATATGCTGTCTGTGATGGCTGTGGCTGATGTCCTCGGCCGCGTGTCCATCGGAATGGTGTTAAACAAAGTTAGATTCAGGAAGACCCTGGTGCTGCTGGGGTGTGTAGTTCTGATGTGCTTGGTTCTGGTGGCCTTCACTATCGTGTGGGAGTTCTGGGGTTTGGTGATCTGCTCTGGCCTCTTTGGCTTCTTCATGGGCACCGTGGGCTCCACGCATATCCCCATGCTGGCTGAAGAGGATGTGGTGGGCATCCAGAAGATGCCATCATCTGTGGGAGTGTATGTTTTCATTCAGAGCTTTGCTGGACTGGCTGGACCACCACTAGGAGGTATGAGATCGTCTTATGGTTTGATTTAACCCATCTGTGTGTTTAAACTCTTAACAGTGGTCTCATCTTTCTTCTCAGGTGTGTTGGTGGATGTCACTGACAACTACGGTGCTGCTTTCTACTCCTGTGCAGCAGGCATGGGACTTAGTGCCATCTGCCTGGCTCTGGTTGGCCCTGCCAAGTCTGGTGTATGCCAGAGAGTGAGCAGAGACCAAGAGAAAGGCGAGAACATAGAGGGAGAGGAGAAAATGTCTCAGAATAGTGACCAGTCTGACTTTTTGGAGGTGGACTTGGCCCCAGAAGACAGTCCAGCTGGACAGGCTGAAGATCAGGATAACTCCTCTGTTATTTGAGCCAAAACACAACATGACATCACTTTGTAACAATGGACAAGAGCAGAATACAGAATAGAAGTGCAGATGCACTACAAAAGGCTTCATTGCCCCCAACACCAGCTAGTGCTGGCTCCAAATCTCAGGTGTCACATTTTCACTTTCCAGCAAGCTTGAAATTCACTTCTTACTATGAAGAAAATGACCAATGACACATCCATGCTGAGCACATGGTGTCACACATGCTAGCTGCCAACTGTACAGTTCAGGTTCTGTCAGTTTAGGGCAAAACCTTGCTTTTGCAATATGTATTATAGGGAACCGCAGTCATGATGTCATTTTGGGTCTAGCCTCTGTTCTCTGAGCTTTAGCAACTCAGTTCAGTCATTCAGTAACACTTCATTAAAAATATAAATCCTGTTCATGTAACTGTTCGTATTCTAAGATAAATCTGCACCTACTCTTAACTGAAAACCGTTTTTACTTTGTGAACACAGTAAAAACTGCAGGGCCCATTAGATAAAACCACCCTGGGTACATCTTTATTTCATTGCTTTTGTCGGTGTTCACAAAACTCACTAGCATTTAATGAATCATCTTAAAACATTCTTTCCAAAGCTCATGACAGTTTGTTGCAAAATACTGTTAAGAAGTTGTTCCAAAACATGCTTAAAAATGAGTGGACCTGGACTGGAGGTTCAGGTCCGTACGTCGGCTCTGTATTAGTTTGTGTTACCTTTGGCTGGATGTACCTCTGTCTCAGGAAAGAAGCAGGGTTTTCACGTTCCCCGTGTTCTCCTTTTAGATTCCTCACACCAACTGTGTGTCTGTTTTGTGGCTCAGTCATTCCTGCTGAACACGGTTATGGACCCATTCTTGACACGCACATAATGGGGTCACTTCAGAAAAGTGTGGAAAATGAAGCTCACTCCTCATGCCTTTAAAATGTAATTGAATAGTTGACACTGTATGTATCTGATATATCAAGAACAATTTTCACTACTAAAGCTGGACCAAAAAATGCAGTCTAAACATCATGCCTGGCTCCTCTCTGATGGTTTTACGCACATTCGTCTAACTGATTTTGATTTACTGATTTGTAACATAACGTTACCAACAGCAATACTGCAAGTACTGCAGCAGTGTTCGCTGATGTGTATGATGAATTAAGAAACTCCAGCTGGTCTGTGTGTATGGAGCCTTGAATGCTGTAAAGCTGGAGGTTGTGGGATTTACCTTGAAAATCAGCACATTTCACAGTCTTAATTCTGTTCTAGTTTGGCTAAAACCATTGTCATTACATTGATTATGATTTTATGATCCTGTTCTTGTACTGTACAATTATCCTGTATGTGTAAGGACAAACAAACTGAAAAGCAATGATAATACAGTAGAAGTGAGGGTTTACAGTGATTTGTCTTTTTTTTTGTTGTTGTTTTTTTTGGCCAATGCAGCACTGATGAAATACAAAGATGCACAGTGTAGAACTATAGATGGCCTCATATATATGTATGCAAAGGTGGGAAAGATTTGATAGAAGAGAGACCTCCCTGGAAGCACTTCCTCCCAGAGTCCCTTCTGCAGCCTCAGATTGTCTCCACACCCACCACAGCCTGACTTGAATTCTTTAATCACTGTATTATCTTTATTTAAAGTGTTTATGATGTTCATTAAATCTGTGTTTTGTTTTTTATCTTTCTTTTATTTTCATTTTTTAAAATCTGAGTACAAGGCAGGTTCCTGCCCATAAAGTGCTGTACTGCTTTCATTATGTATTTTAAAAATAAAACCTTAAACCCTTAAACATTCATGTTTAGGATTTGATTTTTTTAAAATTATGTAATAGCCCCTTAACTGGCCAGGGCCCGGGGACGGGCCGTTTGTAGTCCTTTTTATATGGCAGGCTAGACCCTCCCATTTTTATCATGTAACTGGCTGCACCAAATCACCTGATAAAGCTACGTGACGCCCTCTGAGTATCACTGGCTCTAGCAAACCCATTTCTTAACATGATTGGCCGAAAGAGGTGTCAATCAAAATGGGAGGGTCTAGCCTGCTATATAAAATGCACTTCATTCGGCCGGCGGACCAGATGTGGCCAGTTAATAGGCTATGAAATGAGTTTTTCAGAGCCAATAATAACCAGAAGGCGTTATGTAGTTTTTTCAGGTGATTTTTTTGCTGCCAGTTAAGAGGTTAATTATTTAGATCACTGAAAGAGAAGCAGTCTAAATACAGATCTTAAAGCAGCTAGACATGATAATCTATCTGTGGGAATGCCGAAGTTTGTTCATTTCTTTTCCTCTAACGGTTAGAATGTTTAATGTAAAGAAGTCCATAAAGTCACTGATACCAAATTCCAAAGAGAAACAAGGCACAACAGAGCTCTGACTCTGTTAGCCCGGCTGCAGTCTTGGAAGAGAAAGCTGGGGTTCCTGTTTTTGTCCATCAACAATCAATAATAAGTAGTTCAGATTGATAGCACCCATTCACAACAACCATCAAACAACCACCACTTGGCAACAATGGGAAGGAAAAACACCCTTTTAACAGGAGGAAACCTCCAGCAGAACCAGGCTCAGGGGTGGGGGGGTAAATGGACTAGTTCTTATATAGCACTTTTCTACTCAGATATGAGCACTCAAAGCGCTTACACAACACGTTTTTACATTTACCCATGCACACCCATTCATACAAGCACTTCCATGATTAATTAATTAAGCTAAGTGCTTTCATTATGTAACATTCACTCACATTCATACTCCGACAGAACGGTCAGAGAGCAACTTGGGGTTAAGTATCTTGCCCAAGGATACATTGGCATGCAGCAGCCAGGAATTGAACCACTGACCTTCCGATCAGTAGGTGACCTGCTCTACCTACTGAGCTACAGCCACCCATCTGCTGGGACCGGTTCAGGGTGAGGGGAGGGAAACAGGACAAAAGACACTGGGGAAAGAATCAGAGTTTAACAATAACTAATGATTAAAGTAGGAGTAATATGTGGCAGGTTATTTCTATCAGCTCAACAAATATCAGCAAACACACAAACTGTGTGTATCTGCTAGCTAAAGGTCCAGCTAAAGCATTTCCCAGAATGAGAGAGAAGTTCACTCAGAGATGGAGAAAGATGGAAGACAGTGGAAGCAGAGAGGATAGGATTAAAGGTAAGGACTGCTCAGTAACATTTGATAAACTAGAAATTTAAAGCCTACATGTAATGTCCTAATTTTTGATGTGAAGTTATGTTTTTTTCATATTGTGAAATTTGTTATTTAAAGGTTGCATGAAAATACTGCAGTTCAGTGCAGGATGAACAGGTTATCAAATCAAATCAAAATTTGTCACATGCAGGATCAAACAGCAGTGAAATGCTTTGACGACTACTCTTACACTATAGCACAAGATGAAGATATAAATAGAATGATCAATCAAAAAGTAATCAAAATGTGCATTGAGGTAAAATGGAGGTGAAATGATTAACAAGATCTAGTCAAAATAAAAAATATAAAAGTAACAAAATATGTACACTAGAATATACATACTATACACTTCTATTATACATACTATACACTAGAATGTAACAAATATTTACACTAAAATATAATAAGATAAGAGATAAGATAGTGTTTATTTGTCACATGCACAGTTATACACAGTACAATGCACAGTGAAATGTATTTTGTACCTGCAACCATATATACACACACATATAAATAAGAAGAATAAAAATAAGTAATTCACAATATATTCTATATACTATACACTATAAACACTTCACATGGAATTATAGATTATAATATTTACATTGTGCAATAATGGTCCAGTTAGGGCTCAGAGTTGAGCAGACGGATGGCTTGTGGGTAAAAACTCTTCTTCAACCTTTCAGTCTTAGTCCTCAGGCAGCGGTAACGCCGGCCTGATGGGAGCAGGGAGAAGAGAGAGTGTCCGGGGTGGCTGGGCTGTTTTAGGATCTTCATGGCCCTCAGCCTGCACTGCTTGGTGTAAATGTCCTGCAGGTTGGGGAGGGTGGTTCTGATGGTCCGTTCAGCTGAACAAACCACCCTTTTTAGGGCCATGAAGTCCTGCTTGGTGCAGTTTCCCATCCAGGTGGTGATGCTCCCACGCATGATGCTCTCGATGGTGCAGGTGTAAAAGTTCCTGAGCACCTTGAGTGGGAGCTTGAAGTCTCTCAGCCGCCTGAGGAGGTAGAGACGCTGTCTGGCCTTCTTCACAGTGATGTTAATGTGATGAGTCCAGGACAGGTCCTGTGAGATGGTCACTCCCAGGTATTTGAAAGTGTCCACTCTTTCCACCTCAGCACCACTGATGACAAGTGGATGGTAGTCCCTCTGCTGCTTCCTGCTGAAGTCCACAATCAGTTCCTTCGTTTTGCTGACGATGAGCAGAAGGTGGTTCTCCCGGCACCAGTTCTCCAGGCGGGAGACCTCTCTCCTGTAGGCTGTAGGCTAATATATACAGGGTATGTTGTGGGAGGGGGTGTAGGGTGCATAATAAAGTGCAAATAGTTCAAGGTTAGTTTGCTGTACTGTGTTGGACTGGTGCACAGTGTCTGTGTTTATGGTTCGAGTTTGGTTTGGTACATCAAGTGTAGCAGAGATGAGTTTGAATTTAAGCTGGTGGTGCTTAGATTCATTCATTGAATTCAACCTTTATACAAACAGCATGCTGTCAGTGTAGGGGTGGAAATCAGGCCAGATGTCTTATGAAATACTGGGTTACATTTTGTTGAATTCACTTCATCCACCAAGAGCAGTAAACCTCAGAGCAGCAGCAGCAGCACAGGTTTGCTGATCACAGCCTGTACCCAAAGAAAATCTACTGGAAGTCACAATAGAAATTACTGTGATTCTTTTCCCCACCTGAGCCACTACAACTGATCAGATTTTTTCAAATGCAACCCAGGCCACTTGGATATGTGGTCCAAAATCTGATACGTATCCGATCTTTTCAAATGCGACCTGTGTGTGTACGGCCAGGTCGCATTTATCTGACCTGCACGTCATTGATACAACCATTTAAATAGCCGCCACTGTTAGCTCCTTTGGCCTTGTCCCTGATCACATGGACTACGACGTAGCTCATTTTAGCATGGTTCACCATACTCGTTATCACAATGATTAGTACTTAAAGTTCAAAGATCATTTCTAGCCTTAACTGATGCTGTTTCTATACTGTGATGAACTCTGAATCCTGACTGAAACATTTACAGTCTACCCTACTGACTAACTAAGGTTAACCCTATAATGCTGAAGCGCCGGTTACTTGCCCTTACTAGTTGCGAACAGCTGGTTAAAACATAACGTATCAGCACAGAGTCGTCTGATCAAAGGAACTTTGACCAGCTGGCTTCTTACCGTAACTCCGTGAGCGTTTGTCCTATCGGAAAAATTCAAATGGTTCCTGAAAGCTCAGAAAATGCACTTCACAGCCAGATAGGGGTATTATGGTATTTGTTGCTGAAGTCCGTGAACGGTGGCACTTTTGAAGTACGCTGTGTCGCATTAGACACGTTCAGAGGTATAAGGTTAAACAAATGTTTGGCAATGTAGCCAGGATGACAAAGAGCTCCGACTCTTCAGAGTCAGTCTGGCTACAATGCTGAAAAGAAATCTGTTCTTATTTTTTTCAATCAGTGATGAATAGTAATGTAAGGGAGAAGTGTGGCATAGATGAAAATAAGCCACCCACCCCAAAATATTTGATTTCATTATAATGTTCAGATGTTTAATATGTTTTATTTGCTTTAGTTGTCACAAAACAAGCTGTGCTCCAGTCTTAGATGAGACACAGTACTCAAAGAGCGGCTATTCCTCCATTACACTATAAGAGGGAGTATCCCCAAAAAGGAGCAAGTCCAGCAGGGGTAAAGGGGCCGGGCCACGCACTGTAAGGCAGTGTGCCTAGTATGAGCCCAGAGACTGTCAAACGTGTAACGATGTACCATATCTATATATTTGCAGGTAAGCATGCACAAAACCAAAGTTGACCTTAATGTAATGTGTAGTCCATACAGTTATAGAAAATGTGGGAATGTTGGCCAATTGATCCCCACTATGTATGTTAATGGAGTGTTTACTAATATTGGCGTAGATTAGCCATGGAGCTAACTATGGGCAGTAAAAGCTAATTCACCAGTTCATGTAGAGACCTTTAGGCATGGTGGTGGTTTTGCACATATACCTAGCTGTTATCACAGTGCAATAAGACTGGAAATTTCAATAATTGCTTGTGTATGTTGATTTAACTTATTTTGCTATAAGATATTGAGATGAGTTTACAGGCCTCTCACTGTAAGTGCGCCTAGTATGAGCCCAGAGACTGTCAAACATGTAATGATGTACTATGTCTGTATATTTGCGGGACAGCAGGCTATGTGGCAGTGTTGTTTTTGCTAATATAAAATTATTTTGTTGACGACAGTTTTTTTCACGATGATAATGAGATGACGACGAGATAAACATGACTAAAACGTGATGAGACGTCTGTGAGTTTTCGTTGACAAGACGAAACTAGACGAAAAGGTTAATGGATGTTCTGTCAGTCATCCAAAGTGCATGACATGTCTGCCTATTGTGCCTGTAATCTGTCAGTCAAAAGCTAAAACCTATCAGTAATGCTGCTGCATCCCATCTATTTTTGGTCACGCCCACCACCTCCATTACTTTAATCACTGATAGACCATGGCGGACGCTGGACGTTGCATCAAGGACATCATCAAGGACAGCTCACACCCTGGCTTTGAACTCTGACCTGCTGCCCTCTGGCAGGAGCTACAGGAACATCAAAGCCAGAACAAACAGACTCCAGAACAGTTTCTTTACCAGAGCAATCACCACCCTGAACTCACACACTCACCCACTGTAACTGTGCAACACCCACATCTCTGTGCAATATTATATTATTCATACTGAACAATATCTATCACTCCTATATTGGTAATATACAATATTCATTCACCAAGTGCAATACTCACATACATTCTCTTGTTTTCTGTATTTTTAATACATTTTATTTTCTGTATATATATTTTTATACATTTTCTGTATATTTTATACATTGTGTTTTATTTTCTGGATATTTTTAGATTATATTAAAGTATTATATTTTTATTTCTATTTAGAGAGTCTGACTTTCTATTGCAGGGCACTGAACAGGAGTGCCCTCCAATCTCATTGTACATCCTGTATAATGACAATAAAGGCATTCCATTCTATTCTATTCTATTCTATTGTGAAACTGCACTAGGGGTAGGGCCTAAACCAGGTTGTTAAACATTTTTGTTGTTTATTTAATTTGGTTTAAAGACCCAATACAATGTTTAAAGTATTTACAGTATTCAGGGGTTGTTTTATTCATTTTATGTTTCAAAGCATCCAGTCTCATGTTTGTTTCATACTTTGATAAGAGTACAAAAGATTTATTTATTATTACTTTGGTTTAGAATGTTTGCACTAGTTAAAGATAGTCCGGTGTAGTATGGTCTGTTTTTATATATAATATGCAACTTAATTGCCCTGCAGACAAGGTCAAGTTAAGCATGTGTTCCACATCCATTGCTAATATTTTGGCCATATGTATGTTCATTGCACTTTAGCTAATTCTGAGAAATAAAGCCCCAATTATCAAAGTGAGAATGTTTTTGTTTATTGCATTTTTGGAGTAAATGATTCCACTGTTACCAACAATTATTCAAATTAACTTGGGAAGACTAATACTGTCTTCTTTTTTTCTCCACTAAAACTTGACTAAAACCTTTTAAGTTTTTGTCGACTAAAACTATCACATTTAGAAATGACTAAAACCAAGAAGCATTTTCGCCCAAAAGACCAAAAAACTAAAACTAAAACTAAAATGGTTGCCAAAAACAACAATGCTATGTGGTAAACACACTGGTCTTAACTGATTTTAATTCAAGTGTGCAACAGTAAGATGCCTAAGTTTATGATAGGCTATCTGCTTTATGGCACACTTGTGTGAGTCCACAGGAAGAAGGTCCTAGGTTCGATTCCACCTTGGCCAGGGTCTTTCTGTGTAGAGTTTGCATGTTCTCCCTGTGTTTGCGTGGGTTTCCTCCCACAGTCTAAAGACGTGCAGTTGCTGGGGTTAAAATCGTGAGGGCCCTGTAACAGGCTGGTGACCTGTACAGGGTGTGCCCTACATCATGAGCCTGAACAGGATAAGCAGAAGAGAATAGACAGAGGCAAGTGCTTCTAATTTGAGGGGTTATAACACTACACACTATTAACAAGATGGTCAAATTCTGTGGGAGTAGAGTTTAGGTGCCTCCTCTGCATTATGTTGGCACATGGTATTGAAGATAACAGTAAAGGAATTATATCCTTAAAATTAATTGCAGCACTTTGCAACACATACATACAGAATGTGATTAAAACCTTCAGTGGGCTCGTTTACATTTGGAGAGAAGCTAATTGAGTCTAATTAAATGTAGGGCAGCACAATTAAATGTAAGTGATTAAGCACTGTTGCCTCACAGCAAGAAGGTGGAAATCCACCATTTGGCTGGGACCTCTCTGTGTAGAGTTTGTACATTTTCCTCATGTCTGCATGGGTTTTCACCTGGTACCCCAGCTTCCTCCCACAGTCCAAAGACATGCAGTTAGTGGGGTTTGTGGTGGAAAAATAAGTTGAGCTCTGAAACCAAACTGATTTTCTGATATTTATTGAAAGAATCCTTTGCAAAGGGACCAATGCAGCACAAACAGTCTTCGCACCAGGATTGGCCAAAGAACAAAATAATAACAGCTCATTTATATTCATTGTGTGGACACAATCTTGTCCTGTTAGCTGTGGGGAGTTCCAGTTTGTAGCTCTTATCTCTGCTTCTCCAAAGGCACTACATTCATGTTATGAATACTGTATGTAAAGATGTCAGCTTGGTTAGCACTGCTGCCTCACAACTAGAATACCATCTGGAAGGCCTGGGTTTGATTCCACCTTGGCCCAGGCCCCTCCCTCTCTCTGTAAGCTTGCATGTTGTCTGCGTGGGTTTCCTCTGGGTACTCTGGTTTCCTCCTACAGTCCAAACATGCACTTACTGGGGTTAGGTTAATTGGAAACTCTAAATTGCCCATAGGTGTGGATGCTGTCTGTCTCTCTGTGTTAGCCCTGCAACAAACTGGTGACCTGTCCAGGGTGTACCCTGCCTCTTACCCTATGTCAGCTGGGATAGGCTCCAGCCCCCCTGTGACCCTGAACAGGAAGCGAATGGATGGATGGAAGATGTCAGCATGACTGATCTAACCTGGTATTCATCTATAGCTTTACCTAGAGATGTTGTGGTCAAATATCCCCCTATTCCAGGAAGCAGGTTTAGTACCAGATCCAGTTCAGGCTCCAGTCATTTCCCAGTTCATCCCATCCAGATCTGTTTTATTACAGTAGAAGTCTTTGTGAAAGTGCTGTAACTAAGTTTAAGGATCTAATTCCTTCATTGTTATGCTCTTCAGTGCCAACACAGTACAGAGCAGCTACCTAAACTCTGCTCCCAGTGAGGTCGATTATCTCGTCAATAGTTTTACATCCTCACTGCGTACGACTTTGGATACTGTGGCTCCTCTGAAAAGGAAAGCTTCAAATCAGAAGTGCCTGACTCCGTGGTATAATTCACAAACGCACAGCTTAAAGCAGATAACCCGGAAGCTGGAGAGGGAATGGCGTTTCACTAAATTAGAAGAGGCTCATTTAGCCTGGAAAAAGAGTTTGTTGCTCTATAAAAAAGCCCTCCGTAAAGCTAGGACATCTTACTATTCATCATTAATTGAAGAAAATAAGAACAACCCCAGGTTTGTTTTCAGCACTGTAGCCAGGCTGACAAAGAGTCAGAGCTCTGTAGAGCCGAGTATTCCTTTCACGTTAACTAGTAGTGACTTCATGGATATCTTTACAAATAAAATTTTAGACATTAGAGAAAAAATTATTCATAACCATCTCAAAGATTGATCTTCATGTTCGACTGCTTTCAGCACTGCTGGTATTTGTTTAGACTCTTTGGCTCCAGTTGATCTTTCAGAGTTAACTTCAATAGTTACTTCCTCCAAACCAGCAACATGTTTGTTAGATCCCATTCCTACTAGACTGTTCAAAGAAGTCTTTCCAATTATTGATGCTTCAATCTTAAAAATGATCAATCAGTCTTTATTAGTTGGCTATGTACCACAGACCTTCAAGGTGGCTGTAATTAAACCTCTACTTAAAAAGCCATCACTGACCCAGCTGTCTTAGCTAATTATAGGCCAATCTCCAACCTTCCTTTTCTCTCAAAGATTCTTGAAAGAGTAGTTGTAAAACAGCTAACTGATCATCTGCAGAGGAACGGTTTATTTGAAGAGTTTCAGTCAGGTTTCAGAATTCATCACAGTACAGAAACAGCATTAGTGAAGGTTACCAATGATCTTCTTACAGCCTCTGACAGTGGACTCATCTCTGTGCTTGTCCTGTTGGACCTCAGTGCAGCTTTGATACTGTTGACCATAACATTTTATTACAGAGATTAGAGCATACTATAGGTATTAAAGGTACTGTACTGCAGTGGTTTGAATCATATTTATCTCATAGACTCCAATTTGTTCATGTAAATGGGGAGTCTTCTTCACACACTAAGGTTAATTATGGAGTTCCACAGGGTTCTGTGCTAGGACCAATTTTATTTACATTATACATGCTTCCCTTAGGCAGTATTATTAGAAAACATTGCATCAATTTTCATTGTTATGCAGATGATACTCAGCTTTACCTATCAATGAAGCCAGATGACACACATCAATTAGTTAAACTGCAGGAATGTCTTAAAGACATTAAGGCCTGGATGACCTCTAATTTCCTGCTTCTAAATTCAGATCAAACTGAAATTCTTGTACTCGGCCCCACAAATCTTAGAAACATGGTGTCAAACCAGATACTTACTCTGGATGGCATTACTTTGGCCTCCAGTAACACTGTGAGAAATCTTGGAATCATTTTTGACCAGGATATGTCCTTCAATGCACATATTAAACAAATATGTAGGACCGCTTTTTTGCATTTGCGCAATATTTCTAAAATTAGAAACATCCTTTCTCAGACTGATGCTGAAAAGCTCATTCATGCATTTATTACTTCTAGGCTGGATTATTGTAATTCATTATTATCAGGCTGTCCTAAAAGCTTCCTGAAAAGCCTTCAGCTGATCCAAAATGCTGCAGCTAGAGTACTGACAGGGACTAGAAAGAGAGAGCATATTTCTCCCATATTGGCTTCTCTTCATTGGCTCCCTGTTAAATCTAGAATAGAATTTAAAATCCTTCTCCTCACCTACAAGGTCTTCAATAATCAGGCACCATCTTATCTCAAAGACCTCATAGTACCATATCACCCCAACAGAGCACTTCTCTCTCAGACTGCTGGCTTACTTGTGGTTCCTAGGATACTTAAGAGTAGAATGGGAGGCAGAGCCTTCAGCTTTCAGGCGCCTCTTCTGTGGAACCAGCTCCCAGCTTGGATTCAGGAGACAGACACCCTCTCTATTTTTAAGATTAGGCTTAAAACTTTCCTTTATGATCAAGCTTATAGTTAGGGCTGGATCAGGTGACCCTGAACCATCCCTTAGTTATGCTGCTATAGGCCTAGTCTGCTGGGGGATTCCCATAATGCACTGTTTCTTCTCATTCACCTTGTGTACTTTGTTTATACTCCACTCTGCATTTAATCATTAATTGATATTAATCTCTGGCTCTCTTCCACAGCATGACTTTTCTCTCCTCTCAGCCCAACCGGTCGCGGCAGATGACCCCCCCCCCCCCCCCCCCCCGAGCCTGGTTCTGATGGAGGTTTCTTCCTGTTAAAGGGAGTTTTTCCTTTCCACTGTCACCAAGTGCTGCTCATAGGGGGTCGTTTTGACTGTTGGGTTTTCTCTGTATTATTGTAGGGTCTTTAACCACAATATAAAGCGCCTTGAGGCGACAGTTTGTTGTGATTTGGCGCTATATAAATAAAATTGAATTGAATTAATGGCTTAACTTTTCCCGATACAATCTGCATTCTTTATTTAAAAGATTAGATTAGACTTTATTAATCCCTTTAGGAAGATTCAATCAAGGAAATTATAGGTTCGTTAAATCAATTAAAATGGCTCATCCTCCCAAAACTGTATTATTTAAAATCTATAAAAGCTGAGACATTTCTCATGATACGTTTGCTTTTATTGATAAAACTCTATATTCATTAAAGCTGCCTTGCATTTTTACTAATTAGAAACTATTACTGCACTCTGACTCCATCCACTTCTTCCACTTATCCGGGGACAGGTCGTGGGGGCAGCAGCCTAAGCAGAGAAGACCAGACTTCCCTCTCCCCAGCCACCTCCATCAGTTTATCTGGGGGAATCCCAAAGCATTCCCAGTCCAGCCGAGAGATACAATCTCTCTTCCCCGGGGCCTCCTCCCAGTAGGACATGCCTGGAACACCTCACCCAAGAGACTCCCAGCAGGTATCCTAGTCAGATGCCCAAATCACCTGATCACCTAATCACCTGATGTGGAGGACCAGAGGATCTACTTTGAGCCCCTCCTGAATGGCTGCACCCCTCACCTGTAGCTCAGTAGGTAGAGCAGGTCACCTACTGATTGGAAGGTCAGTGGTTCCTGGCTACTGCAGGCTGCGTGCCAATGTATCCTTGGGCAAGATACTTAACCCCAAGTTGCTCTCCGACCGTTCTGTCGGAGTATGAATGTGAGTGAATGTTAGACGATTAAAGCACTTAGCTTAATTAATTAATCATGGAAGTGCTTGTATGAATGCGTGTGCATGGGGTAAATGTGAACGTGTTGTATAAGCACTTTGAGTGCTCATATCTGAGTAGAAAAGCGCTATATAAGAACTAGTCCATTTACCATATCCAAGGAAGAAGCCAGCCACCCTTCGGAGGAAGCTAATTTCTGTCACTTGTATTCGCGATCTTTCTGTCACTACCTGAAGCTCATGACCATAGGTGAGGGTAGGAATGTAGATCGACCGGTAAATCAACACCTTCACTTTCACACAGCTCCCTCTTCACCACGACAGACCGGTGTAGCGTCCGCATCACTGCAGAAGCAGCCCCGATCCGTCTGTCAATCTTCTGCTCCCTTCTCCCGTCACTCGTGAACAAGACCCCGAGATACTGAAACTCCTCCACCTGGGGTATCAATTTGTCTATGAGCCGGAGTGGGAACTCCACCCTTTTCCGGCTGAGGACCATGGCCTCAGACTTAGAGGTGCTGATTCTCATACCAGCCGCTTTGCACTCTGCTTTGAACTGTTCCACTGCGAGCTGGAGGCGGCCGCCTGATGAAGCCAACAGGACCGCATCATCTGCAAAGAGCAGAGATGAGACTCTGAGGCCACCAAAGAAGAAGCCTTCTGCCACTTGGCTACGCCTAGAAATTCTGTCCATAAAAATATGAACAGAATCGTGACAAAAGGGCAGCCCTGATGAAGTCCAACACCCACAGGAAACAAGTTTTACTTATTGCTGGCAATATGGACCAAGCTCCCTCTGCGGTTGTACAGAGACTGAATGGCCCGCAACAACGGGCCAGACACCCCATACATCCACAGCACCTCCCACAGGATACCCCGAGGGATGCAGTTGAATGCCGTCTCCAAGTCCACAAAACACACGTAGACTGGATGTGCAAACTCCCAGAGGCGTGTCAACAAAGACAGCCCTACAACATCCAGAGCCTTCAGGAACTCAGGGTGGCTCTCATCCACCGCATGGTCCCTGCCACCAAGGAGTTGTTTAACCACCTCACTGACCTCACCCCCAGTGATGGGCAAGTCAGCCCCCTCATCCCCAAACTCTGCTTCCACTACAGAAGGCATGTCAGTGGGATTCAGGAGGTCTTCTAAGTATTCCTTCCACCACCTGAATATAGCCTCAGTTGAAGTCAGCAGCGCCCCACTCACACTATAGACCATGTGAGTAGCTTTCCCCTCCGGAGTCGCCTGATGGTTTGCCAGAATCGCTTTGAGGCCATCTGAAAGCGTCCAGCATCTTTCCCCCACCACCTGATCCAACTCACTACAGGGTGGTGATAAGTTGAAAGCTCAGCTCCTCCCTTCATCTAAGTGTCCAGAACATACGGTCGCAGATCTGATAATACGATTACAAAATCGACCTGCAGCCTAGGGTGTCCTGGTGCCACGTGCACTTATGGACATCCTTACGTTCAAACAGTGGTTGTTATGGATAAACTGTGATTTGCACAGAAGTCCAATAAAAAAGAAAAAAAACACCATTCGGGTTCAGATTGGGCAGGCCGTTCCTCCCAATCACGCCCCTCCAGGTCTCACTGTCATTGCACACGTCTCCCAGCAGGACAATGGAGTCACCAGATGGAGCACCCCGCTCAGCAACTCCAAGAAGGGTGGGTACTCTGAACTATCATTTGGCACATAAGAGCAAACAACAGTCAGGACCCGTTCCCTGGACTGAAGGTGCAGGGAAGCAACCTGTTCGTGCACCGGTGAAAACTCTAACAGTAATTCAGTAAAACATTTCTGCCGTGGCTATAAGAGAGCCATCATCTGTCAGTAAAGCTGAGATTAGATTGTATTAGAAATGGTTAAACTGGAGAACATTAAAGTAGTTTTCCCTCTAAATCCCATTACACATTTTTATGTACTAATGGCAGAAATAATATTCTCAATTTTAACAATTTTTTTAAAAAAAGTGCAGTTGCTATTCCATGGAGGCACTGTTCTTTTTACCATGGTGAATCCTGGTCTGGTTTGTTGAACACATTTCCTGGAATAGGGCCCTGGTGATTTGCTAAGCAGTGTTATAGCTCCAAAGCTTTAATACATAAGCATGCTACTCTAAAAATGAGGTTGACTGGTTGATAAGTCTGTATTTCCTGTAAAATTCAACAGCACAGAGAGCAGGTCTTAATAAAACAG
The DNA here is from genome assembly GCF_007364275.1 of Archocentrus centrarchus. Classification (NCBI taxonomy): domain Eukaryota; kingdom Metazoa; phylum Chordata; class Actinopteri; order Cichliformes; family Cichlidae; genus Archocentrus; species Archocentrus centrarchus. The sequence goes on from NW_022060297.1 coordinate 121,221, forward strand.
CGGGATTTAATCAGAAGATTAAGACAGCATAAGTTAGAATATACAGTAAAAGCTCATCTATCTAAAAATACCCAAAATGGGAACAAAAATGCAAAAATGACAACACCAGAAAGCTTGGGTGGCATCAACTGTAAAGAGCAGCCAACATTTGTTAACGTGATTGGGTAATAGAGGTAGAGCTTGATAAAGGAGGCACTAAACATGTATATTTGGAAGATAATTTGCAGATTTAAAACATTTAAAAATGTTGCTTTTAATTATGCTTAAATTATTTCACATAAGCCAGGGCAATGTTCAAAATCAATAGATTAAAGGCAGAATCTCAGTGGGGACACACTTGATGTGAAACTTTAGCAATCTAAACCAAACAAGGGAAAAATAAAATAAAATAGAAAAAAAAAACAGGTCACATCAGAAAAAGTCATATTCACCGAACCCATTATTAGTTAATTCAGCATAATTTGTCACCATATATGATATGGTGACGAATTATGCTCATCAGTCACAAACTCTGGGCACAGGCTGACAGGACAGGTCAGAGCTCCTGAGCACAAATGTAAGGCTTTAAGATTCTGTTTGGTGTGGACACTTCAGGCCTCAGTGTGATTTAAACCGAGAGTCTGTCCAATCCTTTAGCACGCTTTGAGCCATAACGTGCACTCAATACTGACTGGGTGTGCTGAGGTGTAAATATATGTAAGATCTCCCTCAGGCTCTTCTGCTGCGTTCACTTCAACTGCTTCTAATGCTTGTCAAGTGAATGGCCGCCCACAAGAATTTATATTTAACCCCTTTGGTCACCAAGTACACAGTGTACATAAATTTCTATACTTATTTTCAGAAAACGCAAATAACCGAACTAAGTAACAAAAATACGATTTAGGCAAAAACCAAATTTTCATTAAAAAATGCCTTAGATGTCTGAACCCCATGTACGTGTTACTTGTTTAAAGCACACTGACGTTAATAACAGCAAGTCAGTTGCTTAGGAAAAAAAGAAAAAACAGTTCTGACACTTCCAAAACCTGTTTGAAGACTTTTCCAGGCTCAGGTCTAAGCATGAGCGAACACTTGCTGAGATTTTGGCAACTTTCAATCACATTTCATGTTCTTCACCTTCAGCTGGAAATTCTGCGGTGAGGTGGTGGACGTGCATGCACAGACTGTGGACATTCGTGGAGATGACATGTTTAACAAGAGCGTTCCAGATATCGGTGAACTGCTGTGCAGTGGGATGTACTGATGGTGGATGTGCCAGGGTTTTTAGAGATGAGAGTCTGGACTTTTCCTCACACAGAGGCCTAGGTTACCACACATGGATTAAGCCTAGTCTAAAACCCTTTTTCAACTGAGATCTTCATTGAATTTTTCTTTCAGCTCAGGACTTTGGTTTGGTCTGTCATGGAAGCTGGCTGATACCAGAAAGTGTAAAATATGTGCTTTCATTTGATATTGTTTAGTTCCCTGGTTATGCAGCTCTTGACTTTACAGCTTTCTGGACTCTGAATCCACCATATGAGTGGAAGACAGTTGAAAAAGCAAGTGCTTTGAAATGATGTGGCTGTGAGAGCCGTGAGGAATCCTGGAGCAAGCAGTGCTAGCTGTTCATTTAGCCTTGTTTAATTTAGAACGCAGAAGACCCCGCTGTGACACTGCTGTCAGTTTCACCTTCTGGAAATTTTCTTGAATACATTTTTGATTAAAAAGATCTTTGAAATTCTGAATAAATTTCTTTCAAGGAGAAACGGTTGTGCACTAGCTGTAAAATAAACTCAGCAGTTATACTTGCTAACCTCTCTCTGACTCCGTTTCTATACAATATGCATTTTAATTATCTTTGTCTAATGTGTCAGACAAATGACTCTCGCGTTAATCAGGGTATGGTTCAATAAAAGTCCCTCCTGGTCACATTTCTGTGATCTCGGTGGAAAATGCCGTGACGCTGAGGAAGGGTCTCAGGAAGTGCAGAGAATTCAATCGCACTTACATTAGACTCACTAACACTGACGGACGGCTGTCTGCGGTGTTGAAACTACGCTTTCCAGAAAATGGACCACAAAAAGTGCCTCATTTGTTCTACCGTGTTGTTTCATGCAGGTCATACAAAAGAGGACAACAGTGAAAAATGCAATTCATTACAAAGGTTAGAATTTCAGAGAAGACAAGAACAGGCTATAAAGTTGCTCTTTTTTTCCTGGATGGATTAGCCTCATCTCTTCTTTGCTGAGGACTTCTCTAACTGAAGAAAAATTCCCTCCATTTATTCGAGCTGATGCAAAGTGAAAATTAATCCTAAAGGTTGCAATGCAACAAGAGACACTCCCAATGCAAACTGAACCATAGTGATCCTCAAATAGACTTTGGTTGTTTTAATATCTGGACTTAGAAAGCTTGTTCTTAACCCAAGGCGACACCTTGACAAGAAGCAGACTTCATTGCAGCTCAGTTCTGGGTTTAATAAGAGTAATGCTTAAACTCTAGAACTAAGCAGCAGGTTAGGGCATGAAATGCAAAATGCTGTCATAAGCGCCGCATCATCAGTTTTGTTTTCACAAATGGTCAGATGGTGAATCACTATGAATTAGGGGATGGAATTATCACCTTTCATTAAAGATGGTCCAGGTAATGCAGGAGGAACTGAAGCACCCTCAAACAGCTCTTACAACAGCTGTCATGCAGATACTTACAGGTATTTCACTCAGGTATTAAACTGACTATTCAACCACACCTTCAGTTCAGGTGTTTTACTTGAAACATTTGCCTGAAGCTTAATATACTGCATTCTTTTTGCACATAATAACTGTGGTTTTGAGCATATCCAGATCCTGGACTCTCTCAGCACGACACTTATTTGAACCCTTGGTGATGCCTTTCCCGCCATAGAGGCCTTTGCTGTGAAAGGGGACTGCTGGGGTCAGAGTACTACCAAAGTGCATCTGATCTACAGCTCAATACTGAATACATCCTGTGTGACACAGGCAGAAGAATGAGGCCAGTAACAGCTTTTGTTCAGCACGGCATTACGTTTGACTGGTCCAGCACAGCTTACTGACAGCTGATTTGAGAGCAGATAGCTGCTGGCAAGAACTTCGAAGGGCTGTGAGCCTTAAGGATGGACTGACACTGGAACAGCCCAAACCTGAGCTATAATGAAATGAGCCACCACAGAGACCCAACTGAAAAGATGGTCCAGTACCCTTACAAACACACTCATGTCACAATATACTGTCTGCACTCTAATAATCAACACCAAGTTGGTTCTGCATAGATACAGGCTTGTGTCAGGCTGCAGACATGCTCTGCTCAGACTTCAACAGCAGGCCTCAGTGACGTGAGAACTGGTCTGAATCCACACACAAAGAAGCTTTAGCTGTCTGAACAGCAGGAGAAAGGACACACTGTGTGGCACAAACACACAAACACGCTGACTAGCACTGCTGCTAGGATGTCCAGGGCCGCTGCTAGGATGCTCAAACATTGGGGGCTTAGCCCTGAAATCTTTTGGATTTTCACTCAATAGCAGCAACTTTTTAAAGTTTACTGTATTTCATAGATCATTAATATAAAATGCCAGACACCTAAAGTCAGGTGTTATGTGGGCCGTCTTCCACATAAAGATACTGAAATAAAATACTGTTTATTTTACTGAAACTGTAATAAACAGTGAAATTTGAGTTATTCAGCTTTGTTGCTATTGTTTTAAGCAGCAGGAGGAAAACCTTGAGGAAAAGATAACTAAAAATTTGATATTGATGAAGCAGTCATGTGAAACGGTATGTTGCCAGTACTTTCAAATTTACCAGCCCTGGTCTCTTTAAACTCTGGTAAACTGAGTCACCTCGCATATCATCTCAGGTATAAAATTAATATACAGAAATATAGAAAAGAAAAATACATTATAAGAATTTAATACTAGTAACAGTTTGCTTTATTTAAGAGACTTGCATGTATCATGCTATAAATTACTCATAATGTGGCCTCCTGTACTTGTCTCATCGTGTTCTTGATTCATTAAACAAGAGTAAATCACACTGTGAATGATCTGATAATAAACATTTACTGTAAGTTTGGTTTTTCATATGTGTGATTTAAACCTACATCTAAATGTAGAGCAAATACAGGATCTGCAGTAAGTGTCCTGTCAGCTGTTTCAGCCTGTCACTGTGGAAGAGAAGCACACACTCAACGAGATGAAAACAGACAAAAATGACAACTTACACTCATCAGGCATAACATTAGGGCCACCTGCCTAATATTGTGTTGGGTCAAACTGAGGACAAACTGCTCTCTAATATATCCCACCCTGTAATAGGTGTCATGATGAAGAAATAATCAGTGCTGTTCACTTGTCAGTGATTGTTATGACTGATTGGTGTGTGTGACGATCATCTAAACAGAGCTGTTCAGCTACATAAAATACTGTTTGCTGCAGCATATCATATGTACAAAGACTGGCTCAAGCACATGAGCTGCAGGTCAGTTTAAAAAAATGTACTAAACACCAAATAAAACTGAGAGCCTCTGATTTAGTGGGAATGGTCAATCTAAAGCTACTTCTAGCGATCACCTTATCCTATGATTAAAGATTTCTATCCTGATGGGAGTGCTCTGCTCCACAACACATCCTGGTAGAGTTTGAAACTCTTGTGGCAGCACATTACTAGGAAACTGAAGTCTTTTCTTTGCCACCTGTTGTAGATGAACAAATTCAGTTTTGATTGACTCATCACTGCAGGTTTAATTCTGATCTGATGACGATTAATAATACCATTTGTAAATGCACAGATCTGTGATCGAATCACTGAGCCCCAAAGACACATTAGCAAAACCCCGTTCTATGAGACTCTTATTTTCAGACAGCTTCTCATTTTGTCTCATGACCCTTTGGAAACTTTGCAGGTCACAGTTAAGTACAACAAAAGTGTGCACAAAATTGTTCACTTTTTCAACAATTAGCTGACACTAGTAATTGTAGCAACTAGAAACACAAGCGTAAAGAACGACCTATGCTGATGCATGTTCCCATTGTTTAAAGGTCTACAGTGTGGAGCTGTAAGAGCTCAACTCCAAAATGACAATTTTAGTATTAGTTAGCACTGGACCAGTTATCTGCAAGGACACGTACAGGACTGTGGTATTCATGCTATAAAGACATCTGCAGGAAGCTGAGAAGCAGGAAAGTCTCCTAAATTATGTAAGACAGACCAAAATGTGCTTGCTTTAAAAAACAAAACAAAAACACACATTGAAGGAGCTAAAATAACACCATTATACATATTAATCTGTGTGGAAGGTTACATTAGTTGCAAGGAGCTTTAGGTTGGTATGAGAGACATACTAGGATATGGTAGATGTTAGAAAAGAAGTTAAAAGGATATTGTGATATTGTGTACATCAGCTTTATACAGAAGAGCGGCTAACAGACCCTAGCTGCAAAGACCAGTAAGTGACATATGGCTGCCTTTATCCTTTTGGACAGACGGAGAGGTACCTTTCAGAAAATAAAGATTTCAATAAGAAAAAAGAAAGATAGCCACCTCATCACTTGCAGTATAATAATTACTGTATGGTCTTTACCTTACAATATAGAGCACCGAGGGGCGGCTGTTGTTATTTGGCCCGATATAAATAAAAGTGAACTGAATTAAGGCAGTAATTGTATTTAGCAGAAAAACAACTGGTCTCTGTAACAATGGTGGAGAAAAACAAGCAGTGACGTGACTTCCAAAGGGCTCCACTATAGAACTGGCCATCTGCAACCTGGACCACAACATCTGCCATCAGGTTTACAAAAGCCGAGTTACAATATGAACACAAATTTTCTCTTAGTGTCATCTTTAACAATTTTACAATGAGGCAGCAACAACAGGTCTAATATTCAAACTACGTGATACTGAAAACTGCTGGAGCAAAGATGTCAATGTCATCTTTCTTTAGAGCGCAGCTGTGATGTGAGTGGTCGTACTTAGTAAGTTTGAGTACACTATGAGTACACTGGATATACTGCGTCTGCACCACTGAACAATCAGTAGCTGCTGTCAGTTGCCAAAGCAAACAAGTAGTCAGTTTCAGCCTTCCATGTGCTCTGGTAGGTCTTTGTAAGTATAATGGTCAAAGTATAACTTTGCACCAATTTGCATGCTAAAATCATTAATCAACTATTTTTGTTTTCAATTAATATGCCAAGTATTTTCTTGATTCATTAATTGTTTGGTTTATAAAATCTCACAAAACTGAGTAATACATCCGTGAAATTTTATTGTCTTTAGATAGTAATATATGCAAAGATATTAAATTTTTTACACTTGCAAAATTTTGGCATCTTGATGAGAAATAGTACTAAAAATAGCTGATTTACCCCCCCTTTTGATTCTCTAATCGTGTGGGCAGAATTAGGGTAACATCAGGTCTCGTCACTTGTTTTGAAGTATTACTCTCCAGATAAAACACATATATACAAACAATACCACGCGCACACCCGGTCCTAAGGGTCTTTTTCTCAAAGCACTCAGTGAAATAAAGTCGAGGCTGGAGTTCTGCTTCTGAAGCTTAGTCTTCGCTGCAGAGAGGAAGCGCCGTTTGACTGTTGGAAGGTTGTAAAAGTTGCACAGTATCAAATCACAGAAGTGGTTCAGAAGTGGTGCCCTGAGAAACAGCCAAATGTGTCACTATAAACCCCGGATCAGCTAGACTTTCAGCAGGGTGTTTAATTCAACGAGTGGTGTGCGTCTGTGTCTGTGCACACTCAGCAACACCCCCAACCTCTCTGAATTACTGTAACAGAGTCCATCAGCAGTCACAAATGTGCAAAGTGTAAACCCCTATAAAATGTAAGTTTCAAATTTAAGAAAGATGCATAGATACATACAGTTTAGTCATAATACAAAACAAAATGATTAGAAAACTAAAACTGAGTGGATAAGAATTCCTGTTTGTCTTAGTGAAGTTCTTCCGTGTTCCACTGATGTCATCACTAAGCCCCAGTGAAGAGCAAATTTAAAACAAATGCTTACACTAAATAAATTCTGTGAACAAAGGCAAGACCTGGGTAACAGTCACTGATAATGCCAGCACCTGCAGGCACTTTGATGGCTGCACCTGTTAAGATAAATCTCACCCCTTTCTCTCCCAGCAACAGTGGTCAGAGCAAGACAGTGTGTGAACAGTCTCAGAGCAACACGAGGGGGGAGCATAAAAGCTGCGGCACAGTGTGAAAGTGAGGGTTAGACGTCATCTACAGTGGTCTGAAGGGTCAGGGAAGATTGGAACGGTCAGCCACAATTTTCTGTTAAAAGTCAAAGTGAACAAGCAAAGAGCAAGTGGGGGGGGGGGGCATAGTAGTGGTTGCTTTAATACACTGTCAAAGTTCAAAAGTGACGAGCAGACCAAAATCAAGGACAGGTGAAAGCAGTGACATCGTCAGCTCCTTTTATGGGCTGGTGTTAAGAAAAAGACACATGTAACCCATTTTCCCTTTGCCTCCACCATTCCCTTTCTCCTCCTCTTCCTGCTGAGCTGCCTCACTGCAGCATCAGCTGCTTGAGGTTGTCATGCAGGATTGTGTCCTTGACATCACGGAACACCAGTCGGATGTTCTCAGTGTTGATGGCTGTGGTGAAATGGTGGTACAGTGGCTTCTGCTGCTGCTCACGGCGCATTTTGCGAAAGCATTCCACCAGGAAGGACTGGACTTTCGCCAGACTCATGGAGTCACCCAAAAACTCAGGGAAGTAGTCTTTGATGGACACCTGCTTCACCTTCACTCCCAGCAGGTCTGTCTTGTTGAGGAACAGGATAATGGAGACATTGCTGAACACACGGTTGTTGACTATGGTCTCAAAGATGTTAAGTGACTCGCTCAGTCGGTTAGTCTGCCGGTCCTCCATGAGCACCTGGATATATTAGAATGCAGACACTGAGAAACAGGTTTGTTGAACGGTATTAGAAGCAAATAAGAGTCATACTTGTCTGCTACTAATCCCCTAAACTGCAAGTAAATTAAACTTTGATAGGGTTTTGGAAAATTGAATTCTAAAACATAACATCCTATGCTCCATTACACAAAAGGAACAGCAATTTTAATGCTAAGCTATCCAACCAAAACTGAGCATAGTTCAGGCAGACTACGAAGTCAACCTCAGCTAGTGATGCCTGCAGACGAGCTGAGACCAACAGATGAGCCAATCTCAGTGTCAGCCCACACCAGTTAGTGGCTCAGTTGGTTCCCCTTTTGCACATCCTACTGCTACAGACTATTTAACTATATCAGCCTCCATATAGCCTCTGCAAGTCTCTTTGCAACCCAACTCCCCCCACTTGTCCATTTAATGTTACTCATACTCTTTCTATAGTCACTGATGCCTGCTCTGTTCTGTGCTGTATGTGCATGGAAGGGATGTATGTGCATGAATAGAGCCATAGTGTGAAATATAAATTACTACAGACTAGGGCTGCATAAAACGATTATTTTAGTAATCGAGTATTCTATCGATTATTCCAGCGATTAATCGAGTAATCGGATAAGAAATACTTTTTTTATTAACAGTTTATCTGCATATTTTAACTTCCGTAATGCAGTTTTTCGCCTGTGAACAAACAGCGGTGAATGGAGCAGCTACAAAGTTCTCTTTTCTTCACCTTAACACTTGCTGATCAGGTGCTTGATGAAGGACCTCCAGCTGTTTCACAGATTTAATGGTGGTTACTAAAAGAAAAAGCTGCTGTTTTGGACGCTGGAAAAACGTTTCCTTTTTCACTACTTGAGCTCACCGTCACAGCTTCGCCTCTTTGCGCTTGCGCAGTTAAAACCGCTGCCTGCTATGAGTGTTTTGAAAAACTAGTGGCTGCGGGAGCCATGGCGCATGTGTGAGTAATGGTGTAATGCTTTGTATTCACAAGCATTCTCGAAAATACGTTTCTACTGCAGGTCTATATTTAGTCACTAATAAGGGATTAAAGTATAAAAAATATTTTGAAGGAGCCCCTCGGTCCTGGGGGGCGGGCCTTCCGGTACCGAACCATCGCTAGTGCTAATGGCCCGCGCTCGCTAGCAAACCAGTTCTGGTAGCTACAGCTGAAGTAAAGACAAAAATAGCAGCTGAAATTCTCAGCGAGCACAACACACACAGACACACAGAGAGCAGTGGAGGCGTGGAAATGCATGTCAGCGACAGTTGCCACCCGTCCCGTAAAGTACGGAACACGGCATGTTACGGAGCCGTATTCCACGGAGTCCCGTAACATACGGGGTTCTGTATTTTACGAGACAGGTGGCAACTCTAGTGATGATCCACTCTGTGTTAAAGGAAATCAATCGCAGCGACGGAGAGCTTTTTAGAATGTGTGCTTGTGTATACGTGAGTGATTCACACTCCAGTCCAGTAGGTGGCGGTAATGCAGTTCTATGTTGGTTTGCCAGCCCCCAATAAACCCACAAAAAAACGTCAGCACTAATGCTGCTAATGCTAGTGAGGAGCGCCGCTTACACCGAGACAGCTGAGCGCTGCAGAGTTTAAACGAAGCATCGACACAGTAAATTTGTGTCGATAAATTTTTAGAATCGATTTAATCGAGTTAATCGATGAATCGTTGCAGCCCTACTACAGACACTCCCTTTATTTTTGTTGCAGACTGAAAACATTTGACATTAAAAGATGAATGAGAGCCAAAAGAGCAAGATTTCAGCTTTCATTTCCAGGTGTTTACAGTACCAGCCAAAAGTTTGGACACACTTACCCGTCTGGATCTGATACACAGTTCAGAAGATAACTAACCCATTTTTCTTGTGAACAAAAGTATTGGAAGAAGTGCCTGACAGGTGTGTTTTGTTGCCCAGATGTGTTCCGTTACATTGATTACTCAAACAATAAACAGCACTGAATGTCTGGGCTCAGTTTCAGATTTGGGTTTTGCCTGTGCATTTATAATTAGAGGAGTAACCAACATGAAAACCAGAGAGCTGTCTGCGAGTGAAAAATAAGCAATTGAGAAACTGAGAGAAGATTGAAGGAAAAAAAAAAAATCAATCAGTGCCATTGCACAAACAATGGCCATAGCCCGTACAAACATTTGGAATATCGCAAAGAAGAAATTCATCACTGGTGTACTAAGTAACAGATGTATGTGGAGCAGGTAGATCAAGGAAAACAACAGCAGCTGATAACAAACATTGTAAGTGCTGTAAAGAAAGACCCTAAAACAAGTGACATCAGCAACAACCTCCAGAGGGCAGGTGTGGACTTCATGAACAGAAGGACAGAGGCTTCACCCGAAGATGCAAACCTTTAATTAGCAAGAATAAAAAGAAGGCCAGGCTGGAATTTGTCAAGTTGTACATAGAGAAGCCTCAGAAACTGTGGGACAAAGTTTTATGGACTGATGAAACAAAGATTAACTTTTAAAAAGTGATGAAAAGGTTAAAGGTTGAAGAAAGAATGGATCTGCTCATGATCCCAAATGCACAAGCTCATCTGTAAAACACAGTGGGGGTGATGTCGTGTTTGGGCTTCATAGCTTCTTCTGGAATGGGTTTATTAGCCCTTTAACAGCAGTGATCGGCACAGATGCACCTGTTACCCGCCCTTACTTGCCACGATCAGCTGATGAACGCTGAACGTATCACTGCTGAGACGTCTGATCAAATTACCGTTATTCCGCGACCGTTTGTCCTATTGGAAAAATTCAAACGGTTTCTGAAAGCTGACAAATTGCATTTCACACCCAGTATAGGGTTATTACGGTACAAGTCCGCAAATGGTCTCACCTTTGAAGTTAAATAAAGGGTTAATATTCATTGATGATGTCACACATGATGGCAGCAGTACAATGTACTCAATGAAGTCTACATTAACATTTTGAAAGATGCACTCAAAGTGAACGGGAGCTCCTTCATCATGCAGCAACACAATGACCCCAAACACGCTGCCAAAACTACAAAGAAGTTCATCAGGGCCAAGAAGTGGAAGGTTTTAGACTGGCCAAGTCAATCTCCACGCTTACACCCTACAGTGACATTTAAGCTAGCCTGACCCCCAAAAATGACCAAACGAAAAGCGGACTTTGAAAACAGGTGGGAGGCAGAGCACCTGTTCGCTGACATCGGAGGAAAACCCGTGTATCTCTTTTCCCCACCTGCAATGTGAGGGGAAAAGAGTGGATTGATGTGACGTGCACAGGTGAGCTGCATCACTGCATCACACAGCAGGAAACGCTGCGCAGCAAAGCCCTGAAGACAGAACGCGTCATAAGCACGAAACACAGACAGTGAGGGGCAAAGGTTTAAATCACGGCAGTTTCAGTTTTTTCTGGAGGAAACAGCTTCTGATTTTGGTGCCGTGCCTGATCACACAGGCGTGATGAGCTGCCCGAGGAAATCTGTCAGTTCATGGAAAGTAAGAAAGAAAGAGAGAAACTAAGTAACTTGTTTCTTGTTTCTGGACTTTCTGCTGAAACCACATCAAAAAAGAAATTTGTAAATTTTCATCAGCTTGAAATATTTTCATTTTCTCTGTTTTTTTTTTGAAGAAAAATATAATTTTATATTTTTTTAATGTGTTGAGGAAAACGTTCCTGTATTATGGCAATTAAAATTCATATTGCTGTTTTTTTTTTTACTTTTAGACTGTTAAATAAATGTTAATCCTATTTGGCCCAGGACTTGGACTGTGTGTTCAGTTTTGGCCCATTCTGTGTATGACACCCCTGCTCTAGAGCATTTTACCTGCTAAAGAGGGACTGAAGGGAGTAACCCCCCCCCAAAACAAGCAACAACTCAAAGAGGCTGTAGTGAAAGCATCACAAAAGGAGAATGCGAACGGTTAGTGATGTCAGAGGGTCACAGCAAAGGATTTGCATTTAAATATTAAGTCTTATTCACTTGAATCTATTTGATCTATTCCCAATACTTCTGCTCACAAGAAAAATGGGTTGGTTCAGACAAAAGGTGCCATCTTCTGAACTGCGTATCGGATCCAGATGTCCGGATATAAAAGCTGAGATGTTGATTTTTTACGTCTCGTATTGACTTTCTTTACGTTAAACCCAAATGTTTTCAGTATACAGGAAAAATAAAGGGACTGGCCTCACTGTTCCTATACCTTTTGAGGGGAGTGTAAAAGCTTCTTCACCACTGAACAATCAGTAGCTGCAAGATACTGAATTTCTCCATGAAAACAGTGGTCCTGACAGAACTACAGTAAAAGGCTCAAGAAAGGATTTCCAATCGATCAGAATCTGATAAAGGGATATACTGAACCACACTGAGGTTCTCCTTAGAATAAAACTTGAAACTTGTCTCACGCTTCTGTGCAACACCGTGCTTCCAGATAACTCACCTGGTCATATTCAGAGGAGGAGACGAGGAAGAGAATGGACGTAACAGAGTCAAAGCATTCAAACCAGCGTCGTCTCTCAGAGCGCTGCCCACCCACGTCCACCATTCTGAAGGGTACATTCCTGATTTCAAAATTGTACTCATGGATGCCCTTGGTGGGCTTTCTGGCCAGAAGGATGTCTTGCTGGCTGGGAAGGTAGTCCTGCAAGCAGAGGAGTGACATGATTTTTGTGAAGGTTTACAACAAAATGTTTGTATTCACTGTTAAAATTGTACTGATATATTTAAGTTTTGAGAAACTTTTAATAACTTTGTTTAAAAGAAACTCGTCACAGACATGACCAAGCAAAAGAAAAGTAAACACTGCCCAAAGAAACCAATCTCAACAAATGAAGATTTACATGTGCTTATATATAATATTCTAGTTTACACAAGTTCTACATTTATTTTTTGTTGGACGGTCCATCCAGCCACATATTTTCAAACACTTATCTACGTCCAGGCAGTCATAGTTTAAGCAGAGCCACCCAGACCTCCCTCTCCCCAGCCACCTCCTCCAGCTCTTCTGGTGGAACACTGAGGCACTACCAAGACAGTCAAGAGCTCTCCAACACATCCATGGGGCTCATCCCAATTGGACATGGCAAACCAGCTCAACTGGTTCCTTTCAATGTGGAGGAGTATCAGCTCTACTCTGAACTACTGCTGAATGACTGAGTTTCTCACCCTTTCTCCAAGGAAGAGCCCAGACACTCTTCAGAGGAAGCTCATTTTAGCTGCTTGTATCTGTGCTCTCTCTAAAATTCTGAACAGAATGAGCGACAATGTAATGCAAGCTCTTGTTAGGTTGTACAGGGCCAAAACAGCCTGTAACAACAGGCCTAAAACTATCCCTATATCCCATCATCTACTCCCGAAGCACCCCCTATAAAGCATCCAGAGCGCCACAGTCAAATGCCTTCTCCAGGTCCACAAAACACACGTACACTGGTTACGCAAACTCTTGCGCACCATCGAATAACAAGGAGTAGTCCAGTGTTCTGTGACCAGGATGGAAACTGTAATCCTTTCACTGCCTCAGCTGAAGTAGGCAGCACTCCTTCCCCACTGTGTACAGTTTGGAGAGGAAGTTGCTTCTCCCTTCAGACATCTGATGGTTTGACATCAGATGTCTCAGAAGGCTTCCAGGTTGACCAAAAAAAAAAAACAAAAAAAAAAACCTTGTTCCACAGCCTCGGTGAACTCCTTATGTACTGGTTTCATGTACTAAAACTAAAATGAGGCACTTGCCTTTTGCCATATTGATACTACATAATAGTATGTAACCGGAATAGGAGCTAAAATCTGAATCTAAAGGAAATTGCTTCCTGTCCTCTGGATACTTTTGCTACTGACAAAAAAAAAAAAAAATTGGAATCACTTTTTTTTTTGTCAACTTAAGTTGACAAGAAGAAGTCTATATTATCTTGATTTATTGGATTGTCAGTCATCACTTATTTCTGCTATGAGCTGAATGGAATTATGAGTTGCTTCGCATTCTACTACTATGATCTAATGTTCTCCTAATAAATCTAACACTAAATACCGGTTTCAGGCAAGACAGAGTGTGAGAAGCAATGCACTGGATACTTGTATCTGTACATTACCACACAGATGACTGTGAGAAGAGCGATTTATTGAGAACTTCTGCTATTCACAATTACAGTACCATGAAAAGGTTATCAGCCCCAATAGTGATTTCTTATTTTTTTTGCATATTTGTCACACTTAAATGGTTCGGATCAAACAAAGAGTTCAATTTCAGAAGCCACACCCAGGCGTGATTACTGCCAGACATGTCGAATCAAGAAATCACTTGAACAGAACTTGCCTGACAAAGTGAAGAAGGCTCAAAGATCTCAAAAAACAACATCATCGTGGGTTAACAGGAAAACTGTTTGATTTTGGTTTTGTTGTCTTTGGCAGTTGGAATGTTACAACAGCCCTTTATCTGTTTTTAAATTAGTCTTAAACCCCCATCACACTGACGCAAGATCTGCTGTGGACAACAATCTGCAGTCGCATACAAAAAGAATGCAGAAATTGTCCGCCAAACTCTGCAGGCATAGGCCAGACCCTGCGGGACGAGTTTTCAAAAATTAGGTGCTACCTTAGTTTTGACTGTGGACACAGCAGACAGTTGCAGACAGGAGCGCAAGTAATGGCACGGTAAGGCATGTGTTCAGTCTGCTAACAGTCCACAGCCAGGCTGCAGGTGCTGGAAAGTCCAGGATCCAGAAAAAAAAAAAAAAAGTGAAAATACCCTAGGTGCCACCCTTTTTACAGCAATCCCATGACCATCCCCGATGATTTTTGGTGCAGACAAGCAGTTTACTCCACATCTGCCATAAGTACGTCCAACCAACACAGCAATCCGCAATCATCCGCAATGCACGTGTTAAGCACATCAATTCTCCTCAAATGTCTGCCAACTGCACACGCACACACACACACACACACACACACACACACACACACACACACACACACACACACACACACACACAGGTCAGCCACCTCTCTGCATAATTCTCTGCACAAATCATACACCATCAGGTCACGCAGTGTCATTTCTATGGATTGATTGCAGTTGCTGGTTTGCAGCGCACCCCCGCCCTCCACAGGATTCTATGCGACAGTGTGAATTAAATCTTTTTTGTTTTTAATCCTTCCTTTCCCGCTAACAAGCTCTGGATAAAGTCTTCGATATCTGAAATTTGTCAAATAAATGTGTTGTCATTGCAGTGCTTTTTGGTATATTACCCGCAAGATGACCCATCCTGGCAGGAAAACTGAGTGCACACCAGAAGAAACCAGTGGGGCGACAACAGGAAGAGAATGGTTTGCACCATCTGTTGGGAAGTTGAAGGTCTGTCACCGCAGTGTGTTGAGGACTTACCGACTGTCCGAGCTTTTCCAAATTGTCCAGGAAATACTTGACTGACTCCCCCTGAAAGAGAAAGAGAGTTGAGCTCCATCTCAGTACTTCCTCATCAGCTTAGGAGTTATTAGCACTAATGTCACTTTATGTAATATCACCCAGCACAACTTAGCAGATGAACAGACTTACTATGAATACTCTATATTGACTAGCCACTTTGTTAGGTACACCATGAACTCTTATGGTTTAAGGCAGATCTGAAGGCATGCAACCATTGAACTGTTTCCATTTACAGTTTCCAGAAGGTGCTGAAAGCATTTCTCTGAGACAGTGGGCCATATTCACATAATAGTATCTGTGATGTTACATTACATCCCAAAGGTGCTCTTTTGGTGAAGATCTGGTGACTGTTGATGCTATTAGAATACAATGGACTCATCACCATGTTCAAATTTGAGATTATCTGAGCTTTGTGACATAGCACATCACAGCATACTGAAGCAGTCATCAGAAGATGGGCACACTGTGGTCATAAAGGGATGGGCATGGTCAGCAACAACATTACACCAACACCAGCCTGAACCATTGATTCAAGGCTGAATGGACCCATTCTTTAATCCTTTCACATTTTTTTTTTTTTTTCCTTAACTCGTCCCCCCCACTGGGCATTTTTGTGGGTGAAATACAGACTGGAGTATTTGATATACTAAGTATATACTAAGTATATCAAATAAGTATTTGATATATTCCATACTATTGATTTTGCAAGTTTCCCCACCTACAAAGAACTGAGAGGTCTATAATTTTTATCATAGGCCCACTTCAACTGTGAGAGAATTAAAAAAAAAAGAAATCCAGAAAAATCACATTGTATGATTTTTAAATAATTTGCACTTTATTGCATGAGATAAGTATTTGATCACCTACCAACCAGCTAGAATTCTGGCTTGCACAGACCTGTTAGTTTTTCTTTAAGAAGCCCTCCTATTCTGCACTAATTACCTGTATTAATTACACCTGTTTGAACTTGTTATCTGTAAAAAAGACTCCTGCCCAAGCACTCAATCACACTCCAACTTCTCCACCATGCCCAAGCCCAAAGAGCTGTCTAAGGACACCAGGGACAAAACTGTAGACCTGAACAGGGCTGGGATGGGCTACAGGACAATAGGCAAGCAGCTTGGTGAGAAGGCAACAACTGTTGATTATTATTATTATTATTAGAAAATGGAAGAAACACAAGATGACTGTCAATCTTCCTCTGTGGGAACTTAACTGCAGCTACTAACAAACAAGGCCGGATGTCGGTATGTCTCTTTATGGGCTTTACTGAACAAAACACGGCCATACAATACATAACTCTCTACTGTTATTGTTTTTCTTCTTCTCCTTCTTCTTACAAAAGTCATTCTGGCCCGCACATGTAACACAAACGCCACCTTGTGGACTGAAGTGCAATAACATGTAAATTCAATCATGTTCTAACTTGATTTTTCTTTTAACTAATAAAATGAAAACCATGAAATGTAACTTATGAATTAATAACAATGAAATAAGGATACAACATCCTCCCTGCCATGAAGACAGTTTATCTAACCAAACTCTAAAGGATAAAGAAGTTGAACTGGTCTTCTTAATATTGTCCCATCTGACATGCGCACTGCACAAGATCTCACAAGTCCATCTCTTCCTGGAAAGATTTCCTGGATGATCCCAGTTTTCCAAATCTGGCGTGGCGTCTTCTCCTCCCCAATGAGCACCAGATCATCCTTCTTGAGAGTGGTGGAATGTGAGTCCTTACAAAGGTGAGCAGATCTTAGCTCCAGTAAGTACTCCCTTTTCCTGCAACTCCAAAAATTGTGTAGAAGACGCTGGCGGTACTTCCATCTCCTTGTTAATTCCTCCTTTGTTGAACAGAGTGTGGCTGTCAGCACAGAAGGGCTTAGGTGGCAGGGAACAGAGTCGCTTTCTAATCAAAAAGTGAGCTGGAGTGAGGGCTCATCAGGTTCATTACAGACAAAGGTGAGGGGTCGTGAGTTTATTATTGCTTCTGTCTCTGCCAATAAGGATGATATCTCCTCAAAATTCAGAGAAGCTCTTCCCATCACCTTCCTTAAACATGTCTTAACTGATCTCACCAGTCTCTCCCAAAATCCCCCCCACCAGGCAGCTCGTTCTACAACGTACCTCCATGTGATGCCTTTTCTGTGAAGTACTTCAAGAGCTCCGGCTCCTTGATGGCTTCCCACAGGTTCTTGAGGTCTTGATCAGCACGTCTGAAGGTGCGAGCATTGTCTGAATAGACTGTTCTACAAAGGCCTCGCCTGGATATAAACCTCTTGAATGCCAGGAGAAACATCTCTGTTGACATGTCAGACACCAGCTCCAGGTGGACTGCAATACTTGTCTCTAAGTTGCATTAAAGTGTCTCTCATGCCTGAATGCATCACTTGTTCATGACAGTGTCTAATCAACATTTCTGAAAGTCTGTCGTTTGAAGGGAGAATGTATGGATGCTGCTCACTAAAGCTCATCTCTGAGTGTTGCATTCTTCCTCCCAGACAGATGGTGCCGTGCTCATCTAAAAATGGCCTCAGCTGTCTGATTTTTGAGTCCTTGTGAATGACTTTTCCTGCTCTTAATTCACTTGCTTCCCTCTGGAAACCTTGTCTTTGTGCCTCCATAACCCAGTATCGCTCTGCTTCAACCAACTCCTCTGCGGTCAACTCAGCTTTCCTTCTTTCACAGGTGCGAGTGTTGTGTGTGAATCTTTTAACCCACGCTGTGATTCTGAGAACCGTTTTCAGTTTACTGTAATTTTCCAGCCTTAACAGTGAATCTGTAGTGGTTTGTTCTGTATTACTGAACTGGACCATAATATGACTTGGCCTAAGCTCAGCCTTTACCTCATCTTCACAGAGCCTTTCATCAGTCAGTTCTGGCTGTATTGCTGAATTCAGAAATGGTGGCCCTGACCACCAGAGCTCCTCTTCCTTCAGCTTTGCGACTGCCTGGCCTCTGGTGGTGAGATCAGCTGGGTTAAGCCTTCCACTACAATGTGACCACGAATCTGGTGTGGTCAAAGCCTGAATCTCCATAACTCTGTTAGCGACAAACTGTTTCCATTTGTGTGGTGAACTGGAAATCCACTGAATCACAATCATGGAGTCGGTCCACATGCGGATTTGACTCGGCAGCATATTCAGAGCTTGTAGCAGATTACTACCCATCCTTGCAGCAATCACAGCCCCCATGAGTTCTAGACGTGGCAGTGTGAGTTTCTTAATAGGTGCAACTCTGGATTTAGACATTACCAGCCTTGTTATAGGCTCTCCCTCGGGTGTCTGTCCTTGGAGATAAGCTGCCGCACGTATGCCTTCTCACTTGCATCACTGAACACATGAACTTGAATATTTTGCATCCCTTCAATTCCATACCACCTAGGGATGACAATCAGATTAAGCTGAAGGAGCTCTGTACACCACTGCTGCCATCTTTTGGAGAGATCATCTGGCAGCTCCTCATGCCAGCTGACACCTCTTTGCCACATGTCCTGGAAGAGACATTTCACTCTTATTGTGAATGGTGTCAGAAATCCCATGGGATCGAACAGTTTGGCAGAGGATCGCAGAACACTCCTCTTTGTGTTCTCTTTGTTCTTGAAAATGTTCATGAGGTGCTTCAGATTAAAGACAAAGTCATCAGTTTCTGGCCTCCATTCTAGGCCGAGCACCTTTAACACGCAGCCGTGTGTTTCAGACCCCTTGGAAAGGTCAAAGTCATCTTGTTGCCACTTGCTCTTCAGTTCAGTAGAGTTTGTAGTCCATTTGCAGAGGTTCATGCTTGCATCAGACAGGATTTCCCTTGCACTTGTTGTCAGTGCATAAGCCTCTTTAACATTGCTTGAGCTGACAATCAAGTCGTCGACATACAAGGAGTCCTTGATAATGTTGACGACCTGTGAGTGACTTCTTTGGTATTTCTCTAGGTGATTTCTGATTGTTGCTGCCAGCAAAAATGGACTTGATGAAACATGGGCAACTTTACCGCTGCTCTGCCAGTCAGCCCGCTCGAAGGGGTGGCGCTTACATCGCTCAGTCGGCTGGATCTCTGCT
Organism: Archocentrus centrarchus; assembly: GCF_007364275.1. Taxonomy (NCBI): domain Eukaryota; kingdom Metazoa; phylum Chordata; class Actinopteri; order Cichliformes; family Cichlidae; genus Archocentrus; species Archocentrus centrarchus. The sequence goes on from NW_022060297.1 coordinate 140,587, forward strand.
CGCCCGTAGCGGCTGTTTCTCTTTCAATTAGTCTAGTTGCTCTTATTTTCCAGTGGTTGAGATGGTCCTGATAATCCACAGTCTTTACTATATCCGCCTCCAACTCATCCATCGGTATCTCCTGTTCAATGTCCTTTTCCATCTCCAAAAGACTGGCTTCCTTCACCAATAACATGGACAGTAGTTCCTGTAGTTGGTCACAATTCACATCATCCTTCGATATTTCCTCTTCAATAGATCGCAGGAGTTTCGTCGTGGAGGCTCTTATAACCCCACGTTTTTGTTTGAGTCTCTGTAGCCGCTCCGCCATTGTTTCGGTCTGTGTCGGTCATCAGCTTGTTGCAGCTATCGGCTAACGGTTCCCATCGTCACTCAGTCTGCCCGTCTCCCGGTTTTCGGCACCAAGAAATGTGGGAACTTAACTGCAGCTACTAACAAACAAGGCCGGATGTCGGTATGTCTCTTTATGGGCTTTACTGAACAAAACACGGCCATACAATACATAACTCTCTACTGTTATTGTTTTTCTTCTTCTTCTTACAAAAGTCGTTCTGGCCCGCACATTTAACACAAACGCCACCTTGTGGACTGAAGTGCAATAACATGTAAATTCAATCATGTTCTAACTTGATTTTTCTTTTAACTAATAAAATGAAAACCATGAAATGTAACTTATGAATTAATAACAATGAAATAAGGATACAACATCCTCCATCTGGGGCTCCATGCCAGATCTCACCTCGTGGGGTAAGAATGATTCTGAGAAAGGTTAGGAATCAGCCCAGAGCTACATGGGGGGACCTGGTCAGTGACCTGCAAAGAGCTGGGACCACAGTCTCAAAGATGACCATTAGTAACACACTCTGTCATCATGGATTAAAATCCTGCAGGGAACACAAGGTCCCCCCACTCACGCTAGCAAAAGTTCACCAATGACCATCTGGATGATCCAGAGGAGGCATGGGAGAAGGTCATGTGGTCACATGAGACCAAATAAGAAACAAAATGTACAGTGGGGAAAATAGAACAGAACGCCTTTATTGTCATTATACAGGATGTACAATGAGACTGGAGTATTTGATATACTTTTTGGTATCAACTCCACTCGCCATGTTTGGAGGAAGAAGGATGAGTACAAGACCTTGCCTTGTACAAGAACACGGTTCCAACTATGAAGCATGGGGGTGGAAACATCATACTTTGGGGGTGTTTTTCTGCAAAGGACAGCTGCACCGTATTGAAGGGAGGATGGATGGGGTCACGTATCCCTAGAGAACCTCCTTCCCTAAGAGCTTTGAAGATGGGTTGTGGCTGGGACAATGACCCGAAACACAGCCAGAGCAACTAAGGAGTGGCTCAGAAAGAAGATCAAGCTCACTGAGTGGCCTAGCCAGTCTCTAGACCTGAACCCAATAGAAAATCTTTGGAGGAAGCTGAAACTCAATGTTGCCCAGTGACAGCCCCAAAACCTGAAAGATCTGGAGAATGTCTGTATCGATGAGTGGGCCAAAATCCTGCTGCAATGTGTGCAAACTTGGTCGAGAACTACAGGCAACGTGTGACCTCTGTAATCGCAAACAAAGGTTTTTATATATAAGTTCTGTTTTTATATTGTATCAAATACTAATTTCATGCAGTAAAATGCAAATTAATTATTTAAAAATCAATTTTTTTTCTGGATTTTTTTATTTTAGATTCTGTCTCTCACAGTTGCACCTATGATAAAAAATTACAGACCTGTCCGTTCTTTGTAGGTGAGAAAACTTGCCAAATCGGCAGCGTACCAAATACTTATTATTCCCACTGTACCCGGTCGCTGCCCCATGCTGGTGCCAAGTATAACCTGTGGTTGCCAAAGTTTCCAGTTTTAGTCCTTGAAATAGCTGGCAAATATGAAACACGCCACTGGCTGTACATGCCACACATAGGAATAAAATGGGAAATTTTGGTGATCACCACAGCAACAGTGTGCAAAATATGACATGGGTGTGACTGACTTTTTTGATCAGGGTGACCTGCTGAAGGTTGATGTAAAATTTAGCATTGATTTGAAAAGGTACATTTTTTTTGTCCATTACAGAAATGTCACTCTTTCCCTTGTCAGTTTTTTTAAAATGGGGGTTTGGGACATCACTATGTCAATGTCCTAAAAAATTCAATAGGGTTGTCATTGACTTTTTTGATCACGATGCTGTAAAGAATGTAAAGAATTTCATGCATTTCCTAGAAACTATATTTTCTGACCTCCATATCAATTTCTGTTTGCTTCTGTAGGGGGTGCTTTTGCCATTTATTCCCAGTTATGGGTTCAGGCTGGTTCAGTACATAAGTGATTCAAAATTTGAGGCAAATTGGACAAAGCGTGTGCAAACAACTGCACAAACAATTTTCCAGCAAGACACAAAAATGAAGGCCAAATTTGGCACATTGCTATGGCAACACCATTTAATATTCTATAAAACCTTAAACAAATTTTAATGGCCCACTTGTTTAGATGATGCTGACCATTTTTGGTGACAGTGGGTTGAATGCCACAGAAAGAGTTTGTTAAAATACAAGGTTTGCAAAAACGCAGACTGAGCACATTACAAATTTCAATCCAAGATGGCAGACTTCATGTTTGTTAAGCAGCATTGCTCTAACAGGGTTTATACAGCAATCCTAGAGTTCAATTTACTACCTTTTACTACCTATTTTTACTACCAGCACGAAATCGAGCAGCAGCCTTTTTTGGGGTGGCGGTGGATTCACAGCACTAAGCCGTGTAAGATGATCGCCCATCTCTCACCAGAGACAAAACTTTATCCCACTTACTTGAAGGTGCAACTGTGACTGTTGTGACTAAGAGCTCATACACATCTATTTTTAAGATTAGGCTTAAAACTTTCCTTTATGATAAAGCTTATAGTTAGGGCTGGATCAGGTGACCCTGAACCATCCCTTAGTTATGCTGCTATAGGCCTAGTCTGCTGGGGGGTTCACATAATGCACTGTTTCTCATTCACCTTATTTACTTTGTTTATACTCCACTCTGCATTTAATCATTAATTGATATTAATCTCTGGCTCTCTTCCACAGCATGTCTTTCTCTCCCCTCAGCCCAACCGGTCGCGGCAGATGACTGCCCCTCCCTGAGCCTGGTTCTGCTGGAGGTTTCTTCCTGTTAAAAGGGAGTTTTTCCTTTCCACTGTCGCCAAGTGCTTGCTCATAGGGGGTCGTTTTGACTGTTGGGTTTTCTCTGTATTATTGTAGGGTCTTTACCCACAATACAAAGCGCCTTGAGGCGACAGTTTGTTGTGATTTGGCGCTATATAAATAAAATTGAATTGAATTGAATTGAATATTCCAAACGCATTTCAAGAAGACTCAGGAAATTTGCTTTTTTAAGAATATAAACAAAATGCAATGAAATTCAAGTTTCACAAGTCAATGATTTATTTTTCAATAGAATATTTTCCAGTAGAATATTGGAATACTGGTTTGCTGCTGAGGTGTGACAGTGATACTTGTGCTCGTAGCTGACCTTAAGGTTGCAGTTGCAGTGCTTTGTGTAGCACCAACAAACAAAATAGGGATCTGCTCTCCGCACGCATGAATCCGCTGCTGGTGAATGGTGGATGCTTTGTGTGATTTGATCGCTGTCACACCGTTCTAGGTCAAATTTAGATTTTTTTCTGCACACTTAAATTTTCAAAACTAAAAATATAGTAAATAAAGTTGTGTACAATTATTCACATTAAAATGCAGGAAAGGCCTCAGGTGTTTTTCTGTGTAACTATTTGCAGAGCAATCAGGACTCACATTAAGATGCTGCACAAATTATTTATGCCACCTCAAGAAACAATTTGTGTTCTCCACGAGACTGAGGAGCACAGGCAAAACTTGCCAGTAATGTCATCTCTTTTACCATTTTTCACCTGCTCCTCAGCAGCCAAATGCACCCAAATGCATCCGCATAATTTTCTGATTGGTTGATATGGTGCATTTTTCCACCAATAGGAAAGGGGTTGTCAGGAATTATTTTGTTTTTATTAGCAAGCACTCCCTGTTAGCGAAACTCACGTTTTCACCGTTTATTTCTGCACAAAATGCGCATTGAAGGTGAGGACAATATACAGGAAAAAGCATGGCATAAAATATTGGGCTGGTTTTACTTGGCCTTACAACGTAATTTAAAAACTGGTACATAGTTTGAAGTCTGCACTTTTGACTCGTGGCAGCAGCGTCCCGATGCTATGTCATCTCAAATCGGCGATGTCATTTTGTCCATGGACTCCAGAGGGTTAAGCCAGTCTTTGAATGCCGGGTCAGACCCTGATGTTGGACGAGAAGGTCTGGCTCACAATCCCAAAGGTGTTATATCGAGTTGAGGTCAGGATTCAACCGAGAACTGTGGACTCAGATTCTTCCACACCAAACTGGCCCATCCATATCTTTATAGATCTGCTTTGTGCACTGCTGTGCAGTCATTTTGGAACAGAAGGGGCCATACCCAAACTGTTCCCACAAAGTTGGTAGCATGAAATTGTCCAAAATGTCACTAAGCTTTAAGACTTCTTTTCATTGTAGCTAAGACGCTGAGCTCAAGTCCTGTAAACAGAGAACATGTCTCCAATGGCAGCGTGCTTTACACCACTGCATCTGTGGCTTTGCATTGTGTTTGATTAGATAAAGGTGCAGCTGCTTGGCAATGGAAACCCATTCCATGAAGTTCTCTATGCACTGTTACTGAGCTGATCTGAAGGCCACATGAAGTTTGGAGGTCTGTAGTGACTGACTGCATAAAGTTGGTGACCTCTGTGCACTGTGTGCCTCAATATCTGCTGACCCAGCTGTGTGATTTTATGTAGCCTACCACTTCATGGCCGGGTTGCCATTAGCAATCACTTTCATGTTGTCATAATACCACTAATAGTTGACTGTGGAATATTTAGTAGTGAGGAAATTTCATGACTGGACTTGTTGCACATGTATCATCCTGTCACAGTACCACGCTGGAATTCACTGAGCTCCTGAGAGCGACTCATTCTTTCACTGTTGTTTGTAGAAGCAGTCTGCATGCCTAGGTGCTGGTTTATACACCTGTGGCCATGGAAGTGACTGGAACACCAAAATTCAATTATTTGGTTGAGTGAGTGAATACTTTTGGCAATATAGTGCCGAATGAAAATCTCCCAAGTTAAAGTTGAAATTTTTTACAGCATTTTTGTTCACTTGTAACATTTTAAGCAAAGGAGTTAATTAGCCACAAGAATTTTTTTTAATGTTCTATGTTTATGCCAGTGATATTAACAAAGTTGTATCATGCAGCTGAGCAGAACTCAAACTGCATATTTTGTCTCTTTAATGGTGCGTTCACATCAAATGCAAAGCAAAGTTTAACCTTACATTACTGTCTCTAAACCATGCATCGATTTTTTTTTTTTTTTTTAACCACTTATCAAATTAAGGGCCACAGGGAGGCTGGAGCCACACTAAGCCCTCACCTCTTTTCCTCTCTATCTAAAAGCAAAGCTACAGCTGCCCTCAAGCAGTAATTAATTTGTATATCATTTGTGATGGTCTGTGGAATCAGGACAAGGTGATGGGGTTTTTCGACACAAAGTAATGCAAAAACTCGCATGAATAAGGATTCACCTCCATTTGTCACCTGGAGGTGACAAATTTGTTTCATCGCACAGAATTAACATGTAACCTTGTCATGCAGAAACCTGAAAAACTTGAACTACTAGTGTGCTGAGGTGGGTTTTTTTGTGTGTTTTGTTTTACTGCATTATGCTTTTGATGATCTGGGCTTGAAAAGCTATCGTGGGTTGTGTAACTAAGTGAGTACACAAATCGGTCTGTGGGGTCTGATTTAGATTTAATGACTTGATTTGCATGTTTGGTGATAGTGGAAGTAAAGTTTTCTACTTCTACATGAAACTGAGTATTTGATTTGAGGTTTTTTACTCACCAGCTGGAACTCCCTACGGCGATCATAGGCATTCTGGATGCCCTTGTCTGCCCACAGGGCCTTAATTGATGGCAGGTAGTGATGAAAAACTTTGGGCTCAACCATGCCATGACTGTGAGCCATTGCAGACCGAGTGTCAAATGCCATCATAGTGCCTCCATGCCGCTGGTTGGACGAGTCACCCCATGGGATGTGCAGCTTCTCTCTAGCATCTACCAACACTCGAATGCCTTAAAAAAAGAGACATGAAATGTGACAGGTCTCTGTTCTAGGCAAGATGATGCATCACTTTGTGGACTGCAGATGTTTTCATAACTGATTCATCTGCATATTGCTTTTTCAATGAATCTTTTTGACTTACACTCAGTTAAATAATGTGAAAAACGCACCACAGACCAAGACAATTTCTTTAAATTAGGGGTGGTTGTGATTCTTTTAATACTCAGTGTATTTAAAAAAAAAAACCAAAAAAACCCCCGACTATTTAAATGTATTAGTTGCAGGCTTCTGAACACAGGAATAACAGCAATCGTAAAAACAGAACTTGTTTTAAAAATTTTTAAAAAGGTACAAAGAGTCCCTTTATCAAAATCCTGTTTATTCAATGACACCCTTGTGATACATGATTTATGAGATTACAATGAGCAACATCTGCAAAGTTATAGGAAATCAATGGATAAGCAGAAGAAAATGGGAGGACAGACTAGGGCTGGGCGATATATTGAGTTTTTAAGAAATATCGATATATTTTCATACCCGATATAAGATTTGACAATATCCTTTATATCGATATAGTCTATGTCACAATACAATCATACTTGCAATTCCACCAGTTCACCTTTCTCTCTGCACAGCTTCACACTGCCCCGTCTCTCTCTCCCTCACCGCTTAAACGCGTAAATCACGCAGGGAGCGACAGCATGGGGAAGTAAACAGACACAACGTTATCAACGAGGAGCTGGTTGGTAAAAAGAAAAACAATGCTCAGTTATTTGGAGATCGTTCGGATTCAGAGTGTCAGATAAGCAGCAGAATAATGTTCCGTAGAGAATGGCGAAAACAGGTCCGAGCACTCATCGTTTCCACTATGCGTACTGATGCTTATGCTAATAGCTGCGTCGCTAGCTAACTGTTGCCATAACAGCTGAAGTCCTCAGCCAGCACGATGGCATCTCAGCCAGGCGCAGCTAGCTAACCCTGCTGACTGAAGGATGGAGTTTTCTTCATTCAGTCTGTCTACACGTTTTGTTATTTGCACAGAGTACTAGATGTACAGGAGTACACAGAGGAGGAAGCACTGTGGTGAAGTCTACTTCACTGCAAACTGGCTTTTTAAATAATCACTCAGCCTTTTGCTATTTTTGCTCTGTATCTTTTCTCTTTACATTTTAATAGCACAGCTGTGAGTCTTTTGCTATGGAGGAAAAAAAAAAGCATTCATTTCCCTGACCAGCATTATTATTTAAATATGCCAATAATTGATTTTTGAGCAATTTCTCATGTACATCTACAGCTGAATGTTAATAAAAGTGCCTGTGTGACATTTGGGACATGTAGCTTTGACTCAGAGGTGCCTTTTTGTTTATACCTTTTTGGGAAGAAAAATATTGAGATATATATATCGTATATATTGCCATTCAGCCAGGGTCCATATCACCCAGCCCTAGGACAGAAACAGGAGGAATCAGAAATGTTCTCCTGTTTTCCTTCTTTGTGTAGCGGTGATACTGAGCCATCATCATCAAACACAAAGCAGCAGTCTGGGCATGAACCTGTGTGGATGTGCCCGTGCAGGCCCAGACGTGTCTGTGCTGCAAATGTCGGTTATATTTGACATTGTAACATGAAGCTATAGAGAGGCAAATTAAATCTATTATGAATCCAGTGTTCTAGTCAGAAAACTATTTTTTAGCCCAAGACGCAGTGTCAGACGATCGACCGCTGACTAGAACCCTGATGAACTATCAACAAAAAGATCATCTAGACAAGTGGCCCATCAAAAGTTAATAGGCCACCAACATTCCGATTAGTAGGTGACCTGCTCTACCTCCTGAGCCACAGCCACCCCATAGTGGCACACTCCTGAGCAGCCTAAGCCTTGAAATTTATTTTTTTATTTTTTTATTATCATCACAACTGTCACACCACCTCTAAAATTTTTTTTTCCTTTATGGGGATGACGAACATCAAGTTAGTTGTAGAACCACAAAATTCAGAAAAAAAGATCCTGTGAAGACAAAAAATATTATGGTAATGCCGTACAATACACATGAAGCCAGCCATCTTGAAATCTGTAAGTGCTGAGTCTGCATTTTTTCACACCTAGTATCTGAATGAACTCATCCTAGGGTGATTAACCGAGTGACACCAAAATTGCTCAGCATCATCTAAACCAGCGGGGCATCAAAAGTTGTTTAAGGTTTTATAGAATACTCAACAGTGTTGTTGTAGTTTTTTGTGTCTTGCTGCAAAACGTTTTCTGCAATTGTTCGCGCTTGGCTTTGTCCAATTTGTCTCCAATTTTAATCACAATTTACTTACCAACCCTGAATCCATAACTGGGAAATTATGGTGATTGGTACAATAGTGCCCCCCCTACAGAAGCAAATAAAGATTTACATGGAAGTTGAAAAATTTAATTTCTCAGAAACCCGAGATCACCTTGATCAATAAAAGTCAATAAAGACCCATGTCACATTTTTCTATGCCGTTGCCATGATGATGCCCTAAATGCCCGATTTTATTCCAATGGGAAAAAGTTATAATTTTGCAATAGGCTCATTCGCAGTCCTGAACATTAAAAAAACCCCAAACAAACAAATTTTGCACAAAATTCAGGTCTGGTATTCAGTTTTAGTTATTACTGTCAATAAAACATTCTGTGAAGTCCAGCAATAGCGCCCCTTTGAAAAACCAAATACATTGTGCCTACGGGAGCTCACCCCTCATAACATCTGTCATATACCCACAAATATATACTGGTCAATTCCCAGAGTGAATGAAAGAAAACAACAGCAGTAGCGGTCATGGTTCTAGCCATTGGTTGATTGCCCGGCACTGCAGCAGGCTGAGAATTTCACCGGTCCACTATAGGAAGAGATCACTATCACAGCAGTTAATTCCATCCTCTTCTTGGAGGATGCAGAGCTCACAGACCTTGCTGTGGATTCTTCTCTGTTAACTGGTGAAGCAGGTTAGCTGTTAACTGTTTGCTGATTTTCAAACTCGAGATAGACCATGATTAAAACTACAAGCACCTTTCTCAGTTGAAATACATTTCCATTTTTTTACACTTTCAAGACAAACCAGTTCCAGTTTAACAGGTTTTCATGTGAACTGGTGAGATCTGTTTACATTGCCCATTCTATGTTTCACATGTTGCATCCACAGATTCGTCTCATCACTACCTGCCAGTATGTCACAAGGTTTGACAGGATTAAAGACCTCATCTAAAAAAACAATTATCAATATTATCTTCAGATAACAATACATATTAAGCTGATTAATAATATTTTAATTAAATTAGAAATATACATAAATCACAAGTGGACGCATTCCCTGTAACACCACCGATGAGCTCAAGGGAAAAACCTGTTTACCTGTATACATCTTGTTCACTCTGTCAGCAGTTTAACATCTGCTACTGATTTAGAAAACATGCCTACGTTAACTGCTGATTGTTGTCACAGTTTAACACGGGCAGCTGCCTACTCAATAAGATGTAACACTGAGCTGATGAAAGACAAGGCACATCTGCTTACTTTCATAAAAAAAACCAAATAAAACAGAGTTAGGCTACTGGATGGATGCGTTTACCTCAAGATTAGCTTATCTGACTTAAAATTCATATACGGGATTTTAAAGACAGGAGTGATTGACATTGACCAGCACATAGTTCAGGATGAAAACAGGTTAAAAGTTTAAGGAACTAGGATGGTATAATTTACTTCCCGTAGGCTGTAAGTTAATGCTGTTTGTTTCAGGAAATAACCAAAGATCAACTTATGATCTGTGTCACATGAAACGTGGAACCAAAGGTTTAGAGCACTTGAAATTGGAGTTCCAGTGCCTGAGAGTATGTCTGGAGTCTGATGAGACACTTAACTGAATAACACAAAAAAAACCAAAATCACCAGTTCATATTAAATGCATGTTCTTGTCAATAGTCTACAGAAAAGATTACAAAACAATGTATTAGTCAAAAATAAATATATAATTAATGTAGGCCAGTGGTCAGACCCATACCTGTGTACCCCGGGTTCTAGCAAGAAAACAATTTCAGCCTGACAAGGGTGTGCTATGGCATGGGGGCTAGTTAGCATTAGCTTGCTAATGCTAAATCAGGGTTCTAGCTAGTGGTTGATCGCCTGGCGCTGCGCCATTGCGTGTGCACATTGTGAACAAAACTGGCCATGCCCGGTAGAAGATTGCAAATAAATAATACTACAGTGCAGTGATTTAGCCAGAGGGGAAAAAATTAGTGATAGAACAGTTCTGATAGCGAAATGGTGAAATTCTCAGTATGGCCGGGCGATCAACCATGGCTACAACCCTGGTACCTCAGTAAGACTGGTCCCAGGTACACAGTTTCCTTAATATGCAGCCATTAACTGAGTGCCCTCTCCTCCTACACATAGCATTACAATGTCAGCCTCTTGAAACACACCTATATTAACTGGTGATTGTCACCGCTTAACACAGGCAGATGCCTACTCAGTATAAGACAGTTCATATGAAGAGAGCAGATGTGCTTCATCTTTCATCAGTTCAGTTCAGCATATACTAACAGTAACTTATCTGATTTAAATTGATAAGATGTGATTTAAAGGAAGAAGCGGTGGAGGTCGTTGTAATGAGCAGTCTATCAGTCTTAAAAATGAAAACAGGCCAAGATTGCCAAGGAACCAGAATAGAGTCATTCTTTTCAATGGGCTGCTGTAAGCAGTGCTTTTCATTTCAGGAAATAACATGACGATCTCACAGAGACGATCTGCAGAGTTGGGTGTGTCCACCCTGCCTTTTTTTATGGTTTGGTCTGTGCACTTCACTGTGTCAGTCATAATCTGTTGTGTGTCTCCAGAAACAGCTCTTAAAACTGAGCATGCAGTTTTTGTTGACCCATTTTCTTTCCTGTTTACAGAGATCTTCATTTTTGTCATGTATATGCTCAGCATTTGAAGGGAGACTCCATGACTAGTCTGTTTAAATTCATACATGGATTATCTGTAGAAAATACCAATGGCTACCCTTTTCATTCGTGGTGCTTGTGGCTCAGCATGTAGGGCAGGTTGCAGCTTAAAGCGGTGGCTATTTTGGCCTACATTTCAAACTCTGTTTTAGGCAACTTCATTTTTTTAATGAAAAAAATCTTACAGATTTAGATTATCTAACTGTAATGCTCAAAGTTTTAAAATTAAATTTTCACTTCTAAAAATTCAGTAAACGTGACTAGAAACATCTGACTTCGTTAGACCAGTTGAAATGTTGGCAAACATCACCAGTCAACACGAAAACCAGTTGAGCTGGAACATTGGCTGTAGGTGTACTATGAGAACAAAATAGCAGCTCTCACATGGGTTACCCTGTAGTAATATAAAAAAATGTAAAAACCCAGATAAGGCAAGCCAAACTTCCCACAATACAGCACGCTCACTGGTGTAGTTTTATCTCAAAGCAATACACAACTTTGGCTCGCAAACGAGATATCACAGCACTGACGATAGAGCGATTGTGTAACACTAAACGACACAGTCACTGCACAGTTAATAAACGGTCCCAGAACGTTTCACTTTTCATGAACTCGGTCCATACGGGTGGGTCCCCCCAAATTTGGAGCTCATTTAAAAACAGCACTTAATATTTCAGCACTGTGTACCTTACGATCTGCAATCACTGTTAGGTCAAGTTTCCAATCAGACTGCTAAAAAGCGGGGTTACCGTTTGAGTTCAGTTACAGAGGAAAGTCTATAAGATCATGGCAACGTTTATAGTAAGCAGACGTCCTTTTCAAACGAGGTTAAACACAAAAAAGATCAGGTGGTACGTTTCAACGCCTGCAGCAGCCACGAGGAACACTTGTCAAACCACGCTGTACGTTTTAATGGGACTGAACGCTGAGAAATCAGAGCATTATTTTTATTTCTGCGACGCTCTTAATAACCACAACCACACAGCGCCCATTTCACGCGCCACCGTTATATTCAGACCCACCGTGCAGACGATAACAAACAGCAGCAGGGGCGTTTCTTGGTTACTCAACAAGCTAACCAGACTAGCTTGGTCGAACACAGAAAAGTGCCCCCAGTCGGCTGAACAGTTGCTAGCATAGCTATCAACTTCCCACTTGCTACTCCCTACACCCACACCACTATAATGGAAAGAACAAGCCTGTTTCAACATGTGAAAGTGGGTACAATGTCGGCTTACCTTTAATAACATTACTAAAAATCGTAGCCCTGAATTCTTCTTTGGCCTTCTGATCGAAATCCTCCCCATGGATAATGCGCATCTGCTTGAGGAAAGTAGACTTGCCGCTCTCTCCCGCCCCAAGTAATAAGATCTTCACTAGCCTTTTAACATAAGTCTTGTCTCGATTAATGCACTTATCTATCTCTTTAGATTTCCGTAGCTGCTCTGCCTCGCCGCTTGTAAGGAGGCAGTTTGGGAAAAATACAGATAAAGCGGAGCGGGATGGCAGGAAATCCGCCATCTTTGAAACAACTTCGTCGATACAGACAGTAAGGTGGGCTGAACTCAGCTCATTCTGATGCTACGTTCACTGGCTGTAGGAATCCACCTCTATAACCATTCAAGGTTGACTTGCGTAGTTCAGCCAGTGCGTAATCGTGAATTTAAGTTGTGATTTCAGATTTTAATGTATTGGTAATTGTGTCATTATGATTTCCGCTGGCAAATTGTTCGTGGAAACTAACATGTAATCTTGTGCAAAAGTCTTGCGCGATCCCTCATTTCTTTATATTTTCCTAGGAACATTTGAAACGGGTGCAGAAGTTTATTGTAATGTGAAAACATAAATGGAAATAAGGCAAAAACAGAGTTACTACAATTCCAGTGAGCTTAAAAGTCTGTTTGGTATGGCTGCTGTTATTATTCAACACAGTCTGAACTCTCATAGGCAAACTTTCTTGTAATTTCTTTAAATTACAAACTTTTAGGCCTACCACTAATTCTTTTGACCTCCGTTTGTCCAGGTTGCTCAAAGTTTTTTAGGACACACTTAACACCATGATAAGATATTCTAAGTTTTCGGCTAATAGCTCTTTGGGAATCGCTTTGCTGGGGCAAAAACACTATTAGGACTGTGCTCGTCTCAGCAGAGATCTCAGATCTCCTCCCTGGAATCTGCTGGGTTCTGGAGAACCCAGACCACAGCATTATTGAAGCAATGTAGAAAGATTGTGACAGAACAGAACAAAAGGCAGCCAACATCCAAAGAAGAACTTTGGAATGACTTTCAAGAAGCCTAGAGAACAATTCCAGAACCCTATTTAAAGAAATGACAAGAAGGCTGCCTATGACATTTCAGTCTGTCTTGAAGAACAAAGGTGGTTATACCAAATGTTGATTTTCAAGCTCCCTATAATTGTACAAATTCTGTTTTTGCCTTGGGTTTTGCTTGTGTATGTTCTAATAAGTCACTGCACATATTTCCAGTTTTCCCAGCAACATATACAGTAAAGAGACTGTATACACATTACAGCCTGAACTCTTAGGTAAACTTTCCTGTAATTTCTTTAAAAATTTTCAGACACACTTGTGTTGTGAAGTGAGAAAATGTAGTCAGAGGTGCAAATGCAAGTGAACGGGCAGCATGCTGCAACAACAACAACAACAACAACAACAACAACAAGAGAAACATTGTGACAAAAATCAACAGTTTAATACATTCTGAGAACAAAAGGAACCCACTAGTGAGCTTGTTAACATAGAAAGTTCTCTACATCCACTGAACACAACAGTTGCAACAGTTGTGGCTGATCACAGTATCTGTTCCATGGTAAATAAAAACTACGTAATATCATCTAGCCAAGTGAAGAGCTTGAATCTTCACTTGGCTAGATAATGCAGATAATCATTCTCCACAGCACTATAAAAAGAAAGCTAGAGAGGTTTCACCAAAGGTCTAAAACATTCATAAGACATAAAAATCAAAAGACCAAATTAGACTTTGGCAAAATATGTAAACAGACCTGATCAGAAACCCCATTGTGTGGCCAGATGAAGCTAAACTCAACCAGTAAAGTATGAGGAAGGCTTGGCATAGCTTATTTGCTACTATGTTTGTATAGCTGTTTTTGGCTTATATATTGTATTTCTATGTGTGTTTTCACACAGTGGTAGATCAAAATGCTTTATATCATGACAGAAACATATTTACTTTTTTACCTTTGTTTCTTTCATTGTATTATATTTTGACACCCCCCCAGCAGCCTTTGAAAGTGAACACTGAGACACAGCATCTATCATGACTCACCACAGGATCAGCTAGCCAGGCTTTTCTCTGTAACTGTCTGGGCTGAGAGAAAAAGCTTACAGCCGATTGGCGGATTAATCCATCCTTCCCCTCCTGTCTTACAATCCCCTCACAAATGGAGTGTGCTACATCTGTTCACCGCATGCACACCCTTGCTTGTCAACAGCTAAAACCTGTTCTAACTGGGACAGCTCAACCTGGGATTTGATTTCATTGTTTTACATTTGATTTCATCTTCATCCATCTGCAGATATGACTATCAGAACAGCCCGTCCAAACCGGGGACAACATTTCTGGCCCCGTTTATATTGCCTCCAAAAGGTGGGTCAATATCATTACTATTATTTTGTAATATATGTTGATTATCCTAGTTCATTAATAAGTAAATGTTTTTCCACATTAGACTGTGGATTTCTAGATATTTATTTCTAGATATTTTTAAAGAAAAGAAATGCAAAGTTCAGACGCTATGAAAAATGAAATATTTTAGTACTTTTGTCTATATTCTCGACATATGGAAAGATACAGTAAAGATACAAAGATTCTGTTACATGTAGGATCTAATGTAATACATATGTATTTGTACGAGATTTACACATGATTTGTTTGCTAGCATAAGAGGCTTGTTGAAGGTAATCTTTTATTCCACTTGAAAGCTAATTAGTGTTGTGGTGTCGCTGCAGTCAAAAGCACCTGACCTTATCTGGCAAGATGACAAAGATATTAACTCCACTAGTGCTAAACTAAAATACTCAAGTTCTTTAACAAATGGGGCTGCTGTTGTACAGCATGAAATCTGTATACAATTCACTACTTTTCCAGTTTTGGAAGACCTACTTTCCTGATGGGATGCAACCCAGTTATTAACATAGTGTTTTGCTTAAGAATCATATAATCACTGCAACTTCAAATAGTCTGATGATTTTTGAATATTCAAATCAAAATAAAAAAAATCATTAAAGAGCTCACATTACACATTTACTGAAACTGAAGCAAAGCTTCAGTGGCTTTATCTGCTGCATTCCTTCTCCTCAGATGTATCATACAGTTCATTGCTGAGGTTCCTGATATCTCTCTGATGGATTTTTGCTTTTAACTGTGCTTCTGTGACAGCATGTTGTGGATTCACAAAAACAGCTTCCAGGTGCTGTTTCTTTATTTTTCTCTTTACATCATTCACTTTCATCCACCTGATCACTGTCCTGTTTTTAGCTGGAGTCCATTTTGCTGGAGATGCAGGACCCAAAAAGTGGAGTTAAAGGCTCAGAGCAGAAGCTCAATGTCACTACCATCCCACATGTAATTACTGGTGAGGGTGAGACACACACACACACACACACACACACACACACACACACACACACACACACACACACACACACACACACACACACACACACACACAGTAAATAGTAAATATAAACATTTTTGTTGTTTAAGGCTGGTACGTGGTGGAATTTTCCCCACCCCACTGACTGATCCAAGTTATGGACTGAAAAGGTTTTTCCAGCTTTTTTAACCCATCATATGCACCCCATCTCCTAAACAGGTGGGCCAATCTGCACAAGTCTGCATGAATTCATCACACATTCAGTAATTATTAACATCTATATGTTCTATTATAAATCCCAATTCTTTGGGTTTCCATATATATTATGTTCACTTAATTATGCCCCTGTGAATGCCATGTTATGTTGTTTGTTTCACATGTCATGTTCAGCATACATCAATCTTAACAGTCACCAAAATTTCTATCTGCAATAGACTTTTGTTTGAGTTGCCACTAAATACAGAATGAAGAATTTGAAAATGGCTCTACCTATGGGCAACCCCAACAATCAGATGCTCCCCCTTTGACTGAGTACATAGTAACTGTGGGGGGGAAGAACTGCCTTTTAACTAACAAACACACAAACAAACTGTGAGATGCAGGTTCTGGACTGGCTGGGAGTAAAGGGCAAAGGGAAGTCCATGAAAAATAAACCCTAACCCTTGTGTGATCTCAAAACACCAAGATAGCGACCAATGGCTGACGTTACTGTGACTACGCCTGTCTTTTATATACAGTTCCACCTTAACAGTAATCCAGAGTATTAGTAAAACAGTTACATAGGGCGGTTTTTGCTAGTGGAATATAAACACTGGTTTCACAGAAAGCTGAAGCTGAAAACTCTGCCTTTCATTCTACTTCTAGAAACTCTAGGAACCACAAGAGAGTCCACACTCTTAAGTGCACTATTGCAATAGTATTTACCACATAACTATACTGTTGCGATAGTATGGTAATGTGGTATTTAAGATACAGTATGATGTACCTTTCTCCTTGTAGCCAGTGAAGAGAAGCTAATATGGGAGAAATATGATCTCTCTTGTTCCTGTTAGTATGATTGCTGTGATATAGATAGATAGATAGATAGATAGATAGATAGATAGATAGATAGATAGATAGATAGATAGATAGATAGATAGGTAATAAGGAATAATAGTTTTCACAATTTTTCACCATCTCAGAGGCCATCTGTAGTTGTAAAAGTCAACTAGATTCTTATGTACAGTAAATTTTTCATAGCTGTTTCATAACCCAAATGCAGGACGTGTGGAGGCAGGTTAGGTAATCTGAAAGCAAATCTTTATTAGACTGCCACAGGCAAAACAGAGTGAAGCACCCAGTCCAAGAACGCAATTAAAGTAATTAGCACATGGCATAGGAAAAATCACTGAAAACTTAAAAGAAGGAAACAAAACACTAAGAAACATTGTGGGGCTGGGTAACACTAGGAGCAAAGTAAACTGGAACATAAGTGGACAATCGGACAAAAGACTGAGACAATATATACACAGAGGGATGATTGGGGAAGTGGAGACAGTTGGGCAAACACACAGCTGAACTAAATGATGAGACAAGGAAGTAAAACTAAGTACAAAACACAATACATGAGAGACTGACAAAATAAAACAGGAAATATTTGAGCACATAGACAGGAACACAGACTTGACACCACTCAGGAAGACAGACACGGAAGAAACGCAGACACATTAATAAACATAACGCCCAGACACAAGAGGGCGGGACACCGAGGGAGGAATAAATTCTAATTAAAGCAATGGGGAACTAGGAACAACTGTGTACACTAAAGGGAAATACATGAAACAACATAAACATTTAACAAACCAAGAATCAATAGAATATTTAAACAACAAAAAGGTTCAAAAACACTCGTTAACAGACCGAAGACCATGACAGCTGCTGCTGGAAGAAGCCAGGGTGATGGAGCAGAATTTTGACAAGTGCCCACACTGATTTCTTGCCCAACACAATGCAAGAAGTATAGCTGGACCATATTTTGTTATATGTCAGCCTCAACATGATAGCATTTTATTGCTTGTCATTAACGTTTGTCTACTGTTGCCTATACTTTACATTTTGTCCTGTTTTTTTGTGGGCTATCTGAGCTCCTCTTCTTCCCTGTTCTTTCCTTTCTACCATCTAGTACAGAGCTCCTTGAGGTGACTTTTTGTGAACTGGTGCTTTATAAATAAAACTGAACTGAATGGAATATAATGCTGTAATGAGCATTAGTTGCTAGAAAGATGAATGCTTCATTGATTTAAAATACCACAAACTGATATACAACAGTAAAAAATAAATTAAAAATAAAAATCATCGTAGGTCCACTACAATATCCTAGTCATTTCATAAAATGAAGACCAAAGATGACAGTACGTTTATTTCTCAAGCATTTAACCTGTAGAAATTAACTGGATTATTTAAAGCCTTGCTGCCTAAGCTGCTCAACCAGCAGCTAAATAAAGCAGTCCACAATTGGATGACATTTGTGGAGTGCTATAGGAGGAAAAGTGAACTTTTAATCTGGTCTTAGACCTGGAAGGGAAAGGCTAGCTGCTAACCATTTGAACCAAGTATACTGTCAGCACTTACAGTTTATAAAATGATTGTTTAGAACTAGTGGCATTCCATCAGGACAAGCAAGGTAGCAGTGCTTGCCCACTGAAATCTAAAAACACATGTTAATACACACCAAAAGTGAAAACAGTCTCCTGAGATCGCAAACATTCTGTCTTATCTTGTATTACCTGTTTGCATCCATCTTGTAAATTATGCCATCCTGTGGTTGCATTTGGGTATTTCCTCTGACACAAACAGGCGACTGAGAGACCAATATGCTAGACCAGGGATCCTCAAATCCAGGCCTCGGGGTCAGGTGTCCTGGACCTTTTAGATGCATCTCTGTTTCAACACACCTGAGTCAAATATATATAAGTCATTAGCAGGACTCTGGAGAACTTGACTGCAGACTGAGGAGGTAATTCAACCATTTGATTCAGGTGTGTTGGATCAGGGACACATCTAAAACCTGCAGGACACCGGCTCTTGAGGCCTGGAGTGGAAGATCCCTGTGCTAGACAATATTTTTATGTTTATGTGTAAGAGGGTGTATTAGCAAGTAAATGAGTGCATCACTCTGTGATTATTTATTTTAAAAGCTACATTTTCTTTTGCTAATAATTTAGTCACCATGTGTAATAAAGAGGAGTTAGAGTTTACTGTAAATAAACTTTTAATAACTCATTTAGCACATTGTTAAAGGCTTCATGATGTAGAGCGGACTTCAACTCCTGCCATATCTAGTGTAATAAAACAGGCAAGCTCAAAAGCTGAGAACAAGGATTTTTGGATTAGCATGTCAGAGAAATAATGTGGTTGACTGAGCAAATTAAATTTAGCCTGCTGTTTTACCAATATACCACCTTACTTTTTTTGTTAGCAAATTTAAAACCCTTGTAAATATAGATATTAACCATATCACACAATTAAAAAAACAAAAAACCCAGCTGAATTAAAAGACTTGCACACTAACATATGCTGATCAAGCATAACATTATGACCACCTGCCTAAAATTGTATTGGCCCCCTTTTCCTTCCAACACCCATGACCCATTGAGCCATGGACTCCACTTGACTTCAGAAGGTGTGCTGTAGTATCTGGTACCAAAATGTAAGCAAAAGATCCTGTAAATCCTGTAAAATGCATGGTGGGGCCTCCATGGATTGGACTTGTCTAGAAAATCCCACATATGCTCAATTTGATTGAAATCTGGGGAATTCAATTCAATTTTATTTATATAGCGCCAAATCACAACAAACTGTCACCTCAAGGCGCTTTGTATTGTGGGTAAAGACCCTACAATGATACAGAGAAAACCCAACAGTCAAAATGACCCCCTATGAGCAGCACTTGGTGACAGTGGGAAGGAAAAACTCCCTTTAACAGGAAGAAACCTCCATCAGAACCAGGCTCAGGGAGGGGCAGTCATCTGCTGCGACCGGTTGGGCTGAGGGGAGAGAAAAGACATGCTGTGGAAGAGAGCCAGAGATTAATATCAATTAATGATTAAATGCAGAGTGGAGTATAAACAAAGTAAATAAGGTGAATGAAAAGAAACACTCAGTGCATTATGGGAACCCCCCAGCAGCCTAGGCCTATAGCAGCATAACTAAGGGATGGTTCAGGGTTACCTGATCCAGCCCTAAATATAAGCTTGATCATAAAGAAAAGTTTTAAGCCTAATCTTAAAAATAGAGAGGGTGTCTGTCTCCTGAATCCAAGCTGGGAGCTGGTTCCACAGAAGAGGCGCCTGAAAGCTGAAGGCTCTGCCTCCCATTCTACTCTTAAGTATCCTAGGAACCACAAGTAAGCCAGCAGTCTGAGAGCGAAGTGCTCTGTTGGGGTGATATGGGACTATGAGGTCTTTGAGATAAGATGGGGCCTGATTATTCAAGACCTTGTAGGTGAGGAGAAGGATTTTAAATTCTATTCTAGATTTAACAGGGAGCCAATGAAGAGAAGCCAATATGGGAGAAATCTGCTCTCTCTTTCTAGTCCCTGTCAGTACTCTAGCTGCAGCATTTTGGATCAGCTGAAGGCTTTTCAGGGAGCTTTTAGGACAGCCTGATAATAATGAATTACAATAGTCCAGCCTAGAAGTAATAAATGCATGAATGAGCTTTTTAGCATCTGTCTGAGAAAGGTTGTTTCTAATTTTAGAAATATTGCGCAAATGCAAAAAAGCAGTCCTACATATTTGTTTAATATGTGCATTGAAGGACATATCCTGATCAAAAATGACTCCAAGATTTCTCAGAGTGTTACTGGAGGCCAAAGTAATGCCATCCAGAGTAAGTAAGATTTGCAGGGATGAGTAAAAAAACCTTAGAAGCAGGAAATTAGAGGTCATCCAGGCCTTCAGACATTACTGCAGTTTAACTAATTGATATGTGTCATCTGACTTCACTAATAGATAAAGCTGAGTATCATCTGCATAACAATGAAAATGTATGCAATGCTTTCTAATAATACTGCCTAAGGGAAGCATGTATAATGTAAATAGAATTGGTCCTAGCACAGAACCCTGTGGAACTCCATAATTAACCTTAGTGTCTGAAGAAGACTCCCCATTTACATGAACAAATTGGAGTCTATTAGATAAATATTCAAACCACTGCAGTGCAGAACCTTTAATACCTATAGTATGCTCAAATCTCTGTAATAAAATGTTATGGTCAACAGTATCAAAGCTGCACTGAGGTCCAACAGGACAAGCACAGAGATGAGTCCACTGTCAGAGGCTCTAAGAAGATCATTTGTAACCTTCACTAATGCTGTTTCTGTACTGTGATGAATTCTGAAACCTGACTGAAACTCTTCAAATAAACCGTTCAAATAAACTGGGGTTGTTCTTATTTTCTTCAATTAATGATGAATAGTAAGATGTCCTAGCTTTACGGAGGGCTTTTTTATAGAGCAACAAACTCTTTTTCCAGGCTAAATGAGCATCTTCTAATTTAGTGAGACGCCATTCCCTCTCCAGCTTTCGGGTTATCTGCTTTAAGCTGTGCGTTTGTGAATTATACCACGGAGTCAGGCACTTCTGATTTGAAGCTTTCCTTTTCAGAGGAGCCACAGTATCCAAAGTTATACGCAGTGAGGATGTAAAACTATTGACGAGATAATCAACCTCACTGGGAGCAGAGTTTAGGTAGCTGCTCTGTACTGTGTTGGCACTGAAGAGCATAACAATGAAGGAATTAGATCCTTAAATTTAGTTACAGCACTTTCAGAAAGACTTCTACTGTAATAAAACTTATTCCCCACTGCTGTGTAATCCATTAAAGTAAATGTAAATGTTACTAAGAAATGATTAAATAAAAAAAAATAATTTTTTTTTAAAATTTATTTATTTGAAAGGGACAGTGCACATTAATGAACACCAATGTGTAAATATGCCAGAAGTAGCCAACAAGGCTACTTTTCATCTGTAGTCCCTGGCAGGTCAGTCAAAAGACATCAAACAATTAACAACAAATGTAAATAGAGACAACAGAAGCATTAACAAAAGCATTCAATTACCCATAAGAAAAAGACACAAGAAACATCAATTAACAACAAATCATAAAAAAGACACATAAGGTCCCACAATACAAAAACAAATATAAAACATATATGAAACATACACCATTAATTACAACACTTTAAAAACAAATTAATGATTACAGATCTGATTTCTCTTTAGCCATTGTTTAAGATTACTTTGAAATCTGTCAAAGATGGTGCATTCTCTTATTACAGTCGGAATATCATTCCAAATCTCATCCCCCCTGACTGATAACACCTGTTTGCTAAATGTTGTATGCCTAAAAGGTATTACACAATCACCTCTAATAGAGGCTCTAATTAATCTCCCAGTAATATTTGATTTTGGCATAATGAACTCACCTAATGAAGGTGGAGCAAGCCCATGTAAAATTTTATAAATAGAACAAGCAAACTTGAATTTTTAAAATTTTTAAAAACTTAAAATGCTATATTTCTGAAGTATAGGATCAGACAGGAGGGGGCTTTCAGGGAATACTGTTAAGTCTTCAGTTTCTATGCCATATGTCAGGACAAGATCCAGAGTATGAATAAAGTGGTGGGTGGGCTCCTTTACATTTTGAGAGAAGCCAATTGAATCTAACAATAGATTAAATGCAGTGTTGAGGCTGTCATTCTCAGCATCTACATGGATGTTAAAATCACCCACTATAATTATTTTATCTGAACTGAGCACTAAATCAGATAAAAAGTCTGAGAAATCAGACAGAAACTCTGAGTAAGGACCAGGTGGACGATAGACGATAACAAATAAAACCATTTTTTTAATTTCCAAATTATCTATGAAGCCCATGTCATTTTTTGGACACCACTTGGACAGCCAGCGATTCAAGGAGAACATGCAGCTAATCATGTCCCTTGTCCCAGTTTGGCCCTTGTCACACTCACATCCTTACACTTGCACAGTTTTCTTGGTTTCAACTTTGAAGACAAAATGTTCACTTGCTCCCTAATATATCCCACCCACTAACAGGTACCATGACAAAGTGATAACCAGTTTTATCTACTTCACCAGTCAGTGGTCATAATGTTATGCTTAACCAGTGTATATATAAATATTTTTCAAGATATAAGCCTGAAGCATTACTATAAATTAAAGATAATATATAGTATTTAAAATTGATTCAATGTTATGATCTACATCTGCAGCAGTAATATTAAAATATATAACACCAATGCTGATTGTTTTTTTCGGCAGAATATGTAGTACTTTTACTTTTCATATTATAAGTGAAATATACACAGTTTATGTATAATCAGGTGTTTTTATAATGTGGCATTGCTACTTTTACTAAAAGAATGGTTAAAAAAATCTTTTCATTGTCAGTTAGTAGTAAAAAATTTTATAACTAAAGAAGTAATATATTTTACAATTATTCACCCAGGAAGGCGAACTGTGTGAAGACACCTACGAGTACAGCAAGATGCATGAGACTGTCAGCATATGTAAGAGAATGAAAGGGGGGCAGTACAAAGTCATGAAACTGTATGTTATAATGTGGTACAGTTTGTCTTGCTGGTGTGCTGAAGGCTTGCCTTGCTGTAAAACTCACCACAAACCACTGTTTCGAAGAGAGGCCAAGCACTCAAGCACTCATCCTGAGTGACCTATTAGCATATATTGACTGCATAAATAAAAAGTGGTGGAGCTGGACATGACTGTCTCAAGACTTTCTGTTAATTTATAATAATCATTTAAAAACAATGGACATTGAACAAAGTTCTGTGCAGCTACAACAACAACAGGCAGCAGTCATTTTAACCTGTGTGCAAAAATTGGTGAGTTTGCGGAAATGTTCAGGGGGTCAAAGTTGCGATTGTTAAGCCAGAAAGTATAAGAATAAGAATACTGAAGAACTTTAATGATTCCTCTTAGGCATTGTTCCAGTCACCCTCACACATACCTTTCAGGCGATTGACCTGACCCACACTCCCATTGGGTCCACTGTCAACTCTGACTGCGTCCCGTGTGACATTGACCATTTTTGTGGACTTTCCAGCCTGCAGCCTAACTATTCCAATATGCTCTTTGCCAATCACTTTGGGAGGCTTGGGCCGAACAAGACAAAGAAGTAAATCTAAATACAAGGCATAAGACACAAATGACTATCAAAGTAAAACAGGAAGGAATGTTTTTAATGCTTTCGTATTTTATTGTGTTCTTAATGTTAAGCACTTTGGTCATCACCTGCTGTTTTTAAAGTGCTATATAAATAAAGTTTGCTTGGCAACTGAAAACACAGAATATAGAGAACTTGACATGAGAGAGGGAATAAGAGCTCATAGAAAACAAAATGTAACCAAGACTCACCCTCCGCACAGGCCGGCGGCAGGGCCCCAGAGCCCCAGGTGCCCAAGGACCACCCAACACCCCACAGATTTCTATATTGAGTAATGCACAGTTTATTTTTTGATTTCCAGTTCATGAAGATTATTTTCTTAGCAACACATAAGGCGGTAAGAACTATGTGTGATATATTTGCCTCCATAACTAATTCACTGAGGTCACCTAAAATAAATAGTCTGGGGGAAGCTGGGACACGACAGCTAAACCATGTGGATAGGTCTTCACATATCCTCTGCCAGAACAACTGAACAGGCATACAAGACCACAGAGTGCACATATAGTTCTCCACTGAATTGCTTGTACAGTAAACATATGTTTGAGTGTGTAAGGCTCATTTGGAACATCCTTTATCCAGTATAGTGCCTTATAAGGAGAATGTTATATTGTATAAGTTGTCATTTGGGACTTCTAGTCATTTTGAAGATATTTAAACATATTTCTGTCCATAAATTTTGATCCAGGCTGACAGAAAGATCACACTCCCACTTTGTAATTGGGAGGGAAACTGAATCATCAGTTTTTAGTAATAATTTATATAATTTTGATAACAATTTAGGGGTACAGAGGTTTAGAAATTCTGTTATCCATGGAGGTATTTCTAAATTCAGTTGACTGAGATTAACTGTTCCCTGTAGAACAGACTTTAGCTGCTGATATTCAAGAAATTTGTTCACAATACTTTACACAATGTTTATCAGTAAAGACTTTCATGGTGAATAATATATCTCTGAAAATCTGATATGTGATTTAAGCGTTCACTTAATTTTTGAGCAGTGTATTTTAACCCGTTTTATGTGTCCACACAGGTAATGACATAATTACTTGGATTACCAATAAAATGATGATCACTACAGAAGGTACAGTCAAAAGTGATTTTTGTGAATGTGCTGCAGCCCTGCACTTTGAAAACATCAAAAGATTTACTGAAACATAAAAGAACACAGCCAGACATTGTTTGCTGTTTGATCTCATTTGTTTCAGTTCAATTCAGTTTTATTTATATGGCCCCAAATCACAACAAACAGTCGCCTCAAGGCGCTTTGTACTGTGTGTAAAGACCCTACAATAATACAGAGAAAACCCAACAGTGTCCTCTTGCTCTGCTTTCTCTTGTCTGTGTCCCAGAGGCTCAGGCCTTCAGCACCATGTTAGTGGCTTATGGTTATATCTACCCTCTGCAGAACCATAAGAAGTTGGTCATGTGCAACAACAACAGCCTGTACCGCTTCCAGGTAAAGCTACGTTTTTGCTTCATCTTTGCTGAATGTAATGAATGTGGTGGGTCACAGTCAATTTTCCATCATAGATAGTGTCTGAAGATGAGTTTCCTTCCTTTGTTGATGGCAATATGTAGTTCTGATTCTAGAGAGGTGCACGTCAGGTTTCGGCGTAGGTTATGATGAAGCTTATGGCACAGGTTAGTCTTTCAGAAGGGCTTACAGTTGTGGCATAGCTATAGCAGAATACCAGACCACTGATTTAACACAGAAGTATAAATCCACTGTAAGCTGCTGTTTTCACACATGAACAATGTCAGAGAAACTGTAGCTCACAGCAGGAGATGGTTTTCTTCAGACATGACTGCATCCTGGATATAAACAGTTTAATCCTCCCTGAAAGAGATATCAAGGCCCGTGAAGGACACATGGTGTCCAGTCTTCAGGGTACCATTACAGTAATAAATGTTGGAATAATTTATTTTGCTTTCATATACTTGATATTTTAGGTTGGAAAAATATAAAATAAACAGTTTCAGTAAGACACCAAACAAACCTACCAAAATAATATATGAAAAAGATTGTTTATAGAATTAAAAGTTGTTGTTCTTTTTGCTGTTGTTTAAATCTCCAATATTTTCAGACCCCTTACTTCTGGCCAACACAGAAATGGGTTCCAGAGGACTCTGATTATGGTGGGTATTATGCAACATGAAGTTACATGCACTTTTATTTACTTATTTCTACACTGCAAAAGGAGAGGAACTACAGTTTCAAAAATATTTCCTCATTATTATTATTATTATTATTATTATTATTATTATTATTATTAATTTTTTGTTTGTTTCACAAAGTAATGTAGCCTCAAATAAATGGAATTATTCTGATACCCTCACCCATATCAAATGAACTCTGCGTCATGCATTAATATATTCAGTATATCACATTTTCTCAAATAAAATCTGGAGCAACTGAAAGCTGGATCTGCGATATTAAAAGTGATGCCCTACAAATACAGTCCAAAAAAGACAACCCTGGCTTGAGTTAATGTCCCAAGTAGGCATATCAGAGACTTCCATTCAGTTTCTCTGCTGTGGCACCACGAGTGCATTGGGTTCATTTTAGGACATTTTAGGACAGATAGATGAATTCAAAGTGATGATTGTGAGATAGTCAAAGCTAATAAACCAGCTTGCTATTCTCCTTCAAAGGTGAGTCACTGTTGTTATACCATTAATAATATTAACAGTAAAAGGCAGTAACCTGGAAAAGGGTAGCACATAAAAAAACCTGTGACTTTAACAAGGTTTAGATTTAAAACCTTTTAAAGCAGTAAAATACACATTCCAAAAAGAAAATGGAAATCCTAAATTATGCTGACTTGAAAATGATCTTTTACTTCTGTGTTTTGTTTTTTTGGTGATTTTAGCCATTTACCTGGCAAAGAGGAACATCCGGAAGAAGGGCATGCTTGAACCATACGAACAGGTACATGTATAACAATTTTTATACAGACATAGGCTCTGCCCCCCCGCAGCCCTAGCAGAAGAACATGGATGAATGGATGTATAAGTACGTGTGTAGCATAATAATTACTGGATTACTGATTGCAATACATTAAGCCATATGCGGAACTCATTCATCTGGTTTCCCAGTCATGGATTAAGCATGGTCCTAGACTAAAAGGAAAAAGTCAATGAAGACCAAAATAGGAAAAAGTATTTAGTCCAGGATTAGACGTAATCCCTGTACGGGAAACTGGGCCATTGAGTTTGCTGCAGTAATTCTAGAGTTCCTTCTAGTTCTGCCTTTTTGCCTGTTTTTAAATTCTGTTTTGTTTAAATCACTCATTATTGAACTACTGCTCTTCAGTTCAACAAGTGCTCCAAGATTTAAGCTGGAAGACTATTGATGTTGAAGACTGGTTGCCTCTTATTAGATAAGATGTAAATTTGGTGATGGAAAGACACCATTTAAAATATGCATGGCTTCAAAAGGACAACCAAACCAAGCCAATGGCATTAAAAAGAGAAGACCCAGGTTGTGTAAAATGTAAACTTCAACTTCAAATATGGGAATGGCAACATGGAGACAGAAAAAATATACAGAAAGGCAGAAAGACTCAAAGTTAATCATCTGGGCACTTGGTGACCTGAGGTCTGTTTCCTGAGAAGGCTGATAAGTTCCACAGTGGGAACCAACAAAGTTCTCACTGCCCTCCTTGCAGGATTACTGTGACCATGTTTTGCTTTTTTGTGGCATCTAATTTCCCAGCAGGGTGGGCAAGAGTGGGCAGGGGAAGGCAAGTATGGTAGAGAGCTAATGGGCAGCTTTTCCAAAGAGTTTCCACTAGTGCAGGTTAACAAATTGGCAGTGAGCAGTGGAGAGGTCCAAGCTTAAATACTGAACTTGATTGTAGATGGACAACAGGTGTGCATGCCTGGGTTTCCAGGGACCATACCTGGAAACCTGGGCAATCTGGAAGAGATTGGTCAAGACCATTCAGACTCACATTTGCACAGACAGAGGAGAAAAAGAGAGCAGCAAAAAGGAGAGAAAGATAGAAAAGGCAGGTGCAGCACCTGGAGGACAGTGGGGGCGGTGACACTGGGAAGTCCCATAGGTAAGGTGAGGGCTGCCCATGTACACCCAGGAAGAGTGAGGGAGAGAGAGCAAGCAGAAAGGAGAGAGAGAGACATGAGAAAGAGGAAGTGGGAGCAAAAGAAAAGAAGAGCGGGGGGATGACAAGAGAGAGCAATGGAGAGAATTCATGTGATGAATTACAGTTTTAGTATCCAAATACAAGACACTGGAGGCAGACAAACTGAACAAAACGTGGGATTTAATGCTGAAACAAGTCCAATATTGTCCCAAAAGTGGACATAGAAATCCAGGAAACAGCCATGTAACTGCTGTACAGGACCCCAACGCAGGACTCGAAAGGCGCGGGTAAACTTAAACTTTAGCTTTTAATAGCCAGAAACAAAAGGACATAACAGGGCTCAACTCAGGGCTTAAATACGAAAGGGATACTGAGGGGAGTGGAGACAGCTGGGAAAACAGGTGAAAATGACACTAATGACACAAGGGAAGCAAAACTGAACACAACACAACACACAGGGAACAGAAGACCGGCAACATAAAACAGGAAGCAAGACAACGAGGAAACAGAGACACGGATTTGACACAATACACGGGAATCACTGGGGAACTAGTAATCCAAATATAACTAAATAACCAAGAACATGACTCCAATAACTAAAGGAAGACCTGAAAATACAAACTGCAGAGCCATAATTAACTAAGGCAAAAGCAAGCCAAGAAACACAACTAGAGAATTTAATCAATAACAGGACTTCACTGACAAAAACACAAAACACTGGACCATGACAGAAACACAAGGGTGGCTGTGGCTCAGGATGTAGAGCAGGTCATGTACTAATCGGAAGGTTGATGGTTTGATTTCTGGCTTCTCAAGTCTGCATGCCACAGTATCCTTCAGCAAGGCTACGGTGAACTCAGAGTTGCTCCCAGTGCATTCATCGGAGTGTGAATGTGTGTGAATGTTAGATAGAAAGCACTTAGATGCAGAAAAAGTAAGTAAGGTGAATGCAAATGTGTTGTATAAGTGCTCAAGGAGAGTAGAAAAGTGCTATATAAGAACTAGTCTATTTACCATTTACAAGGCTGGGGGGGACACAGGGCAGCACACAATGTAACTAGACAAAGAACTTAGAGGAACATACACAGGTCACAGAAACATCTCACAAATGTCAGAGAGGGAGACAGGACTATTTATACACACAGGACAATGCCGGGGGTACTTAACATGCATGTCTCTGAAATGTGGGAGGAAGCTGGAGCACCAGGAGAGAATCCACCCAGGTACACGGAAATGAACATCTCATTCTATAAATTTAATTTTAAAGTTAAATTAAAGTTCATTAAGATAATGTTTAAAAATAACTGCCCAGGTCAGTGACCAGAGGCATTTAAAGAGGCTTGTTGAGCTGTGAGCTTTGCTTTTTTCAGCTGCCTGGTTTTGTTCTCTTGTTTTTTCAGGTTTTTCCAAAGGTTGCTCAGTAACATTTCAGAAAAGTAGCTTAAACATTTTCCAGAGCCTAATGTTTCAGCATTTTTGTCAGAAGATGCAACATATGTAGCACATAAGTACCCAGCGCAGGAGGCCACCATATCCAGAATGCTGAATTATTTCTACTGGAATCCAGTCACCCCTTCCACTGGTCTTCAGAGAGTGTTCTTGTATAACAGAGATTTCTCCCTCAGAAAAGAGGAGGGATTTTCATCTTGCTGCTCCATGCTGTCACTGTTTTTGTCTTTTAAACAGGCGCATTACAACCACCTCCATGAATGGCTGAACCACAAATGGGATTTTATTGTGATGCAAGCCACTGAACAGTACAAGTAGGTGAAACGATTAGAGCTTAGTTCTGAACTTCAGTGAAACAACTGTGACTAAAGGACCCTTCCACAAAAATTTATTTATACTAAATTAACTGCAAAAAATAGATAGGTGATTATTTACCTTCAAGCTTCATATAGAGTGAAGTCACTAAGTATTCTTTCAATTGCATCATCATCTCTTTCGACCTCATATTGGGAGTGAACAGCTACCAAATGCACTTGTAATCAATCCTGCACCTTTGATCTATTTAATATGTCAGCAAACCTCACCTGGCCGTTAAGCTGCTGGTCAGTTATTGTTAGATAGAGACAGAGGGAGAAAGAGAGAGGGGAGAGAAAGGAGGATGGACCACCCAGGATGCATGAGGTTTTTAGTATATGAATCGTTGCAAAGTAGAAAATTATTAGTTTACTTGAGCCTGTTTTCTTCATTATCTCTTGCTGGCTCCACATGATAGTGCTGCAACTATAGCAGCTGCAATGTGCAGTTTGATGTTTTGAAGTGTACAGTATAGTAATATTCTAGCTTCATTTTGTATCTCAGAGTGTGTCCATCCACACAAATATAATCTGATTTGTGAATGAGTGCAGCAAATATATACAAGATCTGCAAGTGTGTGCAAAAGTAACTGTAACTGTATACATGATTCTGTAGATGCAAACAGTAAGATTTGACATGAAGGGCTGGGTCAGAGTCATCCTAAATATTTCTTCATATTTTTCAGTAAAGTCTTGTCTCACACGTTCTTCTTGCTGGATTTCAAAGCTCCTCAGACTCCTACTTGTTTTCTTTCTACATCACATAGTTGTGTTGATGTGATTAGTTGAGGTTTGTCTGTTCCACACAGTGAAGTTCCACATAGTTCAACCTGCCAAAGATTTTTTGTGCCTGCTCTTTTCAATCTGAGGAGAACTTCATGGTTGGTACAGTGTAACAAACCAAGGACTTTTTTTAGTGCACAGTAAATTTGCTTTGCCACAGTCTTGCTAAAAATGTGCAAGGCCTTCCTAGAAACAAATTTTTAAAATTTTATTTATTAATTTAAAAAATTTTCAACCACCTGTAGCATTAATGTGGTTTTTACAGTGGCTGCTCAGTACCACCACAGATTCTGGCTTTTGAGGGCTTTTTTAAATTGCAGTACACAACAGCCATTCAGCTTTGTCACTAATTGCTGTGTGCTGTGTTTTTTTTTTTTTTGCAGACACTGTTGTAATTTGGTTTTAGGTTTTCACAGATGGTTTCCTCTTAATACCCCCACTTCCAGTTGTTTCTGCTTGTGCATATATCAGGGCCGGTAAAGAGAGGAAGAAGCCGGATCGTGTGGTGTTTGACTGCCAGGAGAGGGCTTACTGGATTGTGAACAGGCCTCCGGTCAGTCTTTTGAACTTAATCTTATTATAAAGTATAATTATAATTGGTAATTGTATTATTTACTCTG
This sequence comes from Archocentrus centrarchus, assembly GCF_007364275.1. Taxonomy (NCBI): domain Eukaryota; kingdom Metazoa; phylum Chordata; class Actinopteri; order Cichliformes; family Cichlidae; genus Archocentrus; species Archocentrus centrarchus. The sequence goes on from NW_022060297.1 coordinate 171,922, forward strand.
TATTTATCTTGAGCCTGTGTTGTGTGTGTCCAGCTTCGTACTCAGAGTGCTATGGACTGTGGTCCAGAGCGGCTTATTGACCCAAACACTGATCAGGTAACAGGTGAGTATACACACACACACGCACAAACAGGTGTGTAACCATGACTTCAGTGGATACTGCATTAACTTAAAGTCCTTTTCTGGAGACTCACGCTACCACTAACATAACTAATTCTAACTCAAATATTAAATTAAAGCTAATATTACTGTAAATCAATGATGTACGTCAGGGGGGCTTGCTTTTTTCCACACGAGTCTCCTAAGTATGACTAGTAAGCACATGTAAAAGACAAAACCTAGACCACATGCACACACTCACACTAAGACTGGAGAGACTGTGGTCAGCTGTTCTTTCAAGAAACGTTTTTACGTCACACTGATCTCTATAGACATCAACTTCCATGACCGACTCTGGTTCACTTTCTAATTCACTCCTTTTCTTTCCTTTCCTCAACCTTCACATGGATCCACTTTTTACCACATGTAAAATTAAAGTGCTGAGAATAATAAAGTGAAAAAAGCACTGTATGAGGCTCTGGGTAAATGTGGCTTGTAGTCTAGTGCATTTTGAGGTGTGGGAGTATTGTCTATAGAAAGCTGCTGAAGTGAAACTACCTAGCAGCTTATTAAATATTTTACAATAGCTTAACTAGTGAGAACAACAAATCTCACTATTTATAATCCAGTGAAGTGACTTACATTAATATATATATTCATTTTTTTCTGCATTATAAGTCCTCAGATTCTGTAATCCTGTCAAATATGCATAATATGCGCATATATATATATATATATATATATATATATATATATATATATATATATATATATATATATATACATATATATAAATTATATATATATATATTGAGGGACTTCTAGATTGTAATAATCAAAGGAATATCATTTGGTGGTGCTGGTAGGGCTTTAGTGGACTTTTTGATTGCATGCTCAGCCTTCTGTTTCTCAGATATTTTTTGAAATATTAAAGGTAAAAAGTCACTTCTTTACATTTACAGGATGAAGACATTCAGAAAAACATATTCACTGCATTCTCCTTCTCCTGTCTTTCTCTTGTCTAACACAGATCTCTTTCCTCATATGAAGATGATGAGTAATGCAAAAAGGTTTATTTGACACAGTGGGGTCAAAAAGTTTGAGAGCAGATTAAATATATACTCCTTTTTTCCTGGGGTCATTCCTGGGGTGGATTTGCTGGGAGGTCCACTCAGGGGACTATTGGCAGCTGTCTTGAATGTTTTCCACTTGTGAATAATCTTTCAGTTTGTATGTTTCTACTTACTTTCTGAATTCCTAAGGGAGCAGTAAGGGTGTACTCAGTTTTTCACACACTACTTCTGCATTATACAGTACTACTCAAAAGTTTGGACACACTTACCCATGTGTCCAGCCTTTTGACTGCTGCTGTACATTACATTTTTGTTAAATAAGTAACAACACAGTGTAATATGTCATGTGTTGCAGTTCATTTGAGGTTGTATTTACTACATTTTAATACCTGATAATGACCGGACTGGTTTTACTATGTGCTGATATATAAACCATCAGATTTACTCTTTTTATCATAACTGCAGAACTTTGAAACACATGGCAGACTAGACTAGATTGTTATTCTTAGCAAAGCTGGGCTCTAAGTGGGCAGTGCATGAACCTCAGTAACCCTTACCAAAAGTTAGAATAAAACAAACAAAAAGAAAAACACAAAACTGTCAAAACAAGGCTCCCCAGCAGTAATCTCAGGAGTGGAAGTGGTGCTTAATGCTAAGGGTGGGCTCAGACATACCAGCAGTGGACGATGGGGGAAAATTCCTACTGACCATTTTCAGTCCCAGTTAAAGATTCAAACATAAGGCTAAGGATTAAACAATGGCTCAAGCTGTACCTTGATGAAAAAGCTATATTGTTTGATATTAACCAGAAATAACTGCACTAAAGTTCTCAGACTTTACGATCCCACTGTACTGTACTGTGTGGTGGCGTGCTCTGTGGCGTTATATTCCTTTACAGAAAATGATGCTGTGATTATAGCAGTTAACAAAAGAAATTGACCATCTGACTCATTTTGAAGGTGATTCGGTGGTAAAGTGGTTAGCACTGGTACCTCACACCAAGCAGATTCTCTTATCAAACACTCAGTGTGTTGGGTACCAGTTTGCTTTTGCAGACCAAAGGCAGGTTTTTTGGAATAGTTAGTAATTCTGAACTGGTTATAGGTGTGAGTGTTACACTCTGTGGTTGTCTGTTTCTGTATTAGAACATTCACTAATTATGCAATAATCCCATTCAAACATGGGGAAAAGCAGCTTTATTGGTATTTATACTAGGCTGCAATATTCCAAAACCATTGCAAGATCAAGTATTCCTGGGATTGGGATTGATCCTGTAACTGAACTGTAGATGTAGGACAATAGCATCAGAAAGCCCTTTTGCTTTTAATCATACTACTTATGCACGTCACAGTCAGCAGTCTACTGCACCATGAAAATGATTTTTATCTTCTTTTCTGTCAGAAAACCACCTTTGACATGTATAGACGCAAGGTAAGTCTTAGTATTTAGGTGACACTGAAAAATGTAAACATGCAAACAATAATACACTGATATTGCATTGTTACAGAGGTAGCTTACAAATGCAAATTATGTGTATTCTTTATTCTAGAACATGTTCTATCAACAAGCCATCATGAGGTCCAAGGTCAAATCTAGTGTCTCTCTGGGAGCGTAAGTTTCTCTGGTACCTTTGGGTTAACCTGAGTTAGTTCTTCTTTGCTTGTTCACTGGATTTTAAAAACTGAGACATATGTTTTTCATGTTGTTGTTCATTATTATTATTATTTAATTTTTATTTTTATTTGCCCACCTCTCCCTCCGATACTATATACCATCAAATAATGTGATTTGTTTCTTTTTTTGAGCTAAAACTATTTACAAACACCGAGTTGTGCGTGATTGAAGTCATATTAATTAGTTGCCTGTCTTAATTGCCTGTTAATTACCTGTCCATGAAGCCAGATGACACATCAATTAGTTAAACTGCAGGAATGTCTTAAAGACATTAAGGTCTGGATGATCTCTAATTTCCTGCTTCTAAACTCAGATAAAACTGAAGTTCTTGTACTCTTGTGCAGATGGAATAAATCTAGAATAGAATTTAAAATCCTTCTCCTCACATACAAGGTCTTGAATAATCAGGCCCCATCTTATCTCAAAGACCTCATAGTACCATATCACCCCAACAGAGCACTTCTCTCTCAGACTGCTGGCTTACTTGTGGTTCCTCGGATACTTAAGAGTAGAATGGGAGGCAGAGCCTTCAGCTTTCAGGCCCCTCTTCTGTGGAACCAGCTCCCAGCTTGGATTCAGGAGACAGACACCCTCTCTATTTTTAAGATTAGGCTTAAAACTTTCCTTTATGATCAAGCTTATAGTTAGGGCTGGATCAGGTGACCCTGAACCCTCCCTTAGTTATGCTGCTATAGGCCTAGGCTGCTGGGGGATTCCCATGATGCACTATTTCTTTTTATTAACCTTTTTTACTATTTCACCTATTTTATTTACATTTTAAATTAATCTTAATATGTAAAATAATGTTACTAAAGCTTTGAAAGAAATACTGTCTAGTGTGCCCCATGTTTGTTGTAGTCATACAAAGTAGGACGGCTTCCATCAGCCTTCAGAAAGCCATCAGATTTACACATTGATCAGACTGAGTTAACTGTTCATCTGCATGTTTTATTTTAACTTCTGTAGCTTTACTGTTTTTGCTGTGTAAAACTAACAGCTGTGGATGGGAACAGCTACAGAGTTCGCGTTTCTTCAATTTGGATCTTGAACAGTTTTTTTTTTGCTGAAAAACTGGGATGTTCATGGACTTAATGTTATAATACCTTTTATTCACATGCCTGCTCCTAGATACATTTCTATTGCAGGTCTAATTTACTTGCAAATGTGGGTGAAATGCTCACACTTACATGGTAGCAGCTGATTCGTGTATGCATTGAACGAAGCATCAAAGCAAAAAAATTGTTTCAAAAATTTTTTATAATCAAGATATTCAAGTTACTCAATGAATCTGCACTGAAAATGAGCTTCCTCCTAAGGATTTCTGGGCTTTCCATTAGGAGCGGAGAGGAGCTTGGTCATATGGCAGGGTTCCAGAGTAGAACTGCTACTCCTTCACTTTGAAAGGAGCCACGCGAGGCATCTGATGCCACCCTGGTGCCTCCTAAGTGAGGTGTTTACAGCTGTTTGGACACTTTGGGACAGATACAAGAGATTATGTCCCTTGGCTGGCTTGGGAAAATGTCTGAACTAGAGGAGGTTGCTTTGGAGAGGGAGGTCTGGGCATTTCTCCTTAGACTGCTGATAATGTGATCCATACCAGGATAAGCGGCATAGGATGGATAGATTGCATAGAGATCTGATATCACTATGAGACATTTGACAAATTATAAGACAGCTGCTTCATCTAGTACACAGAATTCAAATATTATCAGGTTCCACACAACAGTGAGGTCTGAAATTTCCAAACTCCTGCTGGGAAAAGTATGACTCTCGAATTCAGGTCAGTGTCCTGTAATGGACTTCGCAGAGAAGCACAGTCTCAACACAGATGTCAGAATGGCAGCTTTTCCAGGAGAGGCTGGTATGCCACATTGCATCTACAGTAAAGCTTTAAATATTACTTTGTAAGTGACTGTGTGTAATATTCTGACTAAAATGATGAAAACCAAAAGTTCTTGGAAACAAAAGCAGAAACCATGATGACTAAACTTGAGTTACAGGTTGATGGGTTCCTTGTGGTGACCCTCGCAGCCCCTCTTTCCTTTCTGCCTGTTTGTTCCCTTCTGCGGGCGTTGGAGACCTGGCCACACCTGATCCCAGTGTGCCAGTGCTCTGTAAAAGTCCTTAGAGCTCAGTGGCTGTGGAGCTCTCCTTTTGTGAGACACCCTTTTTGTTTTTCCATACTAAACACTGCATTCACCAGCTCTTCACTCATGCGCTCACGCACACCACTGACACTATTAACTGTTATGGTTACTTTATGTTTTTTCCTTGTGTTTCCTTAAGTTAAAACAAATTGTTTCTAAATTAATATTGTGTGTATCTCCATTTCTGTCATGGCTGTGCAGCCTGAACTGGAAAAGGTCTATAATAATAATAATAATATTAATAATAATAATAATTGCGATGTCTCTGCAGATTGGTCAAATACATCACAACCTACAAAAACCATGACCCATTCCTGGCTTCCTGTCTACCCAGCAACCCCTGGCAAACAGACAATGATGCATACTGGACTCTCAACATGAGAAGGTGAACCCCCACATTTGCATTTTCTTACAGTAACTGTGTAGGACGTTCAGTGAAGTAATCATTGAACAGGCACCGTTCCCTTGCAGTAACACTGGTGTGTCTCTACATTCTTTTCTCACATAGGACAGTCTAACATTTTAAGTTTGTATTTATTTGAGAAGTCTGTTAAAAGCTCAGAGAAAATAATGGCCTTAAGAGTGTGTAATGAATTATTTTAGTCCCTTTTAACTGGGTATGCAAATTTGAGGGACAACATTAATACTGAGCAATCCTGAGTCTCTTTAAGACTCTACACACAACATTTTATTGGATGAAGACAGCATGGATACATTTTGAAGCGTGTCATTTTGTGAGACATGAGATGTTCAATAAGTGACTGAACCTGTGTTTGTCCTTAGAGTGGAAGTTCCCACTAAGATGCGTGTGGAGCGCTGGTCCTTCAGCTTATTTGAGTTGCTGAGTGACCTCCGAGGGCGAGATGATTTCAAGATCTTCCTCAAGAAGGAGTTCAGTGGTATGCTAGCAAACCTCATTCTACACATTTCCTTTTTGTATAACCTGACTGAGCGTTCCTGATGTAGCAGAGGTCTACATGCACAAATGGCACCAAACATAAAAGCATGCAGTTTTATCAATGTTTAGATAAATACACTACTCAAAAAACGTTAAAGGAACACTTTGAAAATACATCAGGTCTAAACAGGAAAAAAAATTATGCCGGATATCTATAATGATATAGACTGGGTAATATGTTAGAAATGAAAAGATGCCACATTGTTTGACAGAAATGGAAATTATCAACCTACAGAGGCTGAATGAAAAGACGCCCTAAAAATCAAAGTGAAAAAATAATGCAGCAATTCAATTCAATTCAATTCAATTTTATTTATATAGCGCCAAATCACAACAAACAGTCGCCTCAAGGCGCTTTGTATTGTGGGTAAAGACCCTACAATAATACAGAGAAAACCCAACAGTCCAAACGACCCCCTATGAGCAGCACTTGGTGACAGTGGGAAGGAAAAACTCCCTTTTAACAGGAAGAAACCTCCAGCAGAACCAGGCTCAGGGAGGGGGGTCATCTGCTGAGGGGGGAGAAAAAAAGACATGCTGTGGAAGAGAGCCAGAGATTAATAACAATTAATGATTAAATGCAGAGTGGAGTATAAACAAAGTAAATAAGATGAATGAAAAGAAACAGTGCATCATGGGAACCCCCCAGCAGCCTAGGCCTATAGCAGCATAACTAAGGGATGGTTCAGGGTCACCTGATCCAGCCCTAACTATAAGCTTTATCATAAAGGAAAGTTTTAAGCCTAATCTTAAAAATAGAGAGGGTGTCTGTCTCCTGAATCCAAGCTGGAAGCTGGTTCCACAGAAGAGGGGCCTGAAAGCTGAAGGCTCTGCCTCCCATTCTACTCTTAAGTATCCTAGGAACCACAAGTAAGCCAGCAGTCTGAGAGAGAAGTGCTCTGTTGGGGTGATATGGGACTATGAGGTCTTTGAGATAAGATGGGGCCTGATTATTGAAGACCTTGTATGTGAGGAGAAGGATTTTAAATTCTATTCTAGATTTAACAGGGAGCCAATGAAGAGAAGCCAATATGGGAGAAATCTGCTCTCTCTTTCTAGTCCCTGTCAGTACTCTAGCTGCAGCATTTTCCAGCAGGCTGGAAAATTTTGTTGAAATTTTTATTGCAGCAGTTGGTACTCAGCAGTTTATATGGTGCATGCTCCTAATGAGATGACAGATGGTGTCTCGGACCAGGACATTACTGAGCTCCTGGACAGTCTGATGCTCAGTCACAGAGGACATAGATGTTTTTTTTAACTCCTCTTTCAAACCATCTGTCTTCCCGGTCCAAAATGTCAATAAAAAAAAGGCACTGTTTTGAGAATGACAACTACCAGAATTATAATTAATCATGAATAGAACATGAATATCTTAACTAAACTGCAAAAAAATAAAAAACAAAGACAAACAAAAGAACAAAATAGTTCATAGTTTGTTCTGAACACCTCTTTATTTGTCCAAACTTTATGCCAACTGATTGTGGAGATGTTTATACTTTTTATTAAAAATGTGACAGTTCGAGCACACTAGTATTTCTTGATGAAAAGTCAGAGAATGATCAACATTATTAGGACCTAATTTGGTATTTGGTATGTGCACATCAGGTGAGAACTTGGCTTTTTGGGAAGCAGCTGAAGAACTGAAGTGGGGGACTGCATCTTCCATGTCATCAAAAGCGGAGACCATTTTCAAGTAAGACAACAAAAAGAAAAATTTGACTTTCTTAGTTGTTAGTCGTCTTATGTTACATTCTATGTTTTTTGTTTTCTTGAAACCTTTTATCTTGAAATATAAAAGACAGCAAAAGACCAAGTACATAATATCTTTGTTTCATATGAGATGTATTTTCAAACTGATCATATTGATGTAGAATATGTGTGCATACAGGACCTTCCTGGCCCCCGGCGCCCCCCGCTGGATCAACATTGATGGCAGGACAATGGGTTTGACAGTGAAAGGTCTGGAACATCCTCACCGCTATGTGCTGGAGGCAGCACAGACACATGTCTTCTTGCTTATGAAAAAGGTGTGTCCAGATTCATGATTGGTCTGAGGATCTAAATGTATCTGTTCATACCAAAAATAGAAGTGGTATTTATATAGGATATGCACCTTTTTAGTCAAAGTGATCACTCGCCATGACTTGGTGCTTTAGGTTGTGAGGCAGCAAGGGCAGTTCAGTAAGGAGATGAATTGAACACCATCCATCCATCCCTCCCTCCCTCATCCAGGGCTGGGTCGCAGGGTCAGCAGCCTAAGCAGCCTAAGCAGCCTAAGCAGAGAAGCCCAGACCTCCCTCTCCCCAGTCAACCTCCTCCAGCTTGTCCCGGGGGGCCAGGCTAGCCGAGAGAGACAATCTCTCCAGGGTGTTCTGGGACTGCACCAGGGCCTCCTGCCAGTGGGACATGCCTGGAACACCTCACCCAAGAAGTGTTCAGGAGGCATCCTACTCAGATGTCCGAACCACCCCAACTGGCTCCTTTCAATGTGGAGGAGCAGCGGCTCCACTTTGAGCCCCTCCCGAATGGCTGCACTCCTATCTCTAAGGGAGAAGCCAGCCATCTTTCGGAGGAAGCTCAGTTCTGCCGCTTGTTTTCACGATCTCGTTCTTTTGGTCACTACCCCAAGCTTGTGACCACAGGTGAGGGACATAGATTGACCAGTAAATCAACAGCTTCACTTTCACCTCAGTTCCGTCTTTACCACACCAGACTGGTGCGGCATCCACATCACTGATGAAGCCCCAATCCATCTTCTAATTTTCTGCTCCCTTCTCCCATCACTCGTGAACAAGACCCCGAGATACTTAAACTCCTCCACCCGGGGCAGCAGCTCGTCCCTGAGCTGGAGTGGGCACTCCACCCTTTTCTGGCTGAGGACCATGACCTCAAATTTAGAGATGCTAATTTTAATGCCAGCCGCTTCACACTCGGCTATGAATCGTTCCACTGCGAGCTGGAAGCCACCACCTGATACAGCCAGCGGGACCACATCATCCGCAAAAGTAGAGATGAGATTCTAAGGCCATCAAGGTGGAAGCCTTCTGCCACCTGGCTACGCCTAGAAATTCTGTCCATAAAAAGTTTGAAGCAAAAACTCGGGTGTGGGAGGAGTTCGGTGAGGCTATGGAAAAAGACTTTCGGACGGCATCGAAGTGATTCTAGCAAACCGTCAGGCAACTCAGGAGGAGAAAGCAGTGCTCCATTCACATGGTTTATAGTGCGGGTGGGGTGCTGCTGACTTCAACTGAGGCTATAGACGGACGGTGAAAGGAATACTTCGAGGACCTCCTGAATCCCACTGACACTCCTGTAGTGGAAGCAGAGTCTGGGGATGAGGGAGATGACTTGAAGATCACTGGGGGTGATGTCACTGAGGTAGTTATACAACTCCTTGGTGGCAGGGCCCCTGGGGTTGATGAGATTTGCCCTGAGTGCCTGAAGGCTCTGGATGTTGTAGGGCTGTCTTGGTTGACACGCCTCTGCAACATCGCGTGGAGATCTGGGGCAGTGCCACTGGATTGGCAGACCGGGGTGGTGGTCCTCATCTTTAAGAAGGGAGACCGGAGGGTGTGCTCCAACTTTCGGGGGATCACACTCCTCAGCCTCCCCGGAAAGGTCTGCTGGAAAGGAGTGTCCGTCCATTAGTCGAACCTCGGATTCAGGAAGAACAATGCGGTTTTCGTCCTGGTCGCAGAACATTGGTCCAGCTCTTTATTCTCTCAAGGATATTCGAGTGTGCATGGGAGTTTGCCCAACCAGTCTACATGTGCTTTGTGGACTTGGAGAAGGCATTTGATCGTGTCCCTCAGGGTATCCTTTGGGAGGTCCTGTGGGAATATGGGGTGTCTGGCCTGTTGTTGCGGGCCATTCAATCTCTGTACAACCGCAGTGAGAGCTTGGTCTGTATAGCCGGTAATAAGTCGGATTCTGTTCATAATTTTTATGGACAGAATTTCTAGGTGTAGCCAGGTGGCAGAAGGCTTCTTGCTTGGTGGCCTCAGCTCTGCTCTTTGCAGATGATGCGGTTCTGTTGGCTTCATCAGGGGGGGGCCTCCAGCTCGCAGTGGAACGGTTCGCAGCCGAGTGTGAAACGGCTGGCATGAGAATCAGCACCTCTAAGTCTGTGGCCATGGTCCTCAGCCCGAAAAGGGTGGAGTGCCCACTGCGGCTCAGGGACGAGTTCTTGCCCCAAGTGGAGGAGTTCAAGTATCTCGGGGTCTTGTTCACAAGTGAGGGGAGAAGGGAGCGGGAGATTGACAGACGGATCAGGGCTGCTTCTGCAGTGATGCGGACACTGCACCGGTCTGTTGTGGTGAAGAGGGAGCTTAGTGTAAAAGTGAAGCTCTCGATTTACCGGTCGATCTACGTTCCTACCCTCACCTATGGTCACGAGCTTTGGGTAGTGACCGAAAGAATAAGATCGCGAATACAAGCGGCAGAAATGAGTTTCCTTCGAAGGGTGGCTGGCCTCTCCCTTAGAGATAAGGTGAGGAGTGCGGCCATCCGGGAGGGGCTCAGAGTAGAGCCGCTGCTCCTCCACATCGAAAGGAGCCAGTTGAGGTGACTCGGGCATCTGATTAGGATGCCTCCTGGCCACCTCTTGGGTGAGGTGTTCCAGGCATGTCCCACCGGGAGGAGGCCCCGTGGTAGACCCAGGACACGGTGGAGAGATTATATCTCTCGGCTGGCCTTGGGGTCCCTCTGGATGAGCTGGAGGAGGTGGCTGGGGAGAGGGAAGCCTGGGCTTCTCTGCTTAGGCTCCTGCCCCCGCAACCCGGCCCGAATAAGCGGAAGAGAATGGATGGATGGAAAGATTTTGAAGACAATTGGTGACAAAGGGCAGCCCTGACGAAGCCCAACACCCACAGGAAACGAGTCCAAGTCCTATTGCCGGCAATATGGACCAAGCTCTTGCTGCGGTTGTACTGGGACTGAAAGGCCCACAACAATGGGCCAGACACCCCATACTCCCGCAGTACCCCCCACAGGATGCCCCAAGGGATGTGGTCGAATGCTTTCTCCATGTTCATAAAACACATGTAGACTGGATGGGCAAACTCCCACGCACACTCGAATGTCCTCGAGAAGATAAAGAGCTGGTCCTGTGTTCTGCGACCAGGACGAAAACCTCATTGTTTCTCTTGAATCCAAGGTTCGACATTTTCGCTGTGCGAAACAAACAGCAGTGTCTGGAGAAGGTACAAAGTTCTCTTTTCTTCACGCTGGCATTTATTGAGCAGGTGATTGATTAGGGACCTCCAGCTGTTTCCCAGTAAAGTTTTTAATGGTGGTTACAGGAAAAAACGCTGCTGCTTTGGATGCCAGACAAATGTTTCCATTCACTCCACCTGAGCTCACTGTCGTGATAATGGCTTCGCCTCTTTGCACCTGCCACATGTGTGCACACCAGGGTTATTATAGTTAACGAAAACGAACGAAATAACGAAAACTGAAATTGAAAAAACATTGTCGTTAACTGAAATAAATAAAAACTATAATTAAAAGGAAAAAACGATAACTAATTAAAACTGAATTGTGAGTTTACAAAACTAACTAAAACTAACTGAAATTATCGATAAACTGACTTTCATTTACTTGTTTTTTTTGGGGGGGTTTTTAAGCCTTGTGGATTGATATGAAATCATTGTTTCCGCTCTCCGAGTTTAAGCTGGGAGCGCCACAGGACAGCTGTGTGTGTGAGTGCGCATGTGCGTGCGCTCACCGCGCTGGTCCGCAAAGTAATGGCTGCGGTCTGCCGAGAAAGCGGCAGAGTCCCGTATGGAGGTTCTTTGAGTACAAACACCTGCACACGACCACAAGGTAATTAACACACACAATCCAGCTACACAAGCATAAATGCGGACATGAGGTCGGCAACTTCTGTAGGTTGTGTACAGAGGCCGCAAAGACCCTGCAGGTTTAATTAGCAGCATCTAACCAAGCTAGCTCCAAAACAGAAGCAGCTTCAGGTGGTGAGAACATCAGGATGCAGATGGATTTGACCTTTGACTCCTTCAAAGAGTTTGTTTTTGTTTAACACCACATGTAGGCATTATTAATCTGCTGCACTGATGCTGAACTTTATTGTGGAGTTTATTGTAGAATTTATTGAGTTTGGGAGTTCATGTTTTTCTTTGTTTCTCCCTGTTGATGTTCATGTGTGTCCTTAATATTACACAAATTCAGCATGTCTTGTGAACAGTTGGTTGTTGACTATATTTCTTTAAACTGTATCTTTTGTCAAGTTTTCATTACACAATAGTCACTTTTGCGCCTTGAATCTTGCACCTGATCAGGTATGAAAATACTAAAACTAATACTGAAACTAACTGAAACTAACTAAAACTAAGCATGAAACCAAAAATAAAAACTAATAAAAACGAGCAAAACCTCTCTGAAAACTAATTAAAACTAACTGAATTAGAGAAATAAAAGTAAAAACTAACTAAAACTAAACTATAATGTAAAATCCAAAACTATTATAACCCTGGTGCACACAGACGTAAATCAGAATCAGAATCAGAATCAGAATCAGAAGGTTTTTATTGCCATATGGGTGAACAGGTTCACAGCATTAGGAAATTGCTGCGGTACTTCGTGCTTACAGAAAGAAACAAATAAGTATAAAAACTATAAGACAATATACAAGTATACAAATTGCAAATATACAGAGATATTAGAGCTATAACTATAGCACAATATTACAAAATTACAAAATATACAGTGCAGAGACTAATTAAAAGATAGAAGAATGTAGACTATATTCCACTAATATGTACATCAGTGCAGTCAGACAGGTGCATAGACATAGGGTCATCAGCGTTTGTGGAGGGTGGTGGTAACAGTCTTAGGGTAATTGTTCATGAGTCCAACAGCAGAGGGGAAGAAACTGTTCTTATGGCGGGAGGTTCTGGTCCGTATGGACCGTAGCCTCCTGCCTGAGGGGAGAGGGTCAAAAAGTCTGTGCCCAGGGTGAGAGTGGTCGGCTGTGATCCGACCTGCACGCCACAGTGTCCTGGAGGTGTACAGGTCCTGGAGAGATGGGAGGTTACAGCCAATCACCTTCTCAGCAGAGTGCACAACGCGCTGTAGTCTCTGTTTGTCCCTAGTGGTGGCTCCAGCGTACCACACAGTGATGGAGGAGGTGAGGATGGACTCAATGATGGCAGTATAGAACTGCACCATGGTCCTTGCTGGCAAGTTGAATTTCTTCAACTGCCGCAGGAAGTACATCCTCTGCTGGGCCTTTTTGATGACAGAGGTGATGGTGGGCTCCCACTTGAGGTCCTGGGTGATGGTAGTTCCCAGGAAGCGAGAAGAGTCCACTGTGGTGATGGGGGTGTCAGTCAGGATGATGGAGGGTAGAGGGGCTGTGTGCTTCCTAAAGTCCACTATAATCTCCACTGTCTTCTGGGCGTTCAGTACCAGGTTATTGTGGCTGCACCAGGACGCCAGACGTTTGACCTCCATCCTGTAGGCCGACTCGTCCCCGTCTGAGATGAGTCCGATGAGAGTCATGTCGTCTGCAAACTTAATAAGCTTGACAGACTGGTGGTCAGAGGTGCAGCAGTTGGTATACAGGGAGAAGAGCAGAGGAGAGAGGACACAGCCCTGAGGAGTGCCAGTGCTGATGGTCCGGGAGTCCGAGACATTCTTCCCCAGCCTCACGTGCTGCTTCCTGTTCGTCAGGAAGTCAGTGATCCACCTGCAGATGGGATCAGGCACGTTCATCTGGGACAGCTTTTCTTGGAGGAGATCAGGGATGATGGTGTTGAAGGCAGAGCTGAAGTCCACAAACAGGATCCTGGCGTAGGTTCCCTGGGAGTCCAGATGCTGTAGGATGAAGTGCAGAGTCAGGTTGATGGCGTCGTCCACAGACCTGTTGGCTCTGTAGGCAAACTGCAGGGGGTCCAGAAGGGGGGCTGTGAGGGACTTGAGGTGGGACAGCACCAGACGCTCAAATGACTTCATGACCACAGAAGTCAGTGCCACAGGTCTGTAGTCATTTAGTCCAGTGATCCTTGGCTTCTTGGGGACAGGAACAATGGTAGCGGTTTTAAAGCAGACAGGCACGTGGCAAGCCTCCAGTGAGGAGTTGAAGATGTTCGTGAACAATGGGGCAAGCTCGTTAGCACAGTGTCTCAGTGTGGCAGGTGAGACACCATCTGGACCTGGAGCTTTGCGAGCTTTGACACTCCTGAACTGCTTTAGCACCTGGTCCTCCTGAATACAAAAGACTGTGGGGGTGGGGGAGGAGGGGGACTCTGGGGTGGGAGTCCTTGATGATGTGGGCTTCTCTGAGGTGTGGGGAGTGGGGGAGGTTGGGGGGTGAATATTTGTGTTGGCTGTATTGTAGTTGGGACTGGTGGAGGTGTGAAGGCTGCTGAACTGACCATCAAAACGACAATAGAACTCGTTCAGTCTATTTGCAGTTTGTAGGTCGTCTGTGGAGTGGGGGGTTTTAGGCTTGTAGTTGGTAATCTGCCTAAACCTTTCCATACAGAGGCCGCGTCGTTCTCTGAGATCTGCTGCTGTATATTCTCAGAGTGATGTGATCTAGCAGGGGCCACTTCCTTGCTAAACCTGTACTTGGCCTCTTTGTAGCAGTCTTTGTCCCCACTTTTAAAAGCCTCCCTCTTCTCTATCCACAGCTGCTTCAGTTTGGGAGTAAACCAGGGTTTGTCACTGTTATAACTCACCCTGGTGCGTGATGGCACAATGCTGTCCTCGCAGAAGTGGATATACGAGGTTACAGTGTCCGTGTAGTCATCCAGACTGTCACAGGCAGCCCTCATTGAGTCCCAGTCTGTAGTTTCGAAGCATGTGCGGAGCTCCTCCACAGCCTCACGGGTCCACTGCTTTGTTGTCCTCACCACAGGTTTTGAGAGCTTCAGCCTCTGTCTGTACGCGGGGATCAGGTGGATCATGTCGTGGTCAGAGAGGCCGAGTGCAGCGCGGGGCACTGCGTGATAAGCCCCGCTTATCGTGCTGTAGCAGTGGTCTAGTGTCTTCTCCTCTCTGGTCGGACATGTGATATATTGTTTATATTTGGGAAGTTCCTGTCTCAGGCTGGCTTTATTAAAGTCCCCAAGTACGATGATAAGAGAGTCCGGGTATGTCCGCTCCATGCACAGAATCTGCTCTGTGAGCGCGCACTGGGCCTCGTGCACGTCCGCGTCCGGCGGGATGTAAACAGCAGCCAGTATGAATGAAGCGAACTCCCGCGGAGAGTAAAACGGTTTACAGTGAATGAAAAGATATTCCAGTGAGGGAGAGCAGTGCTTAGCAATCTCTGTCACATCCGTACACCAGCCCCTGTTTATGTAGAAGCAGACTCCTCCACCTGTAGCCTTGCCGGAAAGCGCAGCTTGCCGGTCTGCGCGGAGGAGATGAAATCCCTCCAACTGGAGCGCGCAGTCCGGTATCTCCTCACACAGCCATGACTCCGTGAAGCATAACACACAGGATTTGGAAAAGTCTCTATTCATGCTCCTCATCAGTATCAGTTCGTCCATTTTGTTCCTAAGTGAACGCACGTTGGAGAGGAAAATCCCAGGTAAGGCTGTGCGTAATCCACGTCTCCTTAGCCTCACAAGCACGCCAGCGCGCTTCCCTCTCTTTCGGCGTCTCACTTTCTGGGCCAGAGTGTGTAATAAATCCGCCGCAGATGCGACAAAAACAGGAAATAAATCCGAAGGTGTTGTGGACCTAATGTTGAAAAGCTCTTCTCTGGTGTAAGAATACCCAGAAGAGTGTCCAGACACAGAAATAACGCACAAAAACAAACAAAACAGAGCGCACCGAAGTACCAGGGCATCCATTCGCGGCGCCATCTTGGATCATGGTTCCAAGATGCTGTTGTTCTGTTATCAGTGTTTTTGTTGAAAAACTAGGGGCTGCATGCACTTAATGTTGCAATGCTTTGTATTCACACATGCCCTCCAAAATATGTTTCTATTGCAGGTCTATTTTTAGCCACTAATCAGGGATTAAATCAGCAATGATCCACTCGGTGTTAAAGGGTTGTTTTTTCCAAATGACAGAAATTCATTGCAATAATAGAGAATTTCAATGCTGCTAATGCGGGTGAAATGCTCCGCTTAAATGGAGGCATCTGAGCACTGCAAAGTTTAAACGAAGCAACAAATTTGTATTGAGGATTTTTTCCAATTGAATTATTCAAGTTTCTTGAGCAATTGTTGCAGCCCTACTGTAGGTGCTTCCCTGCGCCTCTGGCCTGGTGATTGGGCTGTGATTGTTGTTTACGTGCTAAACGACAGTTCATAGTATCCACACTTCTTGAAGTTGCTGGACGGGGTGCTCAAGGATACTCCATCCAGTGACTCTAATGTCCTACTGGGAGACTTCATGTGGACAATGACAGTGAGACCTGAAGGGGCGTGACTGTGAGGAATGGCCTGACTGATCTGAACTTGAATGGTCTTTTGTTATTGGACTTCTGTGCAAACCACAGTTTGTCCTTAACATACACCATATTCGAACATAAGGATGTCCATAAGTGCATGTGGCACCAGGACACCCTAGGTCGCAGGTCAATGATCGATTTTGTAATGCTATTATCAGATATGTGATCGTATGTTCTGGACACTTTGGTGAAGAGAGGAGTTGAGCTGTCAACTAATCACCACCTGGTGGTGAGTTGGATCAGGTGGCAGGGGAGGATGCTGGACAGACCCAATGCACCTATATGTATAGTGAGGATGCATTGGGAATGCCTCCCAGATGTCCCAGTCCGCGTGATCTTCAACTCCCACCTCCGGTAGAACTTTGGACTAAATGGACTAGTTCTTATATAGCGCTTTTCTACTCTGTCTGAGCACTCAAAGCGCTTATACAACAGGTTTACATTTACCCAGTCACACCCATTCATACAAGCACTTCCATGAGTAACTAAGCTAAGTGCTTACTGTCTAACATTCACACACATTCAAGTTGGGGTTCAGTATCTTGCCCAAGGATACTTTGGCATGCAGCTTGGAGCAGCCAGGAATCAAACCGCTGACCTCCCGATCAGTAGGTGACCTGCTGTACCTCCTGAGCTACAGCCACCCCAGCACTGACAGCATTCGGAAGGAGGTTGAGGTCATTGAACCTGAATGGAAACGCAAACTGTCAGGCAACTCAGGACGGGAAAGCGGTGCTCCACCCACATGGTTTATAGTGTAGGCGGGGTGCTGCTGACTTCAACTGAGGCTATAATCAGGCAGTGGAAGGAATCCTTCAAGGACCTCCTTAATCCCACTGACATGCCTTCCATAGTGGAAGCAGAGTCTGGGGATGAGGGGGACGACTTGCCCATCACAGTGGGTGAGGTCACTGAGGTGGTTAAACAACTCCTTGTTGGCAGGGCCCCTGGGGTGGATGAGATTTGGCCTGAGTTCCTGAAGGATCTTGATGTTGTAGGGCTGTCTTGGTTGACATGTCTCTGCAACATCGTGTGGAGATCTGGGGCAATGCCACTGGATTGGCATACCGAGGTGGTGGTCCCCATTTTTAAGAAGGGGGACTGGAGGGTGTGCTTCAGCTATCGGGGGATCACATTACTTAGCCTCTATTGGAAGGTCTATGCCAGGGTGCTTGAAAGGAGGGTCCATCCATTAATCAAACCTTGAACCTCGGAACATGACATGATAGGAAATACAATTAGCTATTTTGTGATTAGACTCCCATGGCCCATTGTAGTGGAACAGACTCCCAGCGGAAATAAGAATTAGAGCAGGACCCTCTGGAGTCTAGACACTGGTGGTGGTGAAGACAAAGCTGGAGGCTTGGAAGGAGCTCTGACAGACTTGGGTCGTGGAGATAGGGACAAGCTGAGTTGCACAAGTGAGTCTGAAAGGGAGAATGACAGATAAGCAGATATTTAAAGCATGCTGGTGGGCTCAAAGAAGGTGGGCAGAAAGATTATTGGACTAGAAGTGATAAAGTCAGCATTAAGTTTGATAGCGTGTGAAAGTGGTAGATCTAGACAAGCAGACAAACACCTGGGGAAGATGGCAGATGAGTGATTACATCTTCCTTATTGAACTTATACTTAAGCTACAGGGTACTAATTTCTGGCTAGGCCTACAATAGTCAATTGACAAAACATTGTTACATTACATAAAAGCTGTCACATGTACAATATTAGGTGTACTATGATTTGTAAGGTTGCTGTGGTTATCAGCATTCTCATGTTCTTTGATTGGCGCAGGACACTTTCTTCCGTTACCTCAAGTCACCTACTTACAAAGACATCCAGAAGAAGGCACTGAACCCTGAACAGCACAACTTCAGGTTGGTATTGTATGTAGAAAGTA
Source organism: Archocentrus centrarchus (assembly GCF_007364275.1). Classification (NCBI taxonomy): domain Eukaryota; kingdom Metazoa; phylum Chordata; class Actinopteri; order Cichliformes; family Cichlidae; genus Archocentrus; species Archocentrus centrarchus. The sequence continues at coordinate 190,196 of NW_022060297.1, forward strand.
AAATTATAAAACTTACATTATTTGGCATGTTTTTTTTTTCATTGAAATTTGCCAAATATTGTGGGCCAAGTGGCTGTATTTACAGGTTGTCATCATTTTAGCCTCCTGCACTTTGGGCATGTTTGAAAATTTCTGTTGGTCTAACAGCAGGTGAAACTTTCAACTCTCAAACTAGATGGAAGTTTACTATTGGAAGATTCCTATTGGCCAAACACCACTCGAAAAGAGCCATTGTTTCCATGAAACCTGTTCAACTCCCTAATGAGGACTCATACGCCTAAGTGAACAGGAGTAAACTCCTGTTCACTTAGGCATAAGAAAGAAGACAAAGAAAGAGGAGCAAAAACAGGAACCATCATGGAAGGACAGGCCTCTACACGGCACATACCACTGGCAGATAGAAGAAGTGGCTGATATAGAAAAATTCTACAAATGTCTGGACGAAGCTGGATTTTAAAATGTACCATTTAAAAAAAAAAGAAGCTAATTTTGTTTGATGGCAGCAAATTCAAAATCGGGTTGAGATGTGGCAATAAAAGCCTCGAAAAATAGTACTAAAAATTATGCAGCTAATGAGTTTAATTGGCAACAGGTCAGTAACAAGACTAGGCGTAAAGGGAGCAACGTCTGCCAGTTTCTCACAAGCTGCCACGGTACTTCTTAGATACTCTGCCTCAACACTTCGCAGCCTGTCCTGCCATCTCACTCTGGACTGTAGTTGTCATGTGTAGTGGAGTGAGAGGAATGAGGACTCATTCACACAGACACACAGGCAGCAGGCAGGGATGAACTTAAAACAAGCCTTTATTAAGCTGAAAACCAGAGGAACAAAAATATAAAAGGGAACAGAAATCTAGAACTATAACTAAACTGGGAATACACACTGGGAGCTGAGGAGATAAAGAAACCCGAGAGAGAAGGGACTAGTGGTGCTTTGACATGGAACAATGGGAGAGTGAGACAGTAGATACACAGTGGGATAATAGGAAAGTGGAAACACCTGGGAGAACAGGTGAACACAGAATGAGACAAACGAGACAAGGGGAAGCAAAGCAGGGCACAAAGCACAAAGAACACGAGACTGGCAAAATAAAACATGAAGTGAGAAGACAGGGGAACAGAAACACAAACTTGACACCATACAGGAACACAGACACACTAAGGAAAACAGACACCAGAGACTTTACACAAAAGGGAAGGACACTGAGGGAAAAACACAGGGAGAACTAAAGTCTAAAGCCACTAGGAATTTAAGAACACACAATGGGAACACATGAAACGAACAAACCAAGGATGAACTAGGAAGAAACAAAAGCACTAAGGCATATATGAAACAATATAACAAAATAAACCAGTGATCACAAAGGCAATAGCATAGCATTACTGATAGGAACATTGACTACCTGTCCCTAACAGAGACATGGCAAAATATGCTGGACCTTTTGTCACTCAACCTCCTGGTTTTGTGTACATTCAGAAACCTTGCTCTAAAGGTCGTGATGGTGGGTTAGCTGTGATTCACTAAGCTGACATGCTGGTTAAACTACCATTACCCAGTGTCACCTTTTTTGAGTGCCTTGTGGTCACTCTTGCTGGATCAACAGAGCTTCAGGTTGTCCTTATCTACCACCCCCCTAAAGTCTCTACTTGGTGACTTCCATATGCACATTGACTCCAATAGCTGTTCATTCACCAGCAAATTCTTGTCTCTGTTGGACTACTTCAATTTCAAGTAGCACATTAAAGGTCCCACCCACTCACATCAGAGGCCATGTGGATCTGGTTTGCTCTAAAGGCACAACTCCTTCCAATCTGAAGTGCCTGGACCACCTGGTTGTCTGCTTTTCTGTTCCTGTTCCTCTGACTGTGCACTATGTACTATCACATACAGGAACATTAAAAACATCAGTATCACCCCATATCTTAGTTGATGGGCTTGTTGACCACTATTACTCAGCCCTATTCTGCAGCCTTAACTCCCTTGCCCCCAGTGTTAATTTTGACAGCAAATTTTGATTTAGTTTTAGTCATAGTCTTTTGACGAAAATGTAATTTAGTTTTAGTCATAATTTAGTGATCTGAATAGTTTTAGTTTTAGTCTAGTTTTAGTCGACAAATTATCATAAGAATTTAGTCGACTACTAAAATATAAAGGGTGTAAAATGTAAATGCTTTTTCTTCAGTTCCCTTGAATTAGTCATTATACACATTTACACAAAATTAAGCATTTATTAAAAGTTATGGAATATTATTAATAATATTAACATTAGCGTTTCACCTGCTTCCCACACACCTGATCATTAACACCACCTTACTGAGATAATCCGAGCGTTTTACAGCAGGACGCTCTGAAAGGTACAGGGCAGTGTTCAGCACTAAGATTATAAAGGCTAATCCACCGCGGTGTGGAGATTTTCTCTAAACACAAACTGGGAAAAACACTTTACCCTGCATGACATTAAAATGCTGACCTTTGCATGGAGATCTGGGTGACTGGTTTGCAGATGTCGTTTAAGATTTGTCGTGTTTTTACCCGAGATAGTCGCCCCACATGGTTTACACATGGTTTTGTTTGTCACAACGTCAAAGGACAAATGTGTCCATACATCGGCTCTTCTCTTTCTCCCTGCTGACATTGTTTACATCACTTAGTTCTATCGGAAAGAACAACCAATCACAGACTAGTTTGGTCTTTCCGGGTTTAGAGAAAATTTGTGCATCTGTGCTTGTGATGTTTTCCTAACTTGTCCCGCCCTTTCACGAAATTAAATAAGTCCTGATTGGATTTCGTCCCTGCCAAGCATTTTCGTCTAGTTTTCATTCGTTGACGAAAGTGTCAATTAATTTCGTCATCGTTTTTATCCTTTTCCTCTCGTTTTCGTCATGAAAAAAAGGGTCGTTGATGAAACGTCTCTTTTACCTGCTCTGCCCCATGGTTTGTGATGGAACTCCAGGCTCTAAAGACTACTGTACACTGACTTGAGAGGCTTTGCAAAAGATCTGGCCTCACAGCCCAACCAGAGGCTTATAAAGATCATATAAGGTGCGATAAAGTGGCTATTTCCTGGTCCAAGACTCATTATTACTCTTACCTCATTCACCAACAGCAAAGGCATCTCAGACTGCTGTTCTACACCATCAACCGGCTAGTTTGCCCCATTCATCAGCCTCACCGTTAATGGAAATAAAAATGATCAACCTACAGAAGTCTGAATTCACCCCAACAATCAAAGTGAAAAAATTACGCAGCAGGCTTGTCCATTTTGCCAAAATTTCCTTGTAGTAACTCAAAATGGTACTCACTATTTTATATGGGCCCCACATGCTTGTATACATGCCTGACAGTGTTTGGCCATGCTCCTGATAAAATGATGGCTGGTGTCCGGGGGGATCTGGACCACGGCATCAGTGAGCTCCTGGATGGTCTGAAGTGCAACCTGTCAGCATTGGATAGACAGAAAAATAATGTCGCAGAGGTGTTCTATTGGATTTAGTTCAGGTGAGCATGGGAGCCAGCATCAATTCCTTCATCAATTCCTCCAGGAATTGTCTGCATACTCTTGCCACATGAGGCTGGGCATCGTCATGCACCAACAGGAACCCAGGACCCATTGTACCAATGTAAGATCTGACAATGGGTCCAAGATCCCTAATAATTACAGTCAGAGTGATGTTGCCTAGCCTGTAGAGATCTGTGCATGACCAACACTAACCCACCACCAAACCAGTCATGCTGAACAATGTTACAGGCAACATAATGTTCTCCACAGCTTCTCCAGACCCTTTCACGTCTGTCCACATGTGCTCAGGGTACCTGCTCTCATCTGTGAAAAGCACAGTGGTGGACCTGCCAATTCTGATATTCTAATCTATGGCAAATGCCAACTGGGCTCCACGGTGCTGGGCAGAGAGCACAGGACCCATTAGAGGACATCAGGCCCTAAGACCATCCTTATAAAGTCTGTTTATGATTGTTTGGTCAGAAACATTTACATCAGTGGCCTGCTGGAGGTTATTTTACAGGGTTCTGGCAGTGCTCATCTCGTTCCATGCCCTTGAGATTGTGCTGGGAGAGCGAACCTTCTGGCAATGGCATGTATGGATGTGCCATCCTGGAGGAGTTGGACTACCTGTGCAACCTCTGTAGGGTCCAGCTATGGCTTCATGCTACCACTAGTGACACTGACCCTAGCCAAATGCAGAACTAGTGAAAAAATGGTCAGAAAGGTTGAGGAGGGAAAAAATGTCAGTGGCCTCAACCACCGAACCATTGCTGTTTTGGCCGCTGTCTCAATGTTGCCCCTCTAGTGCACCTGTTAAATTCATCAAAACACCAAAGCAGCTGAAATTGATCAACAACCCCCTCTGCTACTTAACTGACCAGATCAATATCCCAGAGGTTTCACTGACTTGATGGTATACTCTGGTTAAAAAGTCTTCTTTTAATTCTTTTGAGCAGTGTACTTTGAAACCACTCAGAACATTTCACCCATGTGATCCTCAGTGATGGTGAGATGAAGCTTCATAAAGCATTGAAGCTTACCATCCAATTGGTGCACTCATGGGCCAAAGCTTCATGGTGCTTTGCTCTGAATCAAGTGGACAGTAAATGTAAAACAGGCAGAGTGATTATAATCACACCAGGGCTTTGGTGCGTGAAGGTGTCTGTCTTTATGAGGCTAATATATTGCTCCGTGGTTATGGCAAAAATCACAGATTGTATCTTGGGTCGAGCTTTTTTAGTTGCATAAAGCCCTCCACCATGTGGACCAGCATCATATTGATGGCCAAACAATGTGTAACTGGATCAGTAATGTCCATCCACTGTTTCCTCTTCCTGGAGTGCAGCTAGTGAGTACTCTCACAATCCTCAGTAATTCATTTATTTACCTTTGGTTCGTGCACCACTGGCTGCTTGCATCTCCTCCTCGCCTGCCTTTATGCCCTGATTGTACCCCAGTTTGTTTTTGTTTTTCCTCAAATGGTGAACAGGTTTTGGTGGTGCATATTTTGCACAGTATTCTGCTTTGTTTGAGGTGAAGCCAAACCACTTCCACGCTACTGAAGTAGCTGTCTTTTTCTGTACTAAATCGTTATCAGAGGCTGGCACACTGCTGTGGCTGTCAGAAGTGCCTGGGCTTGTCTCATTATTGAGCACTCTAGGGAACATAAAGGCATGGTGTCACTATGTCACTGTTATTGCAATAGGACAATTTTATATAATGTAAAAATTTATACCGGTATTATCATGGACCATATGCTATGACACAGCCCTAGTAAACCGCCTAAAATAGGATAAGATTCTACACTTGATAAGCAATGTATGTTTCATTACATTACTGTGGTGAAAGGGGCTGTACTATGAATTAACATTTGTATTTCCACCGTAGTCCTGCCCAGCTGGAACAAAATGCTCTGAACCGGAGCCCAGGCATCCATCCCATCATCCTCTGGCAGCAAGAAGAGGAGGAAAAGGCAAAGGCTGCTGCTGCTTCTGCTCCAGTAGATGTCAAGGCCATGATGAGCAAGATAGATAGGAAGAAGTAGAAAAACACAGTGCAAGTGTGTTTTTGTGGGAGCACTTATATGTGTTCGAAGTACAGTCACAGAAAGCAGGACTCACTCACTGATTAATGGTATCCTGTTTTAGTGATTCTGAGTTAACCCAATTTTATAATGAAGGAAATCTTAATGGGCTTTCAGGGCACAGATTTGGAGAAACATGACCTGAACCTTTGGCTGAAATGGGCAATAAGATTTCCTGAAGGAAAGTCGCTCATTTGATTCCAAAGAGACACAATAGATGCTAAAATGAAACAAATAGAAGACTACTACTACTACTACTGCTATTACACCCCCCCCCCCCCCCAAAAAAAAAACAAACAAACAAAACCCCCCACACAGATATGCAAAAGAAGAAACAACTAAACAAAATACATTTAAAAAAAGCAAAATGGAGGATTTTTTTTTCTGTCTGTGCCCAGGAGCCCGTTGTTTGTTGTATGCTGGTTACACTTGATTATGTGAATGAAATACGGCCATAGAATGAGGTTGTAAACATTAGAGTAGACATAACAAATTAAGTCACGTGTGTCTCATGTTAAGTAATCAAATACAGGATGCTTTTTTGGAATAAAATATTATTATTTTACATATTACATAAGCAGATTTGTTCAAAACGGAACCTGTTTCTACTAGTTAGAGCCTTTTTTCATGTATATTATGTTTGGATAGTTCTGAAATAACACGTCTTACGATTGTGATTATTGACTTGTAGCTGCCCATATGTACTGCTCATGACAGTTTTGTTTCAGATTCAAGTTTCATTGTTACTATACTTTAGTCACAGTCATGTACAACAGTATTTCAGTGCATCTCAGCCTTTTTCTTTATGGAGGCTTTGGATAGTATGAAAGTGTGGATAATTTTCCAAAATTAATAAATGAGTTGATCATACAGAGGACTTCAAATGTCACTTTTTTTTTTTTGCCTGACCAATTTCTTTGTCAGGCAAGATAATAAACCCATGTTTATTCAAAGATATATCCATATTGGGAAAGGAAGGGAGGGAAAAAAATGTCAGTGGCCTCCAGTTGTAAAACCATTCTTTTTTTTTTTTTTTTTGTGGGTTGTCTCATTGTTACTCCTCTAGTGCACCTATTAATTTCATCAAAGCAGCTGAAACTGATTACCAACCCCTCTGATACTTAACTAACCTAGGTCCTATTCCAGAACGCAGATTTAGCTAAAAACTCTGGGTCTGTAACCCTACAACGAGGGAAACTGTCCCAGGAAGAGAGTTAAACTCCAACTCTGTGTCTGTAACTCTAACCTGCTCCCTGGCAGGTTTTATCCAACAAACTCTGAGTGTGTCTCTGACTCCGCCCCTCCTGCTGCACCTGAACCACCTGTCTGACACTCCCATTCATTTCCTCATTCATAAAGTGGCATTTATGTTTCTACAAGCACTGAAATCCCAGTTAGACGTTAGTTTGTTATTTTGTAACATGAAGCTTTTACAGTCGTTCACTCGTCAACAGGCTGTAAGGACGGAGACAGCGATGATGTCACGCATTTATAATGAGGCAGCTGCAGCTGTCAGACTGTCAGTCAGTTCCTCTGAAACATTTACTGTAGTTACTGCAGCATCACTGTTACATCACACTGATCTGGATGAAGCTGCTGACACAGAACACACTGATCAATGATCGATCATTGGTCGTGTTGGAAAAGCTCACTGATGGAAAAATGTCTGATCCTGGAGATGATGGGAATGTCTGAGTGAAGATGAGGCTGAAATGATCTGAAGACTTCAAACTGAACTAAATGGATTTAAAGTGACTGAAATCAATATTTTGAAAGTTCTGCTGTCTGAAATTCAGAGTATGAATGAATCTGAAAATCACCTAAATCATTGATCATCAGCTCTATAAGGGATCAGCAAACCGTGTCCAGGTGGTTTGAAAAAGAGGTCCTGTGTGGTCTGCACATCAGTTTTGTTGGGCTTTGAAGGACATTTAAGATTAATATTTCCACACATTACATTAATTTGGGATTTCATGTTATGTTTGATTTCATTTACACAAGTAATCAGTTATTAGTTAAGATTTCTTCATTAATGTATGCTTGTTAATTTGACACTGCAATTTCAATCCACTGAGGTAGTTAAACAACTCCTTGGTGGCAGAGCCCCTGGGGTGGACGAGATTCGCCCTGAGTTCCTGAAGGCTCTGGATGTTGTAGGGCTGTCTTGGTTGACACGCCTCTGCAACATCGCGTGGAGATCTGGGGCAGTGCCATTGGATTGGCAGACCGGGGTGGTGGTCCCCATCTTTAAGAAGGGAGACCGGAGGGTGTGCTCCAACTTTCGGGGGAATCACACTACTCAGCCTCCCCGGTAAGGTCTATGCCAGGGTGCTGGAAAGGAGGGTGCGTCCGTTAGTCGAACCTCGGATTCAGGAGGAACAATGCGGTTTTCGTCCTGGTCGCGGAACTCTGGACCAGCTCTTTATCCTCTCAAGGATATTCGAGTGTGCGTGGGAGTTTGCCCAACCAGTCTACATGTGCTTTGTGGACTTGGAGAAGGCATTCGACCACGTCCCTCGGGGTGTCCTTTGGGAGGTTCTGCGGGAGTATGGGGTGTCTGGCCCATTGTTGCGGGCCATTCAGTCTTTGTACAACCACAGTGAGAGCTTGGTCCGTATAGCCGGTAATAAGTCGGATTCGTTTCCTGTGGGTGTTGGACTCCGTCAGGGCTGCCCTTTGTCACCGATTCTGTTCATAATTTTTATGGACAGAATTTCTAGGCGTAGCCAGGTGGCGGAAGGCTTCTTCCTTGGTGGCCTCAAAGTCTCATCTCTGCTTTTTGCAGATGATGCGGTTCTGTTGGCTTCATCAGGGGGGGGCCTCCAGCTCGCAGTGGAACGGTTCGCAGCCGAGTGTGAAGCGGCTGGCATGAGAATCAGCACCTCTAAATCTGAGGCCATGGTCCTCAGCCGGAAAAGGGTGGAGTGCCATCTCCGGCTCAGGAACGAGTTCTTGCCTCAAGTGGAGGAGTTTAAGTATCTCGGGGTCTTGTTCACGAGTGATGGGAGAAGGGAACGGGAGATCGACAGGCGGATCGGGGCTGCTTCTGCAGTGATGCAGACGCTGCACCGGTCCGTCGTGGTGAAGAGGGAGCTTAGTGTAAAAGCGAAGCTCTCGATTTACTGGTCGATCTACGTTCCTACCCTCACCTATGGTCACGAGCTTTGGGTAGTGACCGAAAGAATAAGATCGCGAATACAAGCGGCAGAAATGAGTTTCCTTCGAAGGGTGGCTGGCCTCTCCCTTAGAGATAGGGTGAGGAGTGCGGCCATCCGGGAGGGGCTCAGAGTAGAGCCGCTGCTCCTCCACATCGAAAGGAGCCAGTTGAGGTGGCTCGGGCATCTGATTAGGATGCCTCCTGGGTGAGGTGTTCCGGGCATGTCCCACCGGGAAGAGGCCCCGTGGTAGACCCAGGACACGCTGGAGAGATTATGTATCTCGGCTGGCCTGGGAACGCCTTGGGGTCCCTCCGGATGAGCTGGAGGAGGTGGCTGGGGAGAGGGAAGCCTGGGCTTCTCTGCTTAGGCTTCTGCCCCCGCGACCCGGCCCCGGATAAGCGGAAGAAAATGGATGGATGGATGGATGGATTTCAATCCAGTATGGACAGAAGTTACAACTACGTTACCCAAGATGCATTTCACATCCCAGAATGCACTATGTTCTATGAAGTTACGTGAATGGAGATGTACGCTGTATTGTGAGTGTTCTGCTCAGTAAAGTGGCTGATTCCTTACACGGGCTCTACGACCATTTAATTGTCGGCAAGACAGATAAGATGCAACATATATTATTGTACTTGGTATTTGTATGTCATCTGATTTGTGAATAAAACTGGACTGAACCGTACCAGGGTGTCTGCATGGTCACTCACTCCTCAAAGAGAGAAACCAAGTGCTTGAACAATTGTGTATGTGTGCATCAAAAGTAAAAATATCATTAGCCTGATGCTATGAGTCTTAACTGCTCAATCAATCCAGTGCAATCAGCACTTGCAGACTGGCACACATAAATGACAGTATTTACTTTTAAAAGCATGAATGACACAAGAGGCATTTTCTCAAAGCACAAAAGGAATATTTACTGTACATCTTATTTTAACAAAGGTAAATTTAAAAAAAGCAAACAGCAATAAAGAGTTATTTGGCCATGCCAGAGAGCCAATTAAGCTTGAATAAAGAAGAAGCTGCTACGTCTTCATCCTGATCAGCAAGCTGCCTGAAAAGGCTGCCTGGTCGGAAGCTGTCATCACTGCCGGCTGTGAAGGCCTGAGGAATCTGGTGGAGGAAGGAGAAACACGTCATGGTCAGAGGGCATCTTGATTGTTAAATGATAAGAACATGTAGCCTAAATCCACTGAGCCGGTTACATCTAGTTCTGATACAGGACCATTCAATTTCAATTCATTTTTATTTGCATAGCAGCAATAGTCAACAGCAGCCATCTCGAGGCACTTTAGATTATCAGGTATGGTCTTACAGTACTGGAGAGAAAACCCTAGCAATGTAATGATCCCCTATTAGCAAACACTTGGCACCAGAGCTTCCTTTTAACAGGAAGCAGAATCAGGCTCTATCTGCCATGACTGGTTGGAGGGGTGAGGGGAATGAGATAAGAAAAAAGAAGGATCAGAGACACGTGCACAAAAGTGGCTCCATAATGTAGTGGGATCATTCACACGTATGTTATCCAATCTGGACCAAACCTCTTCAGTAGGCTAAGGGTCTGCGCCTGAACACATCTATAACAAAATATTTAATGACAGTTGCAGCGCCATCTAGTGGTAGTAGGGAATGTCATGTTTTACACTTTTAGGTACAGCTCCAAGGTGGTTGAGCAGAACCATCTCAAATTTTGCCAGGAAAGCCTTAAGAAGTAGATGTTACATTGTTTTCAAAACTGAGTTTTTGCCAAAGGGCGCGACTCTGGTGGCATGGCAAATTTTGAGGTTTCACTATGAAGAAAAAAAAATGGCTGTAACTCAAAGCCACATTGCTCAGTCTGCACCAAACTTCAGTGGTTTGATAAGGCTCCCGCCCTGAACACATTGATATGCATATAGTCCGTAAAATTTAGAGTGCCATGTAGTGGGACCTGGAAAGATCATGTGTCATACTTTGACGTACTAATCCTCCAACTTTAATCCAATCCACCTCAAAAGTGGTCTGAATAAACATCAGACCTTGATGAGGATTCAGTGTAAAAATTGTGAGTTTTGGTTTAATGGCGCATCCTTGTGGCAACCCAAATTGCCATGAAACAAGTAGTCCTTGATGTGGGGCTTGGGAAGCTCAAAAACTCATGAAATTTGGCACACACCTTGGTCAGGATGTAAGCTTTCAGACTTGATTGCTGTTTTAACTGAATACAGCAAAATGGCTCCACAGCACCACCTAGAATTTTTCAAAGAATCAGTCCCAAAGCTACGTTTTATCTACATATCTAAAAATGAGCAGGCTCATGTAACATTCTGAGATGTGCAAAAAAGTCTCTTGGAGCTATACCCAAAACCCAATAGGAAGTCAGCCATGCTGAATTTAAGGTGTCATTTTTGCCATTTTCAGGCCTCATATTTGGATGAACTCCTCCAAGGTGTTCGATCTCATTTTGACCCAAATCACTGAACATAATCTAGACAAGTAGACCACCAAAAGATTTAAAAGGTTTACCACCACGACAGGCAGCAACCACCTTGCAGCCACAGCTCTGAGCAGCAGCCTCAACAATGGAGGTGTGGAACACGGTCCACTCGGACTCAATGTCCTCAGTGTCCCTTGGAATGCTGTCGAAGTTCTGCCGGAGGTCGGAGTTGAAGATCTCACGGACTGGGGCCTCTGCCAGGTGTTCCCAGCGCACCATCGCAATATGCTTAGGTGCACCGGGTCTGTCCAGCATCCTCCCCCACCACCTGATCCAACTCACCACCAGGTGCTGATCAGTTGACAGCTCAGGTCTTCTCTTCACTGGAATGCCCAGAATATACGGCCACAGATCTGACGCCATGATTACAAAATTGATCATCAACTTGTGACCTAGGGTGTCCTGGTGCCACATGCACTTACAGACATCCTTTTGTTTGAACATGGTGTTCGTTATGGACAAACTGTGGTTTGCACAGAAGTCCAATAACAAAACACCATTAGGGTTCAGATCAGGTAGGCCGTTCCTCCCAATCACACCCTTCCAGGTCTCACTGTCATTGCCCACATGAGCGTTGAAGTCTCCCAACAGGGACGATGGAGTCACAGGATAGAGTGCTGCACAGTGGTACAGGCAGAGACTGTAAGCTGTAGTGACCTGGCACCAGTGGCCATCTGGGAGTATCAGTAATCCAAGTACTATTAGAAACACCCTCGAGCACCCCACCCAGCGACTCCAAGAAGGGTGGGTGAAGGGTCATTTGGTGCATAACCACAAACAATCAGGACCTGTTTCTCAGCCTGAAGGGGCAAGGAAGCAACCCTTTCGAATACCCACCTCAGCTCAACGCCTCCCACCGAGGGCAACTCCAGACTGGAACAGAGTCCAGCCCCTCTCCAAGAGACTGGTTCCAGACCCAGGCCGTGCATTGAGGTGATGCCGACCATATCTAGTCGGCATCTCTCAACAAACTAGCTCAGGTTCCTTTCCCACCAGAGAGGTGACATTCCATGTCCCAACAGCCAGTCTCAGTAGCTGGGGATCGGTCCGCCAGGGCATCCGCCCTTGTCTACTGCCCGACACACATTGCACCCGACCCCTACGATGCCTCCTGCGGCTGCTGATGGGTTCCCATGATACACTGAGTATTTCTTTTCATTCACCTCTTTTTACCCTGTTTATACCCCACTCTGCATTTAATCATTAGTTATTATTAATCTCTGTCTCTCTCCCCTCACAGCAGATGACTGCCCCTCCCTGAGCCTGGTTCTGATGGAGGTTTCTTCCTGTTAAAGGGAGTTTTTCCTTTTGACTGTTGGGTTTTCTCTGTTCTATTCTCTAATGTAGGCTCTTTACGTATAAAGCACCTTGAGATGACTGTTTTTTTTTTTATATGTAGTGCTTGAATTTTAAGCCTACATAAACTGTAGAGTGTTACAGGTTGCTGAAAATCCACAAATTTATTCCTTCACTTAAAAGAATTAGTCATAAACACACACACACACACACACACACACACACACACACACACACACACACACACACACACACAGCAAAGGTAAAATCAAGGCACTAACAATACAACCAAAGCACACACAAATAAACCCATCAGCTGCAATATTAAAGCCACTGCATGGGAAGTAAAGAAGTTACAATGTAGCATTGTCACTTAACAACTACCACCACTACAGAACACCCAACACAAAGGTGACAACATTCTGCAAGTGGTTTTAATGTTGGGGATGAGCACAACACTGATGAACTTGCCTGGGTTTCTTGCACTCAGAAATGCTGGGAAGGCAGAGGGTGTAACAGAAGACATTTACATTGTGTGGAAAACAAAAACAAAACAAAACAAACAAAAAAACCCCAAAACAAAACTGTGAAACACAGAAATAAATTCATAACTGTGGCTGCCAGATAATGACAAAAACTGAAACAACAGCTCAGCCTCAGAGTTCACTCACCAGCTGCTGAGGAGCTTCAGAGCTCCTGGAGGCTGCCTTGGATTTCTGCACATTAGAGATGCTCAGGGGAAGCAACCCGAACCTGGAAGGTACACAAATACGATCTATTTCAGCTCCTCTTACTTGAATATTTTCAGTGTGGTCAGCTGTGGTAAGTCAGTGTACAACATCACATTTTTCTGCTGGTGGGGGAACCAAGGCTAACTAAGCTAGAAGTTAAATAAAGCATCGTAAACTTGTCCCTGTGTGAAAACCAACATAGCAGCTCAAAACATGCTTTTCTTCACATCTGTGTTGAAGAGGACTAACTTTTTACTCACAAACGTTTTGATATTGATCGTGCTCATACGAGCGCTGCTTTTGCCACCTGTGTTCACTGTCTTGGTTGAGGTGCTCCTTCTTCGCAGCCCACTGTCTGAATGTCAGAGGATTTCATCATAACCTACAACAGCATCATCCTCACTGCTGCTGTGTTAACTTTTTTGCAGAGTAAAAAAGAAGCTGATTAGGCTGAATCTTGGCATACTTGCTCACATTTTTAAGCCCAGCAGCACCACCTTCCAGACCAAAACAGCCTCTTTATTACAGCAATCTCAGTTCCTTCAATATGAAAACAGGTTACCGACAGCAAGAAAAAACATGACTGGTGGAAACAGTCACAGGAGCAGCTGGCCAATCAATAGGCCCACTGCCATCAACTATTGATTATATTGAACCTTGAAAGTATTGCACTTTTGGGCACCGGGGCGGCTCAGTGGTTGAGCAGGCGACCATGTTTGCCACATGGAGGTGCGGATGGTGCAGGTTCGTGTCCCGGCCTGTTTACCGTGTGTCTTCCACTCTCTCCTCCCACCTTCCTGGGAGGCTTTATTTGATATTTACAGTGCTCTCCACTGTGTACTATGTAAATATGATGCCCTGGAGTTTTTAAAGCCCTTCCCAGAATAGAATGCAAAGACATGGGACACAAAGCCGACTTCAAACTTGCTCCACGTTGAAATTAATACACAAAGGTTAATAGTGCCTCTATATAAAGAGACATCGGCAGATGAAAATGCAGCATCTAAAGATAAAGGAGACAGTTTTTGGTGCTGAAGTCTTTCCTGTTTCTGTCTGCAGCTCATTTTAGTTTTTTTCTCCAATCACAATTCGAACATTATTGCATTTCTTAAAATGTAATGTTGAAACAGTCATCTCACAAAGATTTGGATTTTTTTTATTAGCTTTCTCAAATGCTCTTAAAAGCAAAAACTTTTCTCTCTAATTGTTCAAAGTTTGGATATAATCTGTAAAAACAAATTGACAGCAAATATTATTACTGCTTTATTTCAGTAACTTGTTTCCCTTTTTTTTGCTGCCTCAAAATAAAAGTAAAGAATATAAAAAACCCCCAAAAAACAGGAGAAATATTAAATGAAATTGTCACATGGTGCTAACCAAGCAGAGCTTCTGTTTTGAGCTGTGCACAGGTGTTCTTGTTTTAGCTGAAGATACCTTTATGACTTGTTAATGCTCATGTTACTTATTATGGGATATTTTTTCATTTCAGGGGTGAAACTGTTCCATTAATCTGGAGTCCAGTGATTCTGCAGTTCACTAAAAAAGGCTTATGTTGTGTTAGTCTTTTACATTATTGATTAAATATTCTCACTTTAAAATTTGATGATATATTTTCATCGATTTCATTACTTTCTCTTTTTAATTTAGCAGCTGCTATGAGCTAATGCTGAGTTCTGACCTGATCTGGCTGCTGGCTAGTGGCAGTATGTTGTAAGGATCCTGGGAGTTCACACTGCTACTCCGCAAGGCAAACTGTTTCTCTGAGCCTGTCAGCAGCCCCAGCAGGACCTGAAACAAAAAGAAGGAAATAAGAAGGAAAAGAAGGAAATATGGCAGCATTACTGTTTGCTGTTATATCTAAACAGATCACATGTCTTTGTACAACAATTATATCATGGGATATCATGACACTAAAGCAGCTTTTCCATTAGTCACTCAGCCTGACTTGAGGGTTTTCCATTAGGTGGCAGTACCTGGTACCAAGTATGTTTTTAGAACCTACTCAGCTGTAGTTCCAAAGCTAAGTCGAGCCAAAAATGTGACGGCAACAGAAAGCATGCCATTGATTGGCCAGACAGTGATGTCACGAGATGAGTCATGAGAGTGACTTCTTCAAATCTGGCAACATGAGAAATGGTTACACACTAACCAACACAGACGGTTTTGTCCTTGGTGGCTGATGACAGAGGAAGCTAGACAGAGTGTCTGTGTGGACTGGGCTGAGGCTGCACTCAATTGTAATGGAAGACTAACAAAACCGAGTAGAGTAGGTATTAATGGAACATAGGCATACGTGGCTCGGCTAAAGGACACCTCTACTCCATCCTTTAAGGAAAGTGACCTGTGATGACGTGTGAGGCCCCACCCTCACTTGGATGCCTTGTTTGTCTGGGTGGGAATTTCCCACAGCAAGAGAGCATTAACCGAGTCTGAATCCTGTGAGGAACTTTGGCACTCAACCCTCACAGCATGAGCCTTTCCTCTCTCAAGGGACCCAGTATTAAAGGCTGAGGCGGGCACCACCTGTGCTGAGCTTTATCATTATGCTTTTGATATATCACTCAATGTTCCTAATAGTACTTGGATTATTGATACTCCCAGATGGCCACTGGTGCCAGGTCACTACAGCATACAGTCTCTGCCTGTAGCACTGTGCAGCACTCTCCCTGAGCAGAGGTACAGTGGCGGTGCAGAGGTATCTGTGGTTGGCCTTCTCCGTGTCTCAGCGAGCAGCATCTATTCATGCTTTCTTTGGTCACTTGACTCTCAGTGAAACTCCATGCCAGTCAGTTTGGAGAAATTACCAACTTTCATATCTTTGTCAGGACCTGAAACTTATGAGGAAACAGACGTAGTCCTCCTAGCTGTGGGACTGCTGCCCATCATTGATTTCCTGTTCAGCCACTGCACTTCTGACACAGTCTGCCAAGAAGACAAATGCTCCTTTGTTGCTTAGGGTTTTAACCCCATTTTGAGATATATAAATGTTTCCCTATGTGACAACAATAAATGTTCATATTTGTCACTTAAGTGCACAAATAAAGGTTCCTCCAACACAAACTTATGTGAATATAAATGATCCCATGTAACATATGATAACAAATGCATCTGGTAAAAAATGCAAATCCAAAGTCTGATGGTCAAACAGACCAGTGCAAACAAGTGACACAGTGTATCACAAAGGTGAGTACACCCCTCACATGATATTTAAGTATATCTTTTCATGGGACAACACTGACAAAATGACACTTTGACACAATGAGAAGTAGTCTGTGTGCAGTGTACTAGATGTACAGGAGTACACTGTTTTTACTCAGTGAATAAAGGACAAATGTTTTAAGGTAAACTCCAGTAAATTAATTAATAAATAGTAGATCAACCAAATAATAAACAATTAAATAATACATTAGACAGAGAGCAACAGATCAGAAAGTTCTAGACTAACTTCTCTGTTCCAGTACATCTTATCTTGAGGACCAGCCACAAGGACGCACAATTAAAACATCAGGAAGATGATGTTCTTCATGACTGCACAGCTGAGGAATCTGAGTCATGAAAACCAGCTTGGATGAGACTGAGTGATGAAGGATAACTCATAGCACCCAGAGATTGTTTATGTTATAGATAAGAGGAGGCTGACAGTATAAAAATGTTTTGGTTAGACAGGAACACGGCTCAGAGAGAGCACACACACACACACACACACACACAGGCCTGTCTCCTGAGTCCCCACATGCATGTGTATTTACCCTGATTCTGTGATACATTAAATGTTTTACTTTGTAGTTTTACTGGCCTTGTAAAGAATCACTCAGCCTTTTGCTATTTTTGCTCTGGATCTTTTCTGTTTACATTTTAATAGCACAGCTGTGAGTCTGTAGTTATGGAGGGAAAAAGCGTGAATTTAATTGAGAAGCATTATTATTTAAATATATCAAAAGTTGATTTTTGAGCAATTTCTCATGTACATCTACAGCTGAATAAAAGTGTCTGTGTGACATTCAGGACATGTAGCTTTGAGTCAAAGTGCCTTTTTGTTTGTACCTTTTGGGAAGAAAAAAATATTGAGATATATATCCTATGTTGTAAAAATATCGAGATCACATCACCCAGCCCTAATGTGTGGTATGGCATTTGAGGTCTTGAGATTTTGCCCACTTTGTTTGCATCAGAGAAGCAAAGAACACAAAAAGAAGCAGGTGCACTTATCTATACTTCAGTAACCCAGAGTTTTGTCTAAACCGTGTCTCTCCCTGGACTGGGGGGGCTCTCTGTCTCTCGTGCACAGCAGAAAATGTTTTAACTGCCTGATTCAAAGGTCTAATGTGTGACCGCTGCATGTGCTGCAGCTATGCAGTCGTCACGTTTGCTCCGTTCTACAGTTTGGATGTGACAGCGCCTTCAGCACCGTGCATCTGACTGCTTGCAGTCTGACTCTGGCTCAGTGGCTGCTCTTTGTGGTGTGTGTATATATATCCCATGTTATATACAATGTGTTGTACCGAGTGACCTGACTGAAAGGAAAGTCACAGACAGCATGTTTTTTCTTTGTCTCCTATATATGTGCCTGGAAGTACCGAGGTCCTTTGAGCCAGTCGGTTGAGGTTGGCATTCAGGTGAGGTGTAAACACATCGAGGTCAAAGGGGTCAATGAAGCTCTCCAGCCAATCACAGATTTCATGGAATCTGGAAGACACAGCACAATGTTCACACTTTTTTCACACTTCATTATCAATATATGAGGACTGACACTTCTATAACATCTTCAAAATACAAACATTACTAATACATTCATATTAGACTTTTTTCAATGCACTCTCTCACCCTAAAACACATTTTAGACTGTGGGAGCAAACCAGAGCACCATATTCCTGAGTCTGCTGGTATTTCTCTACTAGATTTGCATTAGCATGTTGGTGACAATGGGGGGGGGGCACATCCTCAGCAGTGGACTATTGTTTCTGACCAGGGTACAGTTTTCATGTTTCTGTCACATTCTTGCCCTTCAAATTCAAATGTTATTACATGGATATGTCCACCCCTCAAAAGTTGTACACTGCTCTGCATTTTTTTGTTTGTCTCCCACATGAATTCAGGACAGGCAATTGTTGTGCACAGGTGCACTCAGGTAATGATACTTATGCAAGTGACCATAAACTGTGGTTTGATAATTGCATTTAGGAAGAAGAATGTGATTACACTAACACGTTACTTCAAAACAACAACAAAAAAAAATCAATAATCTGTAATACATTACTTTTTTGAGTAATGACCCCCAACACTAATGATGGCACCATGTCCTGCAATAGCTCAGAGGTTATCAGAGGTGATCCTTGGCTGCTTCAGTCTGCATGGCTCAAGATGCTGAACCCCAAGTTGCTCTCCATGTTTGTCAGAATGTGAATGTTAGATATGAGTAGTAGGAAAAAGTGATTGTATGAATGGGTATGAATGAGGCATGTTGTATAAATAGCTTTGAGTGCACATGTAGAGTAGAAAAGTATATAAGAATCAGTCAATCTACCATTTACCAGGTCAAAAAGTCATAACATGAACCTGTGAACACCTCTGATGTGTGCTGCACTACAGGACATTCAGATCGCAAGAATTAATTTTCCAGCCTTCCTGGTGTGGTATGCTAACTCAGCACAAACACATGTGGATGTGGACTGAAACCTTGGGTCTTGATGAGGTCGGGAGCTCTTGCCTTCCTCCAGTCTGCTGCCCAGTGTGGTGCTGAGGTAACGAAAGTCAAACAGCAACTGCAAGGCTCTGCTCTGAGTCATAGGAAATTCACAGTCCTGCAGGAGAAGGGAGACAGAACAAAACAAAGATGAAATTCATACTGCTTCCTGTGAGCCTCACATTTTTTCCTGTGCTCATTTGTTGTTTCCTCAGGAATTTAAAAAGTTCTTTGTTGGCAAGCTCGGTGATATCAGGTCACACTTCAAGCCTGGATCCTATAAATATGTCCAAGTTTCTCATCCAATCCAGTTGTCTCAGCTGAATCCAATTTCTATGACCGATATCCCCAATTTGAATGGGTGAGTGTGTCCAACATTCTGTCATATCTACACTTCTTCACCAACTGATATTATTTCTCCCAGATTCCTTGAAGAGGTTCTGCCTTCTTCACCCCATCAATCGATCATCTGATTGCATACTTGACTAAATCAAGACGGTCAGCATCTCTCCTACATTTAAAAACCTCCTTAGATACAACTAGATAATTATAACTCTATTTATATACACAGCTCATCAGCTCCTTCGACTGGCTGAGGGACAATATATTTGACAAATTCCAATCTGATTTCCTTCAGAACACCGAAACAGCCTTAGCACCAAATCACAACAAACAGTCGCCTCAAGGCGCTTTATATTGTAAAGTACAATAATTACAGAGAAAACCCAACAGTCAAAACGACCCCCTATGAGCAGCACTTGGTGACAGTGGGAAGGAAAAACTCCCTTTAACAGGAAGAAACCTCCATCAGAACCAGGCTCAGGGAGGGGGGGTCATCTGCTGAGGGGGGAGAGACAGAGATTAATAATAACTAATGATTAAATGCAGAGTGGAGGATAAACAGAGTAAAAAGAGGTGAATGAACTAAGGGATGGTTCAGGGTCACCTGATCCAGCCCTAACTATAAGCTTTATCATAAAGGAAAGTTTTAAGCCTAATCTTAAAAATAGAGAGGGTGTCTGTCTCCTGAATCCAAGCTGGGAGCTGGTTCCACAGAAGAGGGGCCTGAAAGCTGAAGGCTCTGCCTCCCATTCTACTCTTAAGTATCCTAGGAACCACAAGTAAGCCAGCAGTCTGAGAGCGAAGTGCTCTGTTGGGGTGATATGGTACTATGATGTCTTTAGGATAAGATGTTGCCTGATTATTCAAGACCTTAAATTCTATTCTAGATTTAACAGGGAGCCAATGAAGAGAAGCCAATATGGGAGAAATCTGCTCTCTCTTTCTAGTCCCTGTCAGTACTCTAGCTGCAGCATTTTGGATCAGCTGAAGGCTTTTCAGGGAGCTTTTAGGACAGCCTGATAATAATGAATTACAATAGTCCAGCCTAGAAGTAATAAGTGCATGAATTAGCTTTTCAGCATCACTCTGAGAAAGGATGTTTCTAATTTTAGAAATATTGCACAAATGCAAAAAAGCGGTCCTACATATTTGTTTAATATGTGCATTGAAGGACATATCCTGGTCAAAAATGACTCCAAGATTTCTCACAGTGTTACTGGAGGCCAAAGTAATGCCATCCAGAGTAAGTATCTGGTTAGACACCATGTTTCTAAGATTTGTGGGGCCGAGAACAAGAACTTCAGTTTGATCTGAATTTAAAAGCAGGAAATTAGAGGTCATCCAGGCCTTAATATCTTTAAGACATTCCTGCAGTTTAACTAATTGATGTGTGTCATCTGGCTTCATTGATAGATAAAGCTGAGTATCATCTGCATAACAATGAAAATGTATGCAGTGCTTTCTAATAATACTGCCTAAGGGAAGCATGTATAATGTAAATAGAATTGGTCCTAGCACAGAACCCTGTGGAACTCCATAATTAACCTTAGTGTGTGAAGAAGACTCCCCATTTACATGAACAAATTGGAGTCTATGACTCAAACCACTGCAGTGCAGTACCTTTAATACCTATAGCAAGCTCTAATCTCTGTAATAAAATGTTATGGTCAACAGTATCAAAGCTGCACTGAGGTCCAACAGGACAGGAACAGAGATGAGTCCACTGTCAGAGGCTGTAAGAAGATCATTGGTAATCTTCACTAATGCTGTTTCTGTACTGTGATGAATTCTGAAACCTGACTGAAACTCTTCAAATAAACCGTTCCTCTGCAGATGATCAGTTAGCTGTTTTACAACTACTCTTTCAAGAATCTTTGACCCACTATAATTACTTTATCTGAACTGAGCACTAAATCAGATAAAAAGTTGAGATTCCTGCTAATATAACTGATCTGTCATTTAAACAGTGCTATACAAATCGTTCTTTTTTAATATTTTACCACCTTCTGTTATGATTTGTTCTTCCTTAATGCTTCCTCTTAGATTACATTAGATTAGATTCAGCTCATTGTCACTGTGTGCACAAGGCACACAATGAAATGATGGTTCCAGGTCACTCATCCAGAGACGAGCATCTGCGGTCATGCAGCCAGAGACCGGCGCTACCGCTAGGCAATGGGGTTTAAGTGTCTTGCCCAAGGACACAACGCAGCGCAGGGACAGGGGCTTGAACCTGCAACCTTCCGGCTGCAAGGCCTACCCTTCACTTCTCCCTTTTATTCCCCTATTCCTTTCTCATCTGCAAATGCCACTGAAAAATGCTCTGCTCGTCTGCAAACATCATGAAGATTATCCTAAAGATTTTTCCAGAATACAGAAATGGAAAATCAATGGCTTTAAAATCCTGGGGAAAAAAATTCAGCCTTAATATGTTTTTAATGCATTACAGCTGGAATGCGGGAATGGCAGAGAATGGCAGTTAAACAGTAGGTCAGTTACCCTGCTGTGGGCCTGTTGTGTGAGGTTGTGGTAATGATGTAGGGCCTGAGTAAGACAGGTCTGCAGAAGCTCCTGCAGGGTGGGCTGGGGCAGGGCGTGGCCTCCCACCCTGTTTATCTCCACACACAGCTGGAACAGCAGGGACTGCACAAACCATGTTGGCTACAGAAGACAAACAAAAAAAAAAAGCTTGCCATCAGACCACAGAATGGAGTTCGGACTCTGTTCTCGCTGTCTGTGTTTAGACGTCCACCTGACCTGTACTGGGAGACGGATTTTGGACATAACACTGCTTCCAGACTCAGTCTCTTCTTGGATTTCCAAATCCTCCCAGTTAGTTGCTGTTGTTAGAAGGGTGCCAACTGACTCTGCATGAAGCACTGTGCCAAACTTGTCCAACAGCCCCTGCAACATACAGGAGATAAGCATATCTTCAAATACGTCCAGCAAGAAGTTACAATTGCAGATTTGTAGCTCCTATAAAACATCCTATAAAATTCTTAAAGCTAACATATAGCAAGCAGTCACAAGTTTTCAGAACTAGGCAGTTAAGTAACATCATTCATTAAGCGTAGACTCTGAGTCTGCCAGATATGAGTCCAATATTTATTCTCCTTTTGACTATGTTCTCAATAGCTCGATTCACTGTTAATATACATCTTTGCTCAGGTTCTGAGTTCTCTTCTGAAGTCACATGATACCTAAGCCAGCTTTATTTGCTAAAATGAAGATCACGGATGCAGCTGAAAGCACCCAAAGCCAGATATTTGAGCCAAGTTCATAAACACTAAAGCACTGCATCTGCTGAATGTTGCGACATTTACTGACTGAAATATTGCACAAACGCTTGCAGTTAAGTGCTCCAAAAGCTATTAAGATCATTTTTTTCTGTAAATACTGTGTGAAAAGTTCAAACTTCTATGCTCACTACATCATGCTATCTGGCTTTGTCTCTGCTATCAATTTCTACAAACCTCACCCAAAACAGACATTATACTGCATACAGCAAATCAGATTTTACATTGCGATGGTGCCTGACCTTAGAAAGAGTGGAGCTCCAGATGCGGTAGGCCTCCATACTGCAGCCAAGAAGCTCCTCCTTCAGTGCTGCCCACTTGGCCTGGGATGGGCTGACCTCTGCGGCAGCCCTGGCTTTGCTCAACTTCTTGCCCTGCCTGGAGGACCCTTTGGCCGTGATTTCAAATCCATTCTGTTTTCCCAGAATGCAATGCTTCAAGCTGGGGCACAGTTCACCAATAGACTGGCACAACCTGGCCATGAAGAGAACTGAACTGAGGCAGGTGGGCCTGGAGTCTGGCAACACTGCAGCCAATTCGGAACGGATCGAGGACAGGATGTGGCGAACGCAGGCCAGACAGCCTTCACGTAATGCCTCCTCCACGGCCGAGGAGTCTGTGAAGCGATTAAATGAGGATGCCGATGGGCCGTCAGCAGGTCCAGAGGATGGCACAGTGGCCAAAATGGATTCAGATCCTGCCAAGCACAGCATGATACATTAATAAATGTCAGCATTTTAAAAACATTTTAATGGTAGTCTGTCCAATAATGACCATTTGTATATTTATCCTAAGAGTATAAACCCTTCTCATTTAAAACACATACTTAAAGTTAGGTTAGTACATTTTTGGATGATAGTAAAATAAAACCATCAAGATGTGAACGAAGTGCAGACTTTCAACTTTAATTTAAGAGCTTTAACAAATTACAGCTATTTATATCCCTCAGTTAAAAGACTGATAAGCGGTTTCATGGCCAGGTGATGTATGTTCCCTTGGTATCCCATGACAAATTAAACAGATTAAAGACCTGGAGTTGATGAAATTGTATTTGGCAGTTTGCTGTATCTCTCAGTGAGGTCCAAAGAGATGTTGATGCAAGTGAAGGAGACCATCATTGTGTTATGGTGGTGCACAGATGCAAAATTACAAAAAAAATTG
The DNA here is from genome assembly GCF_007364275.1 of Archocentrus centrarchus. Lineage (NCBI taxonomy): Eukaryota > Metazoa > Chordata > Actinopteri > Cichliformes > Cichlidae > Archocentrus > Archocentrus centrarchus. The sequence continues at coordinate 213,928 of NW_022060297.1, forward strand.
TGCCACTGGACCCCTGTCAGAGATTCCTCCTCAAATCATCACATTTTTAGAACATTTTCTGCTCAGCCACCTCTGATTTGCCTGAAAATTGGAGGTGGTTTAAAATTTGGACTCATATGATTGGTATGAAATTTTAGCTTCATATATCATATGTAATCATATATAATGATAAAAGCCTGAAATTTTTCACAGGTCTTTCTCAACATATAATAAATAAATCTGCCAAGAAAAAGCTGCACATACCACGACTGTATGAATACTTCATATCTTTCCAATACCAAAGTGAAGCCAGTGATAAATCCGTGCACAGTAGAAATAATAACTATAGTTAAACTGCTGTCCAAACAAGTTATTTTCTTGAGGACAGAAACTCTTTCATAGTGATTTCTGATTTATTCATAAAAAGATACAAAGGCAAATATTTTACTTTGAACACAATCCTGTTTAGCAGAATTAGATTAATATAAAATTTAAATCAACTATTAAATTATAGTTTGATTTAGCTACAATGAATAAGCTCCAGCTGTGTTGTAACACTTCAATGACTCAATAATTATGTAGAGTTTATATTTTAATGGAGAACATTTATACTTTTTTATTTTTACAGAACACACATATACTGTTGTATGACTACATTTATATAAGTATAGGATCTAGAACAGGACACTTCTTCCACAACTGTAAAAAGCTGATAATCTTAATCTGATCAGAGCATTTGATCAGTGGCTGTAGCTCAGGAGGTAGAGCATCCTCGGGCAAGATACTGAACCCCAAGCAGAGTGTGGATGTAGACAGGAAGCACTTAGCTGCAGAAGTGTTTGTATGAATGGGTGAATGAGGCATGTTGTCTGAAGCACTTTGAGTCTTTGAGTAAGGGGTGGCTGTAGCTCAGTAGGTAGAGCAGGTCACCTACTGATCGGAAGGTCAGCGGTTCAATTCCTGGCTACTCCGGGCTACATGCCAATGTATCCTTGGGCAAGATACTTAACCCCAAGTTGCTCTCCGACCGTTCTGTCGGAGTATGAATGCGTGTGAATGTTAGGTAATTAAAAGCACTTAGCTTAGCAAACATGGAAGTGCTTGTATGAATGGGAGTGCATGGGTGAATGCAAACAGGTTGTGTAAGCGCTTTGAGTGCTCATACTGAGTAGAAAAGCGCTATATAAGAACTAGTCCATTTACCATTTAATTTTACTACTAATAATAATAGATCTAAGTACCTACCAGAAACTAATATGTTCCTGCAAGTTTCTTTATGAACAATATTACGATTTGTAAATAAATATATGAACTTGGTTACTGCTGGTTAAAGGGTTTCATACAGAAGGGGGGTGTGTGTGTGTGTGTGTGTGTGGAGGATTTAGCCCTCTCATGATTTTGGCAAGGGGGGGATACCCCCCCCACAGAAACATCAAGCTCTTTGGCATCATCTTAAGCTGCCATATTTGGAGGAAGAGAACTGCTGAGTATGGCCCAAAGTACACCATCCCCACAGTTAAGCCTGGAGGTGTGAAACATTATGCTTTAGGGACGTTTTTATGCCAAGGTTACAAAACAACTTCACCGCAGGGACTAATGCATGGGGCCACGTACAGTAAAATCTCCGGCACACACAACATCTACTTCCCTTCTCACCAACATATCACTCGCTCCCATTATAGTCATTTAATAATTCTTATATACTTCATATTTTTATATCAATACGTGTCCCCCACATTTTTATATATTTCTATTTTATTCTTTATTCGTGTCTTTGTACACAGTGGATCAGGGAGAGATGTTATCTGCACACAGCAGTATTGACCTCAAAGCTGAATTTGACCTAGTAAATGTTGTTAGACACTGAAAAGTACTTTATCTCAATGCTGCAGACATTGGTTTGTTGGACCTACCTGCGTCCTGGGAGGGAAGGTAGTGCTGGAGGTCATCCAACCTGGCTTTCAGCTTTGCATCAATGGAAGCGCATAAGTTCTGAACACAAGGTGTGAGGGCCTGAGTCTTCATGGCCAGGCCACTCCTCTGCTGCTGCTGCCCCCGCTGGTTCACAGTGAACCAACCTGCATCACTCAGCAGGTCTCCCGGAGACTCTGACCACAAGAAGGACGCAATATCGACCTCATACTGGGCCCCATGGCAGGAGCTAGTGTAGGAACCTGAAGAAGAATGGATGCTCTGGCCCTCCAAATCCCTCACAGCTGAGGTAAGGAGCTGGACAGAGCACACTGAGATGGCTTCAGTCTCTTCTTTGGTGATGACCTTGAAGAATGGGTAGAAGGAAACAACAGAATACTACAATAAGTACATTTTTTTCTATGTGCAGGCTGATGTCAATATAGCATGAAGACAGCCCCTAAAAGCTGCCTGAAGATAGAAGAGCAACAACCTGCAGCCGCTTGAGGAAAAGCTGCTGCAAGAAGTCATCCCAGATAGTAAGGGGGCGCTCCAGCAGCCGCCGACACACGGTGTTCCAGTGCTGACTGATGGAGTCTGCTGACAGCAGGTCCCACACAGCATCTCTGATGGCTGCTAGCCCTTTCAGGTTCTTCACATAGACCAAAAGGCTATCAACACCATGGCAGATGTCCTCCTTACAGCTGAGAAACAAAGACAGCAAGAGACACTTTGACACTGTAACCTTTGTGGTGCTCTGTTAGCACATTAGCATTAGCTCTTTGGAAACACATGGACACGTATCATATTTTTATTAACCTTAAGTGTAAAAAGGCTTCAAAAGGAATGATACTTCTCACACCTTGATTAAGAGTGGGAACTTAATCAGTGATCCACAAGACAAAGACGCATCTCAGAGCACAATGCAGCAAAATGAAAGGACAAAAATCTCCCAGCAGTTCATCTTCTAAACCTAGACGAGTCTTTGTACCCACTTAAACCTTAGACTCCTGAACAATCATAATCCAAAACTCCTGGACAGAATGACAACTCCAGAAACAGTGAAAGTAGATTAAATTTTAAAAAAATATATGGACAGGCGTATGGTCTGATATATCTCTAATATTGGAGCTCTTAATATTGCTCTGTGAAATTTTAGAGGTGTAAATAAAGTCGATTAAGCTGCTTGTTTCGTGTACACTTGAATAGAATATAAATGAGCAATTATTAACCTCTCCTATGGCAAATGAGTGAACACTGACACGATTAGCTGCTCTTGCTCTCCAGATTTTCCAGGGTGTGGGCAATGTTGATGGTGGTGCATTCTGACAGGGGTGGAGCCACAGCACACCACAGGTGTGCAGGTGAGCTTGGTGAACGACAGATCATTTGAGGCCTGAGGTATCAAATTCAACCATTCCTGCCTCAGTCCTTTGTGACAACCAACTCAGACCGGCCCAAGGAGCAGATGCTGCTGCACTGCAACAGCGATTTGCAGATGTCTTCTCCCCCACGCTCATACAGCACTACACTGAGACTCCCTCAGGTGTCACGGTCAATTCCTGAACACAAAAGGCGAATCACTGAGAAAGAATAGGGTGCTATGCTGGAGATGGGAGTAATAAAAGAGTCTCACAGGGCATGGTGTAGCCCCATAGTTCTGGTTGTGAAGAAAGATGTGTTTATATGGTTCTGTGTAGACTACCGCAAGATAAATGATTAATTAATAGAAGATAAATTACTCTGACTTAAATTTACTGCTCTTGTATTGAAGTTTGTGTCCCAGTGGCAAGCGGGTCACATACTGGCACTTTACACAGTAGTGCGTTGGGACTGCAGTGTGTGGAGACGCTGGACCGCTGATGAACTGAGCAACACTGGGCGACGTTGGGAATTCCTGCTGGCAACTTAATGCTACACACTACTATTTCCACGTTTTTATAACAAATAACAAACAAAATGCGAAACTAACAAAGGAAACGACACATGTTCAGTGCCCTTACGTATCAATCCACTGCTGAAGAGTGTCCTGCAGCTGCTCCCTCTGGATTGGCTGAGCGAGGGTACGAAGGGCAGGTTGAAACTCTGAGATGGAAGCAGGCAGATACCTGAACCAGCTACCTGTACTCGCCTCTTCCTGCAACACCTGTCTGTCTTTACCTGAGGAGAGAGATGGGATTGGTGGAGAAAAAGCTGCTTAAAAATTGATATCATTAACTGCTTAATGATGGCTTCTATGATGCCAAAGAAAGTAAGCATGCTTGGCCTGAGATGGTCTTTAGCGAGCATGCTCTAACAGCCTGCAGACACAATTTTAAAAGTAATTAATTAAACTGATATCGCTGGCCCTGCTCTCTGCAGCTGAGGAAAAGTACCTGCTCACTGAGGAAACATGGACACACTGAAGATCTGAGTACATTCAGACCACTGCATGGACAGGCATTTATACGGTGCTCTTTTAGTCTGACTGAGCACTCAAAGCACTTTAGACTGCAAGCTACATTTACCCATACATTCATACAGTGCTTTATTCTATTCAATTAAGCACTTCATCAACAACACTTTCTCAGCCTTTTACCTGCAGGAGTGGCAGAGGTGACGTTCTCCAGAACAAGGAAGAGCATGCCACAGCTCAAAGCTTCATCCCCCGACCTGAGGCTGCCCTCTGGGGGCAGGTAGAAGAGAGCGTAGGCCTGAAACAGGGTGGTGACCAGAAGCTCCACCAGGCTGCACACCTGGGACTTGATACCAGAACCTGGAGAAAAACATACATTTATGAACTGGTATACTTTTCTATTGCTTTATTCTGATATTTACAAACTAATAAAACTGCAAACACAGTACTTTCTGATTGCTTTGCAGTAAGAGTCATTTTCTTTATCAGATAAAACATTTGTTATAGCACAATATGAGCTGGCAGTGTTACAGATGTAGAATACCGTGCTGCAGTTGGTTCAGCAGCTGATGTATGGATGATTTCCGGGCCAACAAGAAGTCAGCCAGGGCCTGGCGTGGAGAGCTGTCTTCAAGCAGCATGATGGATACTAAGGCTTCAGCGATGGCTTGGTCTGACATTGCCCGGCCCTGCAGAAGAGACCTGCTATTCAGCAGAATGGTTGACCTGCAAGAAGACACACTGCTTCCTCAGCTGTGGTTATGTTTCATCCTCATGTTCCCAGTTGGGTCTTCTACAAATTGACCCACTTTACTCATTATTTCAGTTCTGAGGCATGGAGTTTCTACTTTAAACTTTCCACTACCTGAAGTGTCCAGTGGTGGCAACCTGCCGGATCAGGATGGGAAAGCGGGCCAGGATGGAGCTGTAGAGGCCCGCTGTAGTAGCCTCCAGCTGCAGCAGATTGTGCAGATGGCAGCACATCAGGTAAAGCTGGGTGGCTTGGAGGTACTGGGATGCCTCCATGGCACTCCAGATCTGCTCTGGGATCTCCAGAAGGAGCCTGATCTGGGAGGCCATGGTGTAGAACTTCACCTGCCACTGTGCTTGGCTCTACAACAGAATAGAGACACATTACATCTCAGTACTGTTATTAACGTTGATAATTAGCGACGGGCAAAGCGAGGCTTTGTGAAACACTGAAACATTCACAGCATTTGTGCCAGAATTGCAGAGGTTTCTAAACCATCTGAAACCCACCTCCACAGTGGCATCTGCTGGCCAATGCGGTCATCACCACATCCTGATAATGCTATTCTGTCAAACAATGACACAGACAAGCCCTGCAAAATCCCAGCAAAGCTACTTATTCTACCAGACTATCAATAATTATGAGCTACATATATTTTAGAGAAATCCCCATACAAAGCAAGCTGTGACTATAAAAACAATATGTTTCAGCAAATACTATTTTCTCTCTGCGTTAACATTCATGAGGCTTTTCCTTCTCTAAAAAAAGCAAACATTTATTAAGTTTTCACAGGCTAATTCTGACCAATTGCAACAGTCATTTTAATTTTCATTGATTAATACCTTTTTAAATCTGAGGAAACACGTCACCCTCCGCTGAGCAGCCTCTGAACCATGAAGATGCTTTCCTTAACTTTATTTGTGACCTATCCTGGTGTGGATGTCATATCCTGTAGCATGGGCACGATGCTTTACAGGTTTTGGTTACACTAACCCGGCATACCTTTCTCCTGCTCTTTATGAGATATTTATACCAGAGGTGTCAGTGGGAATACAGAAACAAACCTATTTAACATGAGAATTGTTAAGATATAGGTTGATACAGGGTGTCTGTAAGTAATGGATGCGCTTTCTTTTCTTTTGAATGGTATAAATAGTCCTGGCTGCGCAGGATGCAGGTGGGACTACCAGTGTCAGCGGTGTTATGGACAGGTTTTGGGGGGGTCCAGGCCCTACTAATACATTTCAAATATAAGTTACACAAATGTACACAATTTGGTAATGAAAAACCTAAACACTCATATCACTGATAAGTTGTTGCAGACACACCTCAGTTTAATTATTATATAAAACAAACAGAAATGTGTTGAGGATATTCAGCGCTCACAGTCTAGTGTGTGACTGATCCACGTTTGCACCTAAATAAATGTTTCTCCTGTTTATCTCCTGCTTTGCCTCTGCAATCTAAGGCAGGCATTTTTGCACTTTTAGAATTGTGGCTACATTTCTCTGACTGTACTGTGCATGTATCGTTATAAATATACATAGTGGGTTTTTTTTAAATGGCAAAGTGACTTAAGGCAATTGCCTCCTTGTCAAAGTTCGTTGCCCACCCAGTTTATACAGACTGCTGCTGATGCTGTGGGTTGGAGTGAGAATCAGGCCACTTGATGTTGCAATAACATTTTCTGTTTAAAGTAAAAAAACCTAGATAATACAGTTAGAGCTGAATGTGTGTCTGTTTTACTTTTCTCCTTGAAACTATGGGATAACTGAATTCATATACTGATCACTGCGCCACTTTCTCTGTTGGTATTAATCAATGAAGCTAACCTAACAGCCTCTTTCTCTCTTGCATGCATTTGACAGCAATCATTCGAATAAGCCAATATTTATGGAACTTCACTTTGAATCTTAGTGTTCAAGTGAATGGATACCCTATTTTGGTTTTCACAATCTGCAGTAAACACAATGAATTATGCATGTGCCTGTGAGCTTGTAATAAAGAGAAGTGGTAGTATCAAAAACATTAATTCAGCAATTACAAGGCCAAATGACAGGTTCATTCCTAAATAAGTAAAAGGGAATCCTGGTGCTTCGGCTGACTGGAAACAGCAGGAGTGAAACTCAAACTAAAACTGGTGCACCTGCAGTTTAGGTGTGTTTGGTTTTTTTTTAATAAATGAGATCTCCACCTAAGAGGTAAACACGCCCCCCCCCATTTCAGATTAAAGATTCGGGTTTGTTTCTGCACTGCCTCCCAGGACATTCACTGACCGGCTGCCAGTTTGTACATTTGCACAACCATCCAACCAGGAACTGCCTCATTTTGGATGAGTCGTTTAGAGGGTTCAGATCAAGTTATGTATTGATGATGTGGCTCTGACGCGTGTGCATACAGGTGCTGTCTGCTAAGAGGTTCACCTCCACTTTGGCGCTGCTCGTGCTGGCTTTGGCTTGTTTCAGCCGGTGGCAGTATTGCTGCATGTCCTGAATGGACTGGACGACGCTCCCCGAACACTGTCTCATCTCTCCGATTGTGTCCGCGGCGTCGATCAAGTCCCGGTACCGCTCGCCCACCATCTGCCTCAGCTCCTCCTTTTTCTGCTCGATCTCCCCACGGACTTTGCGTTCTATCCGACGGATCTCCTCCGTATTGTAGCGCTCAAAGAGAACAGCTGGGTCCTTGATCTCCGAGACCCGGAGAGACAGAACCGCGTCCTGGGCCATGGTACTTCCAAAACAGCAGCAAAGAACTCCAACCCGGAAAACAACCCGGAAGATACTTCCTGTCTCCACGTAAGCAAAAAAATGTGACAGCTGCGGAACACGATGTGTTCATTGGTCACTAAAAATGTCCGTCAGACCGTACGTTTCCGTGTTGGCTGGATGGCGTTCACAAGCAATCCTGAGCCAAACGAATAATTTCCGAATGGAAAATAACTGCGTGTGTTGTTTTTATGGGCATGATGCTACATTAAATAATAATAATAATAATAATAATAATAATAATAATAATAATAATATAAGCGCACACGCATACAAACATATAAAATCTGATATTTATTTAATTTTAGATAAATTATTTATCTAAAATCAGATATAGAGGTATGCAGCCAGTGTAACCAGTTTCACTACTGTGTGACATTTAAAATGATCAGCTGCTTTATAATGGGTAAATTTGATTTATTATTTCATAACTTTGGGTTGGTAAGGACAGATTTTATGATAATAATTGAAAGCTTTGACTAACTACTATTTCATTTTTCCCCCCGGGCAGTAATTATCTTTCATACAGAGCTCTACAAACAATAAAGACCTCTGTGTTTTAAATACCGTTGTGGGCAGGTAGGGTCCAATCAGTGCACCCGTGTACACAGGACTTCGTTCCCGGAAAGAAAAGAAAACAACAGGCGGCTTCATTTACAGGTAAGCACATGATACTCACCTGCTGAACATTACCACAGAATCTGCAACGAATACGGTCTGGTTCATTGTACATGAAACTGTTATTTTGTATCACTCTAAAAACTGCACGGATGACTTGTGTTATTATGACGTGTTGTATGTTTTTAAGATGTTGCCTAGTTACAAGTAAACTTAAAATGAAATGCTTACTGATATTAGTCACTGTAGTCTTCGGTATTTTAGCGGTGGGTGACACCAAACACAAAGACAAATGTTTTATCGCAACAACCACTTTCTTACCAAACAAACTGGATTTCGGGGGATAGTGGAATAAACGATGCAGGAGGTCAGAGTCGACATTTATTTAGAATTTGTGAGGAGGGAGTTGTGGGGACTATTTCTTCAGTAAAAAGTAGTTATGTGTAATTATAACACCTCAAATATGTAGACTATCCCTTTCCCGTCACTTTGGCATTTTTGATCGATTTCAAGGAATGGGAACAAAATGACCTGTTTTTGTAACAGGCTGCTAGTGACAAAGTGCATAAACATACTATTTAAAATAGGTTCTTTGCTAAGTTGTCTGTCATTGTACACACAATACTGGTTCATTCCTTGAATTAGATGCCTTTGATTCAGAGGTCATTTTTAAGTGGCAAAAAAAAATTCCCCTGAAAATGGTCAGGTATGAGGACTGAAAATGTGAGAAAGCAGTCCAAAGGAAAAAGCCTGGAGAAGTAGATTTTTATGTACTCTTTCCCCAGTCCCTCAAAAATAGTGATTTCAGATTGAATTTCATTTTTTTAATTTTTTATTTTTAAATCTACCAGCTATGTTGACTAATAATCTGTCTCAGTGTGTATAAAGATAGAAGCTGAAGTGTAGCATGCTATCCTCTGTTTGTTTCAGAGACCCAACTAAGCAATGGAGCAGAGAGACATCCAGAAGGATGTTTTCAGTGATGTTATTTCGAGATTGCAGGCCAAGCAGTTCTTTCAGTCTGACTGGGATATCGCTTCTTGTGCAGTCTTCTTCATCTTTGTTGGTGAGAAAATGCTGAACGTGTGTGTGTGTGTGTGTGTGTGTGTGTGTGTGTGTGTGTGTGTGTGTGTGTGTGTCTGTCCAGTGCTGCTGGAGAACTGCCCCTGTGAACTGGGAACAGAAAATGCATGATAGAAGAATTATTATTGCTTATTGCAAATGAGAACTTGAGTTCAAATGTTTTCAAATTATGAGAAAAGAGTTAATGTCTAAAATAATCAATAACAGGCTGAAGATATCTCTAGCCACTATAACACCAAATATTGATTTGATTTACTTCTCTTCACACTGAGCTGTCTGATACTGTCACTTTTGATTTTGATTCCTGGCAAATTGACTGTTTAATTGTTTGCTAAACATCCATGAAGGTTTAGTGAATCTGTGGTGTGCTGGTCTGACTGCAGATGTTGGGTTTCCCCCCTGAACATACATGCTTTTTTATTTATTTTTTTTAACCCACTCACTGCTGTGATGTGCCAGGTATGATTCTTCTGTTTGCCATCCTGGTCCTCGTTCACTGTTGCTGCTGCAGTTGCTGCACTGATGAGAAGGTACACACACACACACACACACACACACACACACACACACAATCTTGATTGTTTTATATTAAATCCACTGTGTTGGTGTACAGAGGAAAAATGGCAAAGTCTGTCCTTGTATAAATACTTAAGTACCTGACTGTAGGTGCATACATGTGTATATTCGCCCCTCACAGCAGATGACCCCCCCCCTCCCTGAGCCTGGTTCTGATGGAGGTTTCTTCCTGTTAAAGGGAGTTTTTCCTTCCTGCTGTCACCAAGTGCTGCTCATAGGGGGTCGTTCTGACTGTTGGGTTTTCTCTGTATTATTGTAGGGTCTTTACCCACAATATAAAGCTCCTTGAGGCGACTGTTTGTTGTGATTTGGCGCTATATAAGTAAAACTGAATTAAATATATTAGGGGGAACATAAAGTAACAGCACACTTGTAATTAGGTGATTCGTCACACTGTCTTCTTTGGGTTGAAATCCAACGATCATTTGACTGATCGTTCCAGTATGAGAAAAAATTCCCACATTTTGACAGACAGGGCAGCACTGTGGTGTAGTGGTTAGCACTGTTGCCTCACAGCAAAAAGGTCCTGGTTCAAATCAACACAAGTGATAAGCTATACCCAGTCAGGGCATATCCTATTACTGCTATGTCAATGACATTCAGTTATTTATCTCTTTGAAGCCTGAACATGTTTCTAAGTTACAGCTGCTGATTATGTGCTTACATTATTATTATGTGCTTAGATTCTATCAAAAGTTGGATTGCTGATAACTTTCTCCAACTTAATGAAGAAAAGAAACTGAAGTCCTTGTTTGTGCCCCTGATAGATTTGTGCCCAGGATAATGGAAGCTCTTGGTCCCCTTGCCAAACGTGCTAAATCTTCCATTATGAGCCTTGGGGTAACCTTTGACTCTGCTTTCACTCTAGATGCCCATGTCAAATCTCTGGTTCACTCTTGTTTTTACCATTTAAGGAATATTGCTAAGTTAAGTTCCATAGTGTCAAGTTCTGAACTTGAGATTGTTATCCATGCATTTATTTCCTCACATTTGGTTTATTGTAGCCAATTGTTTACTTGTCTTAGCAAAAACTCCTTGGAGCATCTCCAGGTTGTCCAGGATGCTGCTGCCAAGCTTCTGATTGAGTCTCCTTAGTATTCCCATGTCACACCGTTGCTGATTCAGCTGCATTGGCTCCCCATTAAATTCAGAGTCCAGTTTAAGATTCGGGTTCTGGCTTTTAGAGCTCTTCGTGGACAAGTACCAGCTTACATCAGCGAACTCTTAGATCTGTACATCCCCATCATATCTCTGAGGTCATACGATCAGAGCCTACTGACTTTACATCATAAAAGGCTGAAAGCTAAAAGAGACAAAGCTTTTGTCTCCCCAACTCTGGAACTATCTCTCTTTGTACTTGAGAGCTGTCGATTTGGTGTCTTTTAAAAACAGCTAAAACTCATCAATTTGTACATATAAACAAAGAATAAAAAACAAACTGACCAAGTACAAGTTAATAATAAATTATTTGCATGCATCATATAATTAAATTTGGTTTAATGTTTTTTCAATTTTTCTGGAGCCCAGTAGGAGAAGGGCAATTTTTTCCAGGAGATTTCTGTTTGTGAGACTGTCTTCAGAGAAAATTTACCTTTTAACTGATTATTTGTAGGAGCATTGTAAACTCAGTTGAAAGAACTATGAGGTTTGAACTTGGCTCATGTTGATGTTTTTCTCTATAGCCTCAAAGATGGAAGGTTGGCATTGAGAACATGGCTCTGGAGCCCTGACAGCTGAGCTGCCCTGCCTGATGTGCCTGGAAATGGCCTCAAAGTCCAACTCCTGTGACAGAACACGAGATTTGATTCTACAGCCACTCACAAACACAAACACAATGTTTTTACTTGCACAAATTGTTGTTCCAAACCCTTTGCTACCCTGACATGAAAATCTAATATGTGATTTTGTTGATTGTCATTGCTATGTCTACATTTTTTCTATCAAGCTTTATTGCTAGGACACCACAGAGCAGCTAGAAATTCTCAGCTGTGTGTTTTATTGAACATAGATTTAAACACAACTTCTTAATTTGCTGAAATTGCTATAATTTTTATTTTTTTTAACATAATGTATGCACTATGTTCATGTCATACACATTGTACAGGGTAAATGACTCAAAGCCATACAGTTACCAAAAATCTTTGGTAAAATCTTTGGTTTTCTCACATCTACACTCTGCTAAAATTTTCAGTTCTTTTTTCAGTCTTTTTTGGGACTTTCAATAAAAAGAGTAGTTATATTGACAGTGACAACCTGCGTAGGCATACGTGTTTCCTGATACGAAACCATGTCAATAAGGGAATCAATAAAGAACCAGATCAATAAGGAGATCCATTAATGGCATTGGTATCAATAAAACCTTATCAATTTTCATTCCTACAAGTTAGTCCACAGAATATTTCCCCAGTGTCTCGGGGATCATCATCAAGATGTGTTTTTTGGCAAATTTGAAACAAGCCTTTTTGGTTCTTCTTCTGGTTCTTTAGATCGTGGGAGCAATTACGTTACACATACGTAGGTTTGGATAACTTTTTCCCTTAATAAATGAAGTCATCAGTTCAAACTGCATTTTGTATTTACTCAGGTTATCTTTGTCTAACATTAAACAATCTGAAATATGCAAGTGTGAAAACGCGTATAAAAATAAGAAATTGGGATATACCATTATACAGCTAAGATAAATGTGTTTGATGAAGACGTTTTTAGTCCCGGTGTTGACGACAGCCGACTGTCAGCGGAGTTGATCGAACCCTGAGCCATCGGGAGTCTGTCTGACATTTTGCTAAATTCGCTGCTCCTCGGTCATTTATATTTGAAATCTTCTTAAACTTGGCACAAATACCCTTTGGTAAATAAAGGAGTCAGATTTTTCATTTTTATGAATTCTTTCTTGTAGATGCCTCCTTCCTTGTAGACTAAGTGCAACCCATGTCCTCCCCATCTCCACCTCATCCAAATTACTCAGTGTGCCAATCCAAGCCTCCATCTTTATCTTCACCACCACTGATTCCTCTCATCACTGGGATTCTGTTCTGCTGGGTCATCAGAGTCTAATCACCAAATACTCTTCTGTATGAGTATTCATTAGGCAAATGTCTACAGATGTTCCAGTTTTAATTTTTGTCTTCTTTTTTTTAACCAATTTCCAAAATATCCTGTACACTGATGTTTAACTTCAGTTGCTGCTCCTCCCTTATTGTCTTATTCTTTTGAAACTTGTCATGAATATTCATTGGGCAGTGGTCAATAATATACTGCAGACAGATTTGAGATATTTTACAAATTTTTTTTTTAAAGAAATACTGTACATTGATGTTTAACATCAACTGCTATGCTTTCCTTATTTATGGGCAAATTTATCTGAAACTACTATTTATTATTTGAACAAATGTTTGAAATTTGTAAAAAAAAAAATAACGTAAATATCAGCTCAATCATGGTTGGCCTACAGCCATTCCAATATATCTCATATTATTCAAGTAAAATATTTGACAGAGGAGCTCTATAGGGCAACAAGTCTCGTGTCATATGTAGCTTGAGGTCACAGGTCAACAGGGACATGTTGTTCACAATAGTTTAATTGGACAGATAATTTCCACCTTTTACATGACAGGAAGCTTTAAACAGATCAACACTGGAATTAAGTCATTTGTTCATGACTGGATTAATGTTTGGTTCACAGGGAATCAACATGTGAGACAAAAACAAAACAGCATACAAACCATAATTCATTTCACATTAACAGAGGTGACAGGTAGCATTCATTAAAATATACTCTTAAATATATAAATGTAGCAATGAACAGGAAATGTGAGCTATTTACAAACAGGGCAATGAGGGATTAAAAAAACAAACAAAAAAACGAACCTGCGCCACCATCTGCCTCGCTCGTGTTTTATCGCTTATCAGTTTCCAACTTGTGAAATGCATCCACAACAAAATAATTCAGGATTATGCCCGAGGACCCCTAATATTCCTGCCTTTCCTTTAATATATTAATACCTACATTTAAGGGACAAACTGTTAAACGATCATTGTAGTTTTTTTTTAATCTTTACAACAGTTTTAAGGAAAATATCAAGTGGTGGCCTGTGATTGAATATATTCTATATTCAGGTGAGGAAAGTCTGCAGAGCCACAGACATACAAAACCTTACATAAGACCCTGAACGGTTTCTGTTTTCACTGGTACAAAAACCTTTGCAACATATCAGGAAGGTGCCTGAGAGTATAAACAGACACTGGAGGTGAGCCATGAACAGATAAAATGGTACTCAGTGAATTTTATCCTCTAAAGTATTCCAGTGGGAAATTTCCTAATAGTACTGCCTCTCCTATCTGGTGAGATTGTTTTCCTTTTACAACCCTTTTGTATTCTATTTACATTATTGTAGTATTTCTAATATAATGTGTAACACTTTGACACAGATATACTGAATTAGTGAAACAAGCAATACCTCAGAGTAAGAGGTTATCCGATAGCTAGGTCACTGAAGAGATGAATAATTAATTCTGTACTGCATTTTTATAAATTAGTCAACATTTGTGCAGAAGCATTTAATACATCTCAGCTCTTACAGAACAAATTGAGATAGATACCAAAGAGCTCTGGGCATTGACCACACTTCCAAACTCCCCATATCCCAGTCTGAGTGAGCGACCACCAGACGCACTGCAGCAAGTACGATCCAGAAAGGATCGAAATTACAGCTCACAGGACCCCAATGATCTGGTCCTGTAACGACACCTCCAGCTAGTTTCTTGTGGGAAACTGAAATGATGCTCTGGCACGAGATGTGAACTAGAAACATTCTTTCAGAAAGGAGCTTCTTCAAGACCTTCCTCCACAGTGACAGATCTGCCAGAACTTGTTGGGACAGCCAATGAGCTGCTCAGACGTCCCTCTTCAGGAGTCTTTTCAGCAGCTCGAGAAAAGACTCAAGGATTGCTCTTGGTATGATCGTCTCTGCAGCTTTACCCGGGGGGGGGTTTCATGAGGACGTCTGGCGGATATTTCAGTGCTTTCTATGAGAGAGAATCCTAGCCTAGTCCTTCTGGCGTTTCATCGTTTGAGGTCTATGGATGGAAATGGATTACTGTATATAGATGTTACTTATTATACATCAATAAAAAATTACACATTTTTCTTTAAATATACAAGATAATATATTATCTTTGACTTTATATCACCACCATAATTATTTTTCAAAATTTATAAGTGGATCCCTGTGTTATCTACATTTTTCAGCCATCAGCTGCTGCTTTAGTGAGAATGACAGTAAATATTCTTCCCTTCTTCACAAATGATATTTTCCTCATGTTTGAATGCCACCAAGGCTTCCTTTGTGTATCATAACAGAGCACACCACCTTCTCTACAACACAAGCACTACAACCATGTGAGAGGTTCATGTCCCTGCTGTGAATACATGAAGCTCCTTCTGCCTGTTGCTAGCATTGATTATGCTGTGATGAGAGAACGTTTATGATTTTTTGTTTAAAAAAAAAATTACTAGTAAAGTTTGCTGAACAATAAATACTTTCAGTGAAATGAATAAACATAAATCAACTTTAAATCTTAAAAACTGCTTTGATTGTGTTACTGTTTTATTTTGTTGGACTGTCATGAGGACTCTACAGCATTCTTTTAGGCCTGTTTCGTCTGATTGTGTACTGTAGCTCAGTAGTTGTAACAATGCAAAATTGTCAGAGGGCTTTTTTTAAAGGCTGGGAGAAAAAACTAAGACTGATGTGAAGAAATGAAAAAGCGGAAGAGGATGGATGGAATAATCACAATTTGAAAATGCTGAGAAGGAACAAAGTATCTGTGAAAAGAAAAACCAGCTGTGATGACTTTAGTACAAAAAGGTGTTCTACAAAAGAGTCGACAACTCTGGGATGAGAACCAATAAATTATGTAGTGTAACAAAAATAATTCTAATAATAAATTTAACCCAAAAAAAAAAATCACATGAATTCACTGAGAAGTACAAGTCAGTAAGATGCAGTTCACATACAGTCAGAGGAAAGTCAGCCAGCTGTGCTAACATAACTGGGGGTGGCAGCTGTAATATCTGATGGCTCCTTCAGCGTATCATGCAGACTTCACACTGCATGACAAATACCTTAAAAAAACAAACAAAAACAAACTTGAACCCTTGAACAGTTGAGTCTGAGTGGTCTCAGGAGAATGATGCAGGAGGATTAAAAAGGTCTGTAGTTCCAGAAACTGGAGAAGACCGATATCTGCAGAGAAGGAAGGAGCTTAGTCAGATTTAGATACCAATTATATACTCAAGGTTAAGTATCAAGCAACCAGTCAAAACTCCAATTGTTAGTCCCCCCTTCACTTTCTGTGCCTTACTGTTGCAGATTTCATTGTGTGGGGGTAGGGTCACTGAGTCTAGACCAATGTGAAAAGTATCAGCTTTATAAAATAAAAAAAGTCCACAGTTGATGACACCACTGTAGAAGGAACCTGGGAGAAAAGTCATGTGCAACTAATGTTTGACATCAGAATAATAAAGAAAGCTGCATCAGTAATCTGCTTATTCACTGCAGTCACAGCTGTAGGGGGTCATCAAAATGGAGAAATATTTCACAGCCATGAAAAGGAAAATCAGGAGCTGCTTCTGAGACGGATGACGAGAATGATGCTAATAAGCCAAAACATTTGTCAAAAACTAAATGTGATGAAACTTATCTTAGTCTTGGTTTGACGGTGAATGTAACCGGAGATGAGGGGAGGCCGATGTGTATTTTATGTTTGCCAGTGTTGTGAAAAAGTAACATGGAGAACGGTATGCTGCCTGTAACACTGTTCAGCATGACCGGTTTGGTGGTGGTCAGTGATGATTGGGGTATGCATATCCATGGAGGGACGTACGGATCAGAAGTCTGCAGGCTTGGCAACAGCATCCTGACTGCCATTAGGTATGTTCAGGGTTCGTACACCTTCTCCAGGATCAAATTCAAGCAGGTTTTAAGTACTTTCAAGGTCAATTTTCAAGATTTTCCAGCACATTAAGGGGGTCATTCACAACTATCAACATTTTCCAAAGTGTACAAAGAGTCCTCTTTTTTTAGACCCCCCCCAAAAGTATACAAAGAAAATGTTGATCTTTTTTTCAGGACATTTAATTTCTGGTTCTTTGGTATTTTAATGTAACAGGAAGTATTAAAAACACATCCTGCTGTGGAAAAATTCTGGAACTCTCGGTATCAAATATGCTCTTTCCTATCTATTAAAACATTGTACTGCACTGCATGTAGCAAAATGTGCATGCCGCCACACTGTACACAGTGGCAGTGGAGCAATTTGTCATCTGAATTGTGGTTTTGTGCCATAAAGTGATTTCCGGTATTTGCCAAAAAAAATATTGCTGGTATTTATATTGTTTTAAATGACTTGTTGACTTATAATCTGTCAAGCATATCTGAAACATTATCTCTCATGAATGACAAACTCATTTTGAGTCATGGAGATTCCTGTCATTTCTGCCCCCCCTCCCCCAAAGCAACTTTTTTTCCTCCAAAAAGCGATTAGCAACAAATTTAGCAACTTTTTCCAGTGTCATCAGGGACTTTTGGAGAGATTTGGAGATATGTTGGTTGTTGTGCCAAAAAGTGACTTTCATATATTCTTTATTAAGAAGGTAAAACTGTCACTGACATTGAAAATTAATTTTTTCCCTGAGAGATCTGGCTGAGAAGGCTGCAAAAGCTGTAACAAAGATTACAGTTCTATAAAAAGTAGCCAAAAAGGACTGGATCGATTATACTGTAGATACAATAATGCAGTCATAAATATATTTGCAAAACAGTTAATTTCTTCATTTTATATATAAGCCCCTCATAATTCCTGTGCGCCACAGTTCTATTTACCGATATAAGCAAAGATCAAACACGTTCGTCCGCTATGGCATTGCCCGGACCTCGCTTCAGCACCAAGGGGGACACCCCACGGCCCTCGATTCGCCCTTTAGCGAGTACTGCGTACGGTTTCGATTTTTGATTCAGCTTTTTGGAACAATAATTCCACTTCTTGTTGAATTTATCTCCGGCAGCTTTGGCTGCTTTCCACACCTGCTGCGCCGCACTCACAGCTTGTTCCTGTCTAATATCGTCAGTAGAGTCTTCCTGTGAATTGATGATGGCCTATTTTAGAGAATTCAATACCTTGAAAGGACAATATTAAAATCCAAGCATTTTCAAGGATTTCCAGCACCCATACGAACCCTGCATATGCCAAATTTCATGGCTCATACCCCTACGGTTTGGAGTCTATAGACTGGAAAGGTCTCCTCTGTTCTCGATTTCACTGTGTGTCTTTAACAGTGTTCTCATATGTGTATAAAGCACCTCCCCTCCATCCACACACACTGAGTAACATTAGTAACTGACTAATGTGTTAGGAATGAAAGGATGCCACATCATTTGATGGAAATGAAACTGATCAACCTAGGTTGAATTAAAAGACACCCTGAAAATCAGAGTGAGAAAATTACGTGGTAGGACAGCCAATTTCATTGCAGCAACTCAAAATGGTACTCAGTAGTTTGTATGGCACGCTCCTAATGAGACGACAGATGGTGTCCTGGGGAAGCGGGGGATCTCCTCCTAGATCTGAACCAGGGAATCACTGAGCTTCTGGACCGTCCGAGGTGCAACCGTGTGGCGTCAGATGGAACAAAACATAATTTCCCAGAGGTTTTCTGTTGGATTTAGGTGAGACAAGCGTGGGAGCCAGTCATTAGTATCAATTCCTACATCCTCCAGGAATTGCCTGAATACTATAGCCAAATGAGGATGGGCATGGTCATGCACCAGGAGGAATCCAGGACCCACTTCACCAGTATAGGGTCTAACAATGGGCCCCGGGATTTCATCCCAATGCCTAATGGCACTAAGGGTGCTGCTGCCAAGCTTGTAGCCATCCATTTGTCCCTCAATGGATTTGCCTCCCCAGACCACTCACCAAACCAGTCATGCTGAACAATGTGGACAGACAGCATGGTATTCTGGTATTCTACGGTAAAGGCCAATCAAGCTCCACGATGCCCGGCAGTGAGCACAGGTCCCACTAGAGGACGTCTGGCCCTCAGGCCACCCTTCATGAAGTCTGTTTCTGATTGTTTGGTCAGAGACATTCACACCAGTGGCTGCTGGAGGTCATTTTGTAGCTCTGCAGAGCTCATCCTGTTCTGCAGAGCAGGTCCCGGTCCTGCTGATGGGTTAAGGACCTTCTCCTGTCCAGCTCTCCTAGAGTAACTGCCTGTCTCCTGGAATCTCCTCCATGCTCTGAGACTGTGCTGGGAGACACAGCAAACCTTCTGGCAGTGGCACGTATTGATGTGCCATCCTGGAGGAGTTGGACTACCTGTGCAGCCTCTACTAGTAGTGACACTGACCCTAGCCAAATGAAAAACTTGAGTAAAATAAAGCGAAAGAGAAAAGATGGTTGGAAAAAATGTCAGTGGCCTCCACCATAAGTCGTAGCCGTAGGCTTGGTAGGAATTGGTATGCTGTCCATTCTGCCCCCTCCCCTCCCCGCCTCACCACCACCAAACACCAACCACACAACCACATTCACACTTAGGTGTCTTACCCAGGGACACAACAGCAGCATGTGCTCAGACAGGGGCTCAAACCAGCAACCCTCCGGCTGCGAGGTAAGCACCTACTCACTGCGCCACTGCCACCTACACTTGACGCTATAGTGTGATTAAAATGTGTTCCTTACATGTTTTTGAACAGTGTATTCATAAGATTGATGATGTATCTGTAGGCACTAACCTTGTCCTTGAGCTGCTGACAGAGTTGCAGGGATATGGTGAAGAACACCAGTGTGTCACTGAGCCAAGGGACCACACATTCGACTTTATGAACATGGCTCACCTCAAATCGGTTGTTGTTGAGCTCGCTGTGTTCAAAACATAAGGACAGGTTAAAGGGTGCACTTCCTAAATGCTGTCCAGGTTCTAATACTCCTATAATTCCAATTAATTTAATTAATAATTAATTTACAATTTGTCAGTACTGTATGCTATCAGTAACACCAGTTACTATACAGAATATCACAATTTTTCTTAAGGCTTAAAACAGTTCAATTCAGCTTTATTTATATAGTGCCACTTTGCAACAACAGTCACCTCAAAGTGCTTTATACTGCAAAGTAAAGACCCTACGATATTAGAAAGAAACCCCAATAATCCTACAGCCCCCTATGAGCAGCACTTGGCAACAATGGGAAAGAAAAACTCCCTTTTAACAGGAATAAACCACCGAAAGAACCAGGCTGTTAAAAGGGAGTTTTTCCTTCCCACTGTCGCCAAGTGCTGCTCATAGGGGGGGGGGGTTCTCTGTATTATTGTAGGGTCTTTATCTACAAAATAAAGTGTTTTGAGTAGACTGTTGGTTGTGATTTGGCGCCATATAAATACAATTGAACTGAATCTTTAAGATATGATTGGGTCTGATGATTCAACATTCTGTATGTGAGGATTTTTTATTTAATACTGAATTTATCAGGGAGCCAGTGAAGAGAAGCTAATATGGGCGAAATATAGTCTCTGTCTAGTCACCGTCAATACTCTTGCTGCAGCAGTCTGGATCAATTAAAGGCTTTACAGAAAGCTTTTAAGACAACCCAATAATAACGAATTACAATAGCCTAGAAGTAATAAATGCATGAACTGGTTTTTCAGCATCACTCTGAAACATGATGGTTCTAATTTAGCAGTATTGCACAAATGCATGAAAGCAGTCGGACATATTTGTTTAATTTACACAATAACGGACATATCTTGATCAAAAATGACTCCTCGCTGTATTACTGGAGGCCAAAATAATGCCAGTTAAAGTAAGTATCTGGTTAAATACCATGCTTCTAAGATTTTTAGGACTGAATACAATAACCTCAGTTTCCTCTGAATTTAAAAGTACAAAATTAGAGGTCATCCAGGTCTTTAAGACATTCCTGTTGTTTAACTACTTGATTTGTATTATATGGATTCATAGTTAAATAAAGGTGAGTATCATCTGCATAGCAATGAATGGCAGTGTTTTCTAATAATATTTTAACAATATCTAATAATATTTCTAATAATACTGCCGCAGCACAGAACCTTGTGGAACTCCATGACTGACGTTTGTGTGTGAAGAAGACTCCCCATTTACATGGAATCTATCAGTTAGATATGATTGAAACAAGTGCAGCACAGTTTCTTAAATACCAATGGTGTGTTCCAATCACTGAAGTAAAATATTGTATTCTGTGTAGTAAAAGTTTTACAGAAAGATGAATGAAGAACTTACAACATTGCTCCAGGGTTGTGCAACACTGAGCTTCCAGCAGGCTTGAAATTCTGAGGAAATGACATTCATCACAAACACTGGTCACATGACAAAGCATGTGTGATATAATGTTGCAGAGGGTCACACTGTCTAACCTTCGTGGTGTTAGGAGGTAACACATGAAGCTGGTAGACTGTCAGACACAGTTTACTTAAGTTGATATAAAAGTTCACCATGACATCCCCAGGTATGGGCGGAGAGAACATTTTCTAGTGATAAAAGGATAAACACAGAAACAAAGCATTGTGAGCAGAAGTATAGAATGCCACACTAAATATAATTTTGTCTTAACACCTAAACATTATATCCATAGCACACTTTGTGATTCTAAAATAACGAGTATTAATCTGCTGCTCTAATCATTTCACTTGTAATTCTCTAGGTTCAGACTCTCCAGCAACATCAGTGAGGTACAAAACTGAGGAGTCATTAAGGCCCAGTTCAAAGTTCATGTCCAAGATGTATTTTTGTGCCAAAATATATTCACAAAAACTGTAAGGTCTTTATCTTGCAATATAAAGCACCTTGACACAAGTGATATTGTGAATCTGCGCTATATAAATAAAAACTGAACGTGCACGTCTGTGTTGACTGAACATCTCACAAAAATGTCTCTTCAAATCTGAAATGTACTTCAGTTGTGACAAAACTATTCTGACACCCAGACTGTTAATGTGTCTGCCTGGATTCTGAAAACTTGCAATGAATTCCTGACCAGGCTGTTACTATTACTATAAGAGGGTGGGTGAAAAGCTCATAGGCTGACCACGATGCAACGGTCGAATTTGACCAAATGTTTTATTTTTTCGACATAGTCTCCCCTGCGGTCCACACACGTCTTCCATCGGTGTTGCAGGTTCCTGTGGTATGGAAGTTCTCATCCTCACCCTCAAAACAGCAGAGACGACCTCATCATCGGCCCGATACTGCTTCCCAGCCAAGTGTTTTCTTCATGTTGGGGAACAGAAAATAGTCAGATGGTGCCAAATCAGGAGAACATGGAGGGTTATCAACCAGCTCGAAGCCACAGTCGTGCACAGCAGCCATTGCAACCACGGGCTTGTGTGCAGGAGCATCGTCACAGGACCCCTTTCATCAGTTTTCCAGGCCACTTTGACTTGATTGCCTTTCGCAGCTGCCTCAGCAAGTTGGCATAGTATTCTCCACTGATAGTATGGCCTTTTTGAAGGTAGTCAATGAACATGATGCCATTTGCATCCCAGAAGACTAAGCCCACCACCTTCCCTGTCAATGACACCACCTGGGCCTTCTCTGATGGGGGAGAAGATGGGTGTTTCCACTGCATGGGCTGTTGTTTGGTTTCTGACTCAAAGTGACCGGCCTGGTGCGCTTTTGATCAAGCCTCAAAAATCGTGACACCCACCGAGTGGAAACCTTTGACATGCCAAGTTTGTTATGCAGAATGTTCTCATTCACGAGAGATGCCTACAGCATTAGCTATCTGTGAAACATCTGTCACCCATCACCATGTGACGAACACGGTCAATGTTTTCTTGGGTGGTGGCTGTCGCAGGACGTCCGGACCTCGGGTCATCTTCCACTGCTTTTGCCTCTGTCATTTAAAATCAGATGGTTTACTATCCAGAATGAACACTGATATTAATGTGAGAAAAAATAAATAGGAGCCACCGTAGCTGCTCCTACGTGTTCAGTCAGCATAGACAGTGCCCACAATTGTGGCACAATAGGACCGAATTTAGGTTAAAGTCAGGGATCTGTGCAGGCCAGTGAAGTTCTTACACACCAAACTGGAAAGATGATTATCAACTAGAAAAACAGAGATTACACAGTGATAAGATGAAAAATTATTTTCTTCTACAGTGGCTGAACTATCCACTGTGACATAGTTATTATTCTAATATATCTTAAGATAAAATATTATGTTGTACTGGTGCAATGATCTCTTTATTGGAACACAGGGGTCCAGCCCAAACCAAGAGTACACAATAGTGACAACATAGTTGGTCACCTGAATTGTTTAGTAACTTGGGATCCTTAATAAATGTGTGTTAAACTTACTGTCAGAGTTCATCAAAACTGTATCTGTCTTTAAAACCACTGCCAGTCTTTCTCTAGATGTCCCACTAAGTTTAATGCAGTGTGTGTGTGTGTGTGTGTGTGTGTGTGTGTGTGTGTGTGTGTGTGTGTGTGTGTGTGTGTGTGTGTATACCATCAAACCACTGGCAGCCAGCTCAGGTAGGGTCATCGAGGCCGGGGTCGTGAGGCGGTTTCGAGCTCGTGTCAGCTGTAGCATCACGGCATCCATGAGCTACAGCAACAACATAAACCTGACATTATTATCGGCAGCACAATTATCTGAGCCACATACAGCCCTGTGCTGAATGGAACAAGACAGACCTTATTAACCTCAGCCCCTGACTTGAAGTGGTAGCTCTCATCATGGCTGCTCAGCAGCTGCAGAGCTTGGTTCACATGGTTCCTGGCATCCTGGATCTGATGGTGGAACACAGAAAGGAGAAATGTGATGGAGGATTTCATCCCTAACAGAATCCATCCATCCACCCTCTTCCACGTGTCCTTTTCAGGTGGAGGGTGGAGCCTATCCCAGCTGTCATAGGGCAAGAGGCACGGTACACCTTGGACAGGTTGTCAGCCTGTCGCAGGGCATAACACAGAGAGACAGACAACCATTCACACTCAGTCCTATGGGCAATTTAGAACCACCAACTAACCTAACCCCACTGCATGTCTTTAGACTGTGGGAGGAAACCGGAGTACTCAGAGAAAACCCACACAAACACGGGGACAACATGCAAACTTCACACAGAAAGGCCCTGGCCAAGGTGGGTTCAAACCCACAACTTCTTGCTGTGAGGCAGGAGTGCTAACCATTGTGCACCGTGCTGCCCCATACCAGCAACCTACAGACTGAAATCAAACTGACATTGGCTCCAACACAAGATAGTTACATTTTCTTTTTACAGTACCTGCTGCAGTTTCCACTGCTTGTCTTCTCTGAACTGAAAGTGCAACACCTGACTGCTCTTTGCGACCTTCAGGTTAATATCCTGTTGGGAAAAGGGAAACATTAAAGATGTTTAGCAAACAGTGTTTGCAGTGTTCTTATCGAGGCTTTTGAAAACTCACAGCTTGAGTCAGAGCTTCTCCCTGCAGAGTCAGCACCCCTTTCACTTGATCCATGCTGCAAAACAACATGTCACATTTTTAGATTAGATTCATGACAGAACCACGAGGAAATAATAATGATAATAGTGAGGGAAGGAAGTGGATGTGAAAGATGACAATATCGAATAAACTGAAAAAAATATTCAGAGCAGCGAACCAGCAGCTGATCCCCCCACTGAATACTTTGTATTATAACAGAGTCCACTCATTTTACAAGTGATCACCAAGCCACAGTAACAGTACACCAGTAAGAGTTGCATTTACGTTGAGCTGCCAAGGATGAAATTCTCCTGTTTGAGCTGATTTTCCAAACCTGGTGTCGGCATGGAGAAACGTCGAGATGCCTCCTAAAGAGACAAGAGCAGAGAAAAACGATTATTGCCATTTTTAACATCTTGCAATGTGCTGAGTATTGCAATAACTTAAAGGGCAATTTATCACCTTTTTTAAACTAAAAATTATGTCCTCAAAGTTAAACTTTGTCCATCTCTGTTTTATCCGGTAAGATATTCAGTTATTTATTTTTCTAAAATTAGATTTTCAAGCATACCAACCAGGATAAAACCAGTAGCGGTGAGTCCTCCTGAGTTGTGCTCATTGCCAAAGCCTCATTCAGACTGATGGCAACATTTTGGCAATCTGTCTGCATTTATAAATTAGATAGCAATTGTTTGCAAATCTTCGATAATCTGTCTGAGATTGACTACAGTCGTTCCAAGTCAGAATGCAGCTGTTTGCAGAAAGGTTGCCTCCTATCTGACCTGACCTCTGCATTCACCTACTGCAACATCCTGCAGTTCTGGGTAACCATTTAGTGACCACAAGTTGCAACTGGATGCCACAGATTTTTTGTAGATGCAAGGAGCTTATGTTATTTCAGGATGGAGGTGCATTAGATGAGCCCTCCTGTTCACAGTATTCACAGAGTATTTCAATTAATTTAACAAAATATAGATATTTTGTGTCCCTGTATCGATACAATATTGCCACGCAAAATATTGCAATTCTATGTAGTATCAATTGTTTCCCCCCACGCTTATTACATAATTTACAAGATTTTCCATATTTTCTACATGACAAGAAAATCATTACTATTAAATCTGGATTCCAGCTAATTAATTATGTGTCTATCTTATGTTAGCATTCAAAATTCAAGCCATCTACAAAGCATCTACAAAGCTGTCTTGAATAGGTACCCACATAACTGCTGGATTCTACCAAGCAGCAATCCCAGGACACAAAAATTATGCTAACACGGAAATTCAATTCCTCTCCCAAAATCAGTTCATCTCCCTAAACTCCCGTGTTAAGAGCACAGCTAAACTGTATTAAAAACTGCTTTGGCCTGTGTGGATATTTTTCACCGTCACAGCAAATATGCAGTAGGTGTTATTATGTGTCATCAAAGATGTGGGTTAGGTTTAGGGTTAGCCTGAGTGTGTGTCAGTTTTGTTAAGTAATATTCTCGTGTTTTATTAATCTGTTAGTTGGAGCTAATTAGCAAAGCATGGGTCTATGCATCACACCTGTAAAGTTTAGGGGTTTAGCTTCCTAACCATGCAAAATATTTGGTCTGACCGCCTTTATTCTTCTACACAGCCTGAACGCTCCTGTCTGTAATTCTTTAAATAGCCGTCCAGGCTTAAAGCTCTTCTTTGGACGTTGGCTGCCTTTTGTTCTGTATGATCCCACATTGCTACAAAAACTTTGAAGTCCAGCTCTGGGAAGGTCAATCCATGACTGATGGTGTTCCATTGTGTGTTTTTCTATCTAGGTATGCTTTGTGTTTGGGATCATCGTCATTCTGAAAGCAGTTACCAATCAGACTGATCACCAATCAGATTCAAAGCTGACAGGAAGTTCAAATTCTATGAAGTGCAAAATGTCTGAATGGTCAAACTGTAAAGTTTAATCCATCTGTTTTACATTTTCAAAATTTAACTTTAAGTTTTTATATTTCAGCAGATTAAATTTTTTAAGCATGAAAGCTGTCAAAACAATTTGAAACTGTACAAGTCAAAGTTTTGGTGAAGAGAGCGTCATCACTTGGTGACCCTCTGCAACTGAGTGAAAGAGTCAGCAAAGTGGCTATATCTATAGAAAAAAACAGCAGGGCCAAGCACTGAAAAAGCAATCAAATAATTAACTTGAATTAAAAGGTTTATTCTAATGCTTTGTGTGCTAAATTAAAAGAAAGCCTGGCTGTGTTCTAGTACACCCCTCAGTTCTTAAAAACAGCACTCTACAGGAAAATCAGAGATGTCATTATAATAACAATAATAATATGATCAAACCTCTAAATCTCCTCTAGAGTCACCAAAGACATCGCAGATCTGTTTTACAAGGTGACTGGACTTACCAGGACAAGCAAACAGAGCTTCATGAGTAAAACTGGTGGAATGGCCCCTTTGTAGTGTCACTTCAACCATATCAGTATCCATTTAATACAACTATTTACACACATTTTACCTTAAGGACATCTTGGAGCTGCTTTAAGACGGCGTGCACTTCTTCTTTAAGCAGCCAGTTGAACTCCTCCTCCTGCCAAACACAATAATAAACAGTGAACTGCTGCACTGTCAGTGGAAGACACAGAGAGCTTTCTGAGGAGCTTGTCCTGCAGGATGCTCCTTGGGTCACTATGTCAGGCAAATTTTAAAATGAATGACTGATATGTCAATAATTCATCAATGACAATATTGCAAATTATTGGTTAATCATTCTTTTTGTATTGTTTTGTACATTTATGAATACAGACTCTTCCACCATGCACCTGCATTTTGAGTTTCATAAGAGTAAAGAGATTCAATTATAAAAGAGAGGCCTGGCACTGAAAGAATTATGAACTGAAACTTATGGAAGATTTCTGCACCTGCAAAGATGCTCCAACATTTGTCAGACAAAGACACAACTTCTGTAGATTTGCCTCTGTGTGCCACTACAGTGGATTTTAATTTTTTTTTTAAATGTGTGATTGAAGTGTACACTTTAAGCTTTAATTCAATGGGTTTTCACAAAAATTTAACATTGAATGTTTAGGAACCACACCCATTTTTATACAGTCCCCCATTTTCAGAGGCAAAAAGCTAACTGGACCGTTTCACCAACATCAGTGGAACAGTGACATGAATTACAGGAACCCAGCAAATCACTGAAACTACTTTTAAACTGTTGGTGTAGAACAAACTGTGGGGTGAGCCACACTGCTGGAACCACTAGAACCAAAAGACAAAAAAGGGCACAGCCAGTTATGCTGACTAGCTGTTCTACTTCTTTAAATGAAAGCTACTGAAATAAAGTTTCATCCCAAAATACCACACACATTGTTTTTTGAATCGTGCCCTTATGCCCTTGTTTTGGAGCTCCGTCTCTAATAGCCTGTTTCAGTGTCTGGACCAGCTGCTGAAGGAAGAGGTCTGAGAAACAAATGCAGCCAAAGCGAGCAGACTACCGTACATGACTGCTGATACTTAGAGTAGGAGACACAAGGTCAGAATTATATTACTGATGACGTACTTCCTAATTTGAAGCATGAATCTACTGAAACTGATACAAACATAAAAGGCATGTGGGCAGTGTTTTCCCTGGAAATTTTAAGCATAAAAAATTTCAGCAGAATCATGGTCTGAATGCAGCGCTGTGCCAAAGATATTTGCTTTTACAAGAGCCCTATAGAGACCTTATAGAGCTCTATTTTATTTATTCATTAATTTTTATTACTGCCCACACAATATGACTGCCAGGTCTGACAGGCAGGAAGAAAAAAGAAGAGAAAAAAGTAGAGGAGAGAAAACAGAAGAAATAGGGGGACTGGGGATTACACTTTCAAGGTCCATTTTCAAGATTTTCCAGTAACACTGGGATACATATTTATACAAATACATACATTCCATACTCGTCTTATCCATAATTGGAATTTGCAATTTTCCAGCCAACGCTCGTTAAAAAGGCGACGCTCTGTCATTGGGGGAGGGGCGGGGTCACAAACAGGCTGACAGGTCACATGCAGGCCAGGCCCAGGCGGAAACATTTTCATTTCAGACTTTACGACTCATTTTCTTCCTCCATAACCGAACTATTCAGTCAGATGGTTATTTTTTATTTTTTAAAAATGGGTACAATTTCAAGCATTTTCAAGCACAAAATTCAAGCATGATTTCCAGCACCCATGAGAACCCTGCTTACTAGGAGGACACCCCGGGGTAGACCCAGGGCACGCTGGAGAGATTATATCTCTCGGCTGGTCTGGGAACACCTCGGGTTCCCCCGATGAGCTGCAGGAGGTGGCTGGGGACAGGGAGGTCTGGGCTTGTCTGCTTAGGCTGCTGCCCCCGCGACCCGACCCCGGATAAGTGGCAGAAAATGGATGGATCTCTTTACTTTATTTTTGTTGTATTTTTATCCATTTTCTTTTTTGTTTTGTCAAGTACTGATGGATACTTCTGTGGTGAGAAGAGCTTACTCAACAGAAGAGCTTTTTTCATTGAAATGGAGCAAATTTGGAAGCTAGCCCTATTCCACCTGAAGAGGTGTTTTTATGGTTGCCGTTCTGGTGCAGAGGTGAAGGCTGGGAAATGGAGATATTAGACCTTTTTGCCAACAGTAATCATGGGAAATGTCAGCTTAGTTAATCATGGAAGTGCTTGAGTCAATGTAAAGTGTTGTATAAGTGCTTTAAGTGCTCAGATAGAGTAGAAAAGCGCTATATAAGGACTAGTCCATTGAACATAACAATACTTGTGTACACTCCACCCAAGGCAACAGCTAAAGTTCATGTGACGTTCTCCATGAAACTGTTGCTAGACTCCAGAGGCACTCTTCATAATTTCAGGAGATTTCAATCATGTTTCTCTCTCCTCACACAATTTAACTGTCCTACCGGAGAAAATAAAAGCCCTGGTCTGCTGTACACCACTGTCAAAGAAGCTCACACAGCTACTTTCTTACCACCATTTGGCAGATCAGACCACAACTTGTTTTTTTCTGCAGCCATGTTACAAACCCCGTGAGCAAAGACAACCTGCAACTAAATTCACAGTCAGGAAATGGACACCTGATCCTACTGCGCCTCTAAGGGACTGCGCTGAATGCACAAATTGGAATATGCTGCTGGAAACAGATGAGAACAGCATGGATACTGAGACGGCTGGATTGCTTCACTGAATACATCAACCTCTGCAGTAGCACAGTCATACCTACAAAAACTGTGCGCTGTTTCCACAATAACAAACCCTGGATCACAAGTGACAAAAAGGCAATCCTCAAGCAGCTTTCAGAGACAGATGATGACTCTGCCACTGCGGCGTGTATCAGGAATACACTGGAATCTGAATATAGGGATCTTGTGAAAACCTTCACGACTGAAGTCACATAAAACGCCTCATATTTGAACACCTTTAAGATGAAGGAAATGAGAGTAGATTTCCCAAAATTAAGGCCCCCTCTCAAACCTGTGAAAGTTTGTGGGGTGGTAACAAAATATAAATATCTAGGTTTACACCTATAACAAACTAGACTGGTCCCCTAATGCAGATGAAGTATACAGAAAAGGGGTCGAGCCTTTGAGTTGGTGGGAAAATGCACACTAAAGACATTAGAAGCAACTCTGATCACCCAATATTGACACCTTTATGGAACAAAAAAAAAAAAAAAATCAATACTGGAAGACTCCTCTTTCTCTGTTGTAAAACACAGATACAGAAAATCATCTGCACCCACGGCCATCAGGCTTTTCAATTCTCATACAAACAGCAGATGAGATATGTCAGCCATAGGAATTACCCTCTGGGATCAATAAAGTTATTCTTATTCTTGTTATTCTTGTGTTGAGACAGGTGCCTATGTGAGCACATGAAGCAGTTTCTCCAAGAGTGCTCTCTTTTTTCCCTTTAGGCTTTGAAAGCCATGGTGGAGGACAGATATCAGAAAGCCAAAGCCACTGTGTCGAAAGCATCTGCAGTTAGTTTAACATCAGATATGTGGACCTCTGTCAACACATGTTGTTTTAGGGGTGCTGCATTTCCCTGAGGAACATACTGCTGAAAATTTGGCAAAAGTAAAAGCAGCATTTATGTCAGACATTACACACAAAATAACGTGCCTCGTAACTCATGGCACAGCAAATATGGCTGCTTTTGCCAAGGAGCTGTGCTTGCATCAAGTTGTGTGGCACATACTTTAAACTTACTCATAAAAAAGGCTCTTGACCTACACTGCACTGTCTGACATCTGGGCACACTGTAGAAAGATAGTGGGGTAGTGGGTATTTCAAGAGCACTACAAAGATCAGTTCCTTTACTTCATTGCAATATTTTAAATGATGCCATTTTGTTTAAATTGCTGCTGCAGTGAACCTTTAATTACTTTTTTTGCTGGCTAATTTTGCAGGAGAGGCCGACACAGGTGAAGGAGCAAATGGGCCAGCCAGCACTGAAGCTAATTCAAGAGGTGGGCACGTGTAGGAACACAGACCATCTGCTCCCATCTAACCTCAGGGACAGTAGGAGCAGCTTTGGCAGGCCTACGCACTGACGTTGTTCCACACTCATGAGAACAGTATGAAGTTTTTATTGCACAATATCTAAAAGTGAAGTACATTTTTGTTGCCAGGTTATCTACATTTTGGCCAGAGTTATAACTGCTAGCTCCTGATGCACACTTCTTTACCCAATCCGCCTTATTTTTTTCGTTTTTAATTATAAAAGGTGAGATTCTGTGCAACAGGCTAATGGGACAGGAGTGCAGGGGCTTTATAGCTTGTTTTAAATTCTCTGATTTTAAAGATTTCTTCAGCATTAAAGTAATCCGCTTTTTAGTATTTCTACGCAGAAAACAATAACTGTTGATAAGGTGAATTTGGCAAACTTCATTTTCCACACTGTAAACAAATGTGGTTTAAAACAGCGCTCATGTTGCTGCCGCTGTTCCTCACAGTAACCTGAACCTGTGCATCACAGACGCTGCAGGTTCAAAGTGACCGATGACATCTGCTGACCTCAGTATTTTAGCCAGTTTTAATGGCATCAAAAATCTTGAGCAGTAAACAGAGACATGATTAGGAGACAGTTATGTATGTATGATTAGAGCATTCCTTGCGGTGATTCCGTACCTGACCGTCACCACGGGCCCGCTGACCGTCAATTGCTATGTCTCTGTAATGTGACAGCACGGGTTCGAGGGGGACAACGCGGACAGTTCTCTCGGATAACAGCAGCTACTGAGATAGCTGCGTCCAGCTCGGCTCTTTCAAATAATGGACTACGAATACTAAAATATCATATATTAAGAAACGAGTCACTGAGGGAAAAACTGCTAGCGCTGAGTCACATAGCGCTAGTTTTTGCCAGCCTAATGGCAGTGGTGCAGCACAGATAAACTACACAATACTGACACCTGGATAGCTTACCAGCACAGCTCTTTCCAGCTGACTAGCAGTGGACATCTTAGGCAGCTCAGGCAGAGACCTCTGCGGGTTCAGCATTTTGATTTAAAGCCGTAAAACACTGCCCTCTCTCCTTTCCTAGGGATGAAGGGGTGTCACTGGACAAGCTTGGTGGAATGTCTGGTGCCTTCGCGGATTTCGGACATAATGAAAGCGCTCAGATTACTGACTAAAATCAGTGGAAAATACATATTAAAAACGGATTATGGCACAATATTGTGTCACTGAAGAAGCACGGCTTATGTGATGTAATCACCTGAATCTGAAATTATATTTCCCTTGTACTGCAAGTTCATTGTCAATATCTATATAGTCTTTATTCTAGCTGTTCACAAGTAACTGTGTGCTGTCTGCCATTATGTTCACAAGAAGTATTTTTCCTTAATTCAGTTTCTGCTCACTGGTGCATTCAGTTTTGTTAGTTCCACCACGAAATAAGTAGTAGTTGTATTTCCATAGTGGTAATGGTGGTTCCATAGTTATATTTTTATGACCACCACCTGAATGCAGCATTAGATTCGTCACACGTTTACTATCGTATTGGTGCCACCTACCAATCCTTATTTGGCAATATAACTTCCGCTCGACGTTATACATACGAAAGGTACACAGAGCCATTATGCACACAAAAGTATAAATTAGTCAACAACTACGACGCCTCAGGATTTTTACTTGTGTGCTGCGTCGACATTTATATTTCTAGTTCTGAGAGTCGCGTCAGTGGGTTTCAGAGGATGCCAAATGGTCATGTGACCCATGTGATTGGCATGCGTAAATACAGAGACACAATTCCGTTTTTAAAATTAGTAGTCAATAAAAGACAAATTTATTTTAAGATTATTTCCACATAGAATACATGGAGACTGACAGATGATTGATGTCACCTCATAGCACAATGATTCAGTATGCTCACAGTTTTCAGAGAGAGATTTTTGTTTGTTAAAGATTCAAGCATAAAAAAGGTACCTAACCCAAGAGATGAACCAGTTTCGTGTCTACACATAACAAAGAACCAGTTTTAAGTTGCATCTTTAGGCACTTTGTTACCAGAAGCCAATCGAGAAAAAAAAAAAAAACCCACACAATTTATTCCCATTAACTAGTCAAATCTATGAAAAATTCCAAAGATAACATAGCAGGCATGAAATAGTGCATGAAATAGTAGGTGATTATAAGGAAACATCTGAGCAGTGTGTCCTTAAAAAAAAGGAATCTCACCAATTTGAGGACAAAGAAGTAAAATAGTACACAAATAGTCTCAATGGAAGGGTGTACTGTAAATGGGCTGCTTCACTTTTCTCAATAACTTACTCACATTTGGATGCTAGTGGGTTACTGTAAAAGCTGTTTACAGTAACCTGACTCTAATTTTATATAATCTGATAATGCTCAGAGGCCTCAGAATATTAAATGTTAAAGTTCATGACAGTAAAATTACGGTCTTTGGAGCAGGGGGTCGGGGTTCGAACCCCCAACCTGGTTCGAATCCCGACAAGGGCGTACTTCCAGTAAGGGTCCCCAGGCTAGACCCCCCATGCTAACCAAGCCTACTTTGGAATATGAGTGAGAGATACATGATTTAAGCCTTACCGGCTCGGACGTTGCCCAGATTAACAAGGTCTGCATCAGGTGTTGAGGAACCAGGACATTCTGATGATAAGTGGGCTACTGGAACTAGAAGGTTACAGCATAAGTGGACACAAGATGAGAACCGGGAACTGTTGCAATGCTGCTACACATGTAATCCCAGCGAGAGGGGTTACATGAAGAGGATGTGGAACCTATGGATTCTTTGAAATCCAACATCCACACTGATGGCGAAACAACCTGTGGCTCAGTGTTCCAACATATGAAGGAAGCAGCTGCTATTGCAGCTAGAAATTGATGAGGTACAACACAAATACTACGACAAGGGGGAGCCAGGATGACAGGTCAGGGGAGAGATTTCATCATCCCCACACTCCGAGATTGGGTACCAAGCAGTGTAAATTTCATTGACGAAATATTTTCGTCACAGTTTTCGTCGACGACCCTTTTTTTCATGACGATAACGAGACAATAACTAAATAAAAACGATAAAAAAGGATAAAAACGATAACGAAGTTAATTGACACTTCAACGAATGAAAACGAGACGAAAATGCTTGGCGGGGACGAAATCCAATCAGAACTTATTTAATTTTGTGACAGGGCAGGACAAGTTAGGAAAACATCCAAATTGGGCGCTGTTGCTCAGTGCTCATATTACATCTGTCCCTCCAATTTTAATAGCACTGTAGCTTTCACACAGCCATACACATTCTTCCCACTACATACACTCACTTACACCCAACACATCACTCCAAACACATTGAGTGGGAGGAGGGGGAGGGCGGGTCTTTCCACACCCCAGTTTCATGCACCCTGCCTGGGGTAGGGACTGGCTAGTGGTTTGGGCCAGGTTGGCTGCTTCCCTGGGGTGTCGCTGGCTCTGTGCTGGTACCTGCTCGGCCACACTTGGTGTCCATGTGAGTTCTGTGTGTGTGCGCATGAATGTGTGACGGTCATATGTGTGAATGTGAGTATATGACGTGCATGTGTGTGGACAGCAGGGCCTGGATCTGTGGCTTGCTGAGCCTTGGCACCTGTGGGACACGGTTGCGGAGGGTAGGAGTCACCCCTCCCTGTCGCTCCCTACCGCTTCCCGCTGCTTCCCACTGATCGCCACTGCCGCCCCTGGGCTGTTGGGTGCCTGTGGGTCCCGGGGTTCATGGCCGGATGTCTTGGCGTGGTTCTTGGCCCGCTCCCTTGTCAGTTTTGGCCTGGGGGTGGATCGGGCCTCTTTGGCGGGGGGGGTTTTCGGGCACCTGGGGCCTTGGGGCCGCATTCTTGGCTCATGCGGGGGGTGCCGGCCTGCTTCGGGGTTGGCTGCTCATTGCCTCTGGCTCTCTGGACTCTTGCCATTTGTGGTGGTTCCGTCTGGGGTCTCTCTCCTTCCTCCTCTGCGGTGTGTGCGCAGTTGCCATCGTGATGTGTGGCCTCTTGTCTTCTGAGCTCATAGTGGGCCGTGGATAGGCCGCGTCTCCTGGGTCCTTCCCTCTTTGCCTCTGGATCACGGGGGGTGTGGTTGCAGTTTCTTGCCCCCATTGATGAGTACGTTCCTTGACAGAGGCACATACACACACTATTGCAAGCAACAGCGGCATTGTGTGTCTGTGTGTGTGTGTGTGTGTATATATGTATATACGTGTGTATAGATATGTGGATGTATGTATGTATATCATTCTGTGATTATTCTTTTCTCCCATTTGTTTTTTTTTTCTCTTTCTTTTTGTTTCTTTTCTCTTTCTCACTCTTTTTTCCTACCCTTTCCTTTCTCCCTGTCAGGCCTGGTGTAAATAAATAAAATAAAATTAAAATACAAACATTAACAAGAGTAGCCTATTGGGAAAACTTCTTGGAAAAGCAAATATGTTTGGTACACCAGAGCATTCAGATCATATTCCGACTGCGAAAACTGCCATACATGACAGGCTTAAAAAAAAAGAAAAAAAAAACATCCAATCAGAATTGAGTTAATTTTGTGACAGGGCGGGACAAGTTAGGAAAACATCCAATCAAACGCACAGTTGTGCAAATTTGCTCAAAACCCGGGAAGGACAAACTAGCCTAAATTTTTATCTTTACTTCCGATAGAACTAAGTGATGTAAACAATGTCAGCAGGGAGAAAGAGAAGAGCCGATGTATGGACACATTTGTCCTTTGATGTTGTGACAAACAAAACGAGGTGTAAACGATGTGTAAACCATGTGGGGCGACTATCTCGGGTAAAAACACGACAAATCTTAAATGACATCTGCAAACCAGTCACCCAGATCTCCATGCAAAGGTCAGCATTTTAATGTCATGCAGGGTAAAGTGTTTTTCCCAGTTTGTGTTTAGAGAAAATCTCCACACCGTGGTGGATTAGCCTTTATAATCTTAGTCCTGAACACTGCCCTGTACCTTTCAGAGCGTGTCCTGCTGTAAAACGCTCCTAGTAAGTAAGGTGGTGTTAATGATCAGGTGTGTGGGAAGCAGGTGAAACGCTAATGTTAATATTATTAATAATATTCCATAACGTTAGATAAATGTTTATTTTTTTGTAAGTGTGTATAATGACTAATTCAAGGGAACTAAAGAAAAAGCATTTACATTTTACACTCTTTATATTTTAGTAGTCGACTATATTCTTACGATAATTTCGTGGACTAAAACTAGACTAAAACTAAAACTATTCAGATGACTAAATTATGACTAAAAGTAACTTACATTTTCGTCAAGAGACTATGACTAAAACTATAAGATGAACAGCAATAAGGAGCAGTACCCTCCATGGAAACAGCAACTAGAGGCTAAGATCAAGGCAGCAGGGAGGGAAGTTAGCCAGCTCTCAGAGTTGCAGAAAGGTGTGATGAAGAAGAAAGCGGTGCCTAAGAAGTACAACAGGCTGTCCATACCTGAGGTCTTAGAGACTGCCAAGCAAAGACTCACAGCCATGGCTTACCGGCTGAAGAGGTATACCAGGGAGATAGAAGCCAGGAAAATAAACCGGATGTTCTCCACCAAACCATCAAAGGTATACTCTCAGTGGCAGGGGAACAATATGAGAACAGCACCCCCATCAAGGCTGGAGACAGAGCAATACTGGAAGAGCATATGGGAGAAAGATGCATCACACAATACCAATGCTCAGTGGCTAGTGGATCTAAGAGCAGATCACAGCAACCTTCCTGTACAGGCCCCAGTAACCATCACAATGGCAGACATCCAAGAAAGAGTCTCATATATATATATATATATATATATATATATATATATATATATATATATATATATATATATATATATATATATATATATATATATATATATATATATACATATATATAACCCTAACCCTGGACAGCACCAGGCCCTGATATGATTCACACCTACTGGCTGAAGAAGCTAACTGCACTCCATGAGCGCCTGGCAGCACAAATGAATCAGCTGCTAGAGGCTAAGACACACCCAGAAAGGCTGACGGAAGGCCGGATGGTCCTGATTGCCAAGGACCCCCAGAAGGGACCAGTCCCATCCAACTACCGGCCCATAACCTGCCTCAGTACAACATGGAAACTCCTGTCAGGCATCATAGCAGCTAAGATGAGTAGACATGTGGCACAATACATGAGTGAGGCCCAGAAATGGATAGGCAGAGAAACCAGGGGAGCAAAACACCAGCTACTAGTAGATAGAGCAGTCACTCGAGACTGTAAGACCCAACTGACCAACCTGTGCACCGCCTGGATTGACTACAAGAAAGCCTATGACTCGATGCTGCACACATGGATCCCGGAAGGCCTAGAACTGTATTAGATCAACAGGACCCTAAGAGCCTTCATCAAGAACTCAATGGGTATGTGGAGAACAACACTAGAGGCCAACTCCAAGCCCATCGCACAAGTCACCATCAAGTGCGGGATTTACCAAGGAGATGCCCTGTCCCCACTGCTGTTCTGCATAGGCCTGAATCCCCTCAGCCAGATCATCAACAAGACTGGCTACGGATACTGACTACAGAATGGAGAAAACATCAGCCACCTCCTGTACATGGATGACATCAAGCCGTATGCCAGGAGTGAATGAGACACTGATTCACTGATCCACACCACCAGGATCTACAGCAATGATATCGGAATGTCTTTCGGACTGGAGAAATGTAGTCGGATGGTAACAAAGAGAGGAAAAGTAGTCAGAACTGAGGGGATTACACTACCAGAAGGCAACATTGCAGACACTGAGGACAGCTACAAGTACCTTGGAATCCCACAGGCAAATGGGAACATGAAGAAGCTGCTAGGAAAGCCGCAACATCCAAGTACCTGCAGAGAGTAAGACAAGTCCTGAAGAGTCAGCTGAATGGGAAGAACAAGATCCGGGCTATCAAAACCTACGCCCTGCCAGTTGTCAGATACCCTGCTGGGATAAAAGCTGGCCAAAGTAGGAAATAGTAGCCACTGGTGTTAAGACAAGAAAGCTCCTTACCATGCATGGATGGTTTCACCCCAAATCCAGCACCCTGAGACTGTACGCTAAGCGGAAGGAAGGTGGCCAAGGACTACTGAGTGTCAGAACCACTGTCCTAAATGAAACAACGAAGATCCATGAATACATCAGGAAGATGGCCACAAAGGATCATGTGCTTAGTGAGTACCTCAGGCAGCAGAAACCTGAGAAAGAAGAGGACGAAGAACAGGAACCATCATGAAGGACAGGCCTCTGCATGGCATGTACCACCGGCAGATAGAAGAAGTGGCCGACATAGAGAAATCCTACCAATGGCTGGACAAGGCTGGACTGACAGCACAGAGGCACTAATCATGGCAGCACAGGAACAAGCACTGAGTACAAGATCGATAGAGGCTGGGGTGTACCACGCCAGGCAGGACCCCAGGTGCAGGCTGTGCAGAGATGCCTCTGAGACAATCCAGCACATAACAGCAGGGTGCCAGATGCTAGCAGGCAGGGCATACATGGAATGCCATAACCAAGTGGCCAGCATAGTATACAGTATACAAACATCTGTGCCGAGTATGACCTGGAAATCCCGAGGTCAAAATGGGACATGCCCCCAAGGGTGATTGAGAACAACAGAGCTAAGATCCTGTGGGACTTCCAGATACAGACAGACAAACTTGTGGTGGCTAACCAACCGGACATCGTAGTGGTGGACAAACAAAGGAAGAAAGTCGTGGTGATAGACATTGCAATACCAAGTGACGGGAACATCAAGAATTTTTATGGTCATTCCATACTATAATCAGCTGCTTGGCCCCTTGAACCAGTCTTCCCACTCGTTTAAATCAGACATTGAGAAGAGAAAGCACAGAGATCCAACTTCCCATCTGCCCTTACTTGCCGTGAACAACTGATCAACATGGAGTGTATCACCGCTGAGACATCAGAGCAAATGTATTTTGAAGTTCCATTATTATGCAACCGTTTGGCCTATCAGAAAAATGCAAATGATTTCTGAAAGCTCGGAAACTGTGCTTTGTGTCATGGCTCCTGTTAACCATGTCTTGTGTTTCAGGGGTGGGACCTACTCCAGTTCCTGCCAGCTGGGTTACTCACCTGCTCTCTATCAGCCAATTCCCTGATCTCTTTTTAAGGAGAAAAAAGGCCTTCAGTCAGCGCTGGACCATACACTGCATCCATATTGGCTTCTCTTCATTGGCTCCATGAAAAGTCTTCAGCTGATCCAAAATGCTGCAGCTAGAGTACTGACAGGGACTAGAAAGAGAGAGCAGATTTCTCCCATATTGGCTTCTCTTCATTGGCTCCCTGTTAAATCTAGAATAGAATTTAAAATCCTTCTCCTCACCTACAAGGTCTTGAATAATCAGGCCCCATCTTATCTCAAAGACCTCATAGTCCCATATCACCCCAACAGAGCACTTCTCTCTCAGACTGCTGGCTTACTTGTGGTTCCTAGGATACTTAAGAGTAGAATGGGAGGCAGAGCCTTCAGCTTTCAGGCGCCTCTTCTGTGGAACCAGCTTCCAGCTTGGATTCAGGAGACAGACACCCTCTCTATTTTTAAGATTAGGCTTAAAACTTTCCTTTATGATAAAGCTTATAGTTAGGGCTGGATCAGGTGACCCTGAACCATCCCTTAGTTATGCTGCTATAGGCCTAGACTGCTGGGGGGTTCACATAATACACTGTTTCTTTTCATTCACCTCATTTACTTTGTTTATACTCCACTCTGCATTTAATCATTAATTGTTATTAATCTCTGTCTCTCTCCCCCCACAGCAGATGACCCCCCCTCCCTGAGCCTGGTTCTGCTGGAGGTTTCTTCCTGTTTAAAGGGAGTTTTTCCTTCCCACTGTCACCAAGTGCTGCTCATAGGGGGTCGTTTAGACTGTTGGGTTTTCTCTGTATTCTTGTAGGGTCTTTACCCACAATACAAAGTGCCTTGAGGCCACTGTTTGTTGTGATTTGGCGCTATATAAATAAAACTGAATTGAATTGAATTGTATAGTTAGTGCTGAGCCTCTCTCTGTGTATTACTCCATCTAACTTCCCTGCTGATGATTTATTTTCTTCTCTCTGTACAGAATCTGGAGCAGTTTAACAATGGAGAGGAGTGCCCATTGGGGGGTTGAAGTGATCCCGCTCCAGAGGCAGTCAACTGGATATACCTCCCTGCAATATTCATTCTTACATGCAAATAAATCTGTTTATCTTCTTCAGCCTGCAGTTGAGTCTCATCCCTGCCGCTAACTTGACACTTTGCATCCAACCTTGGGTTATTATGATAATTTTTGCCTGAAGTCTGCGAAACTGTTTCTGGTGACAGTATTAAAGTATTAAAGAAGTTAAAGAAGTATTAAAGAGTTAAAGAAGTGGCTACCTGACTACTGCCATTGGTAGAAATGAAAGTATTTGATGGAGCTGCTTAATGGAAGTTGGAGTTGGCCACTCAGCTACTGCTTTTATTTTCTCTGGATCTGTCTTCACCTGTCCACCCTCGAAAATAAATCCCAAAAAGGATAAAGATGGAACATGAAACTCACTTCTCAGCTTTTAGATACAGTCTGTGTTCAAGGAGGCGCTGTAGGACCCTTCTGATATAACAGCAATGTTCTCCTAAGCTTTTGGTGAAGATACTGTAAGATGTCATTCAACTACACAAAAACAAAGACATTCAGAAAATGTCATTGTAGATCAGGATATTCCACAGGGACAGAGGAGAGGTCAGATGAGTATGATTCAGAAGGATGAGCAGCTGGCACAGCGCATTGCAAACAGTTCAACAGACAAAACCTCCAGCTCTCAGTGCTTCTCTCTGAACAGTTATGCCTTTCTAACCAAGGGTAACCAGCTGCTTGGCCATGGAAATCTCACAGCTGGACTTGTTTCACAGGTGGCATCCTATCATGGTCCCACACTGGAATTCACTGAGCGCCTGAGAGCGACCCATTCTTTCAAAAGTGTTTGTAGAAGCAGTCTGCATGTCTAGGTGCTTGGTTTATACACCTGTGGCCATGGAAGTGACTGGAACACCTGAAATCAATGATTTGGATGGTTGAATACTTTTGGCAAGATAGTGTAGATACCTCCTTCCAGGGTTTATTTCACCTATGTGTCACAGTTTGTTTGTTTGTTTTTAAAGAAAAAAATGCATATACACAAAAGCTACAATTCAGTATTCACTTCGGAAAATGTGAATTTTTGATATCAACAGTTCTATTGTGAAAATGTCAGATGAGAGATATAATCTCTCCAGCGTATCCTGGGTCTGCCCCAGGGCCCCCTCCCACAGGGACATGCCCAGAACACCTCACCCAAGAGGTGCCCAGGAGGCACCACCTCAACTGGCTCCTTTTGATGTGGAGGACCAGCAGCTGTACTTCAAGCTCCTCCTGAATGGCTGCACTCCTCACCCCATCTCTGAAGGAGAGGCCAACCACCCTTCAGAGGAAGCTCATTTCTTCCACTTGTATTCGCGAACTTGTTCTTTCGGTCACTACCTTAACCGTAGGTGAAGGTAGGGACGTAGATTGACCAGTAAATCAACAGCTTCGCTTTTATGCTCAGCTCCCTCTCTACCACGACAGACCAGTGCAGCATTTGCATCACTGCAGACACAGCCCCAATCTATCTGTCAATCTCCCGCTCTCTTCTTCCTTCACTCGTGAACAAGACCTTGAGATACTCCTCCACCTGAGGCAGCAACTCGTCCCTGAGCCGGAGTGGGCACTCCACTCATTTCTGAATGAGCACCATGGCCTCAGACTCAGAGGTGCTCATGCCAGCCACTCAGCTGTAAACTGTTCCACTGTGAGCTGGTGGCTGCCACCTGACCACAGGACCACATTATCCACAACAAGCAGAGATGAGATTCTGAGGCCACCATATTGTACACGCTGTTTACAGCCAGTCAGATAATATAGAAACCAACCCATAGTCTGTTCAGTAAATCCTATGTCCAAAAGCCTTTGACACAAAATCTCATGATCAACTGTGTCAAAGGCTTTGGACAGATCTATAAAGAGGGCAGCACAGTAGTCCTTGGTATTAAGAGCTGTAATGACTCATTTAGGACCTTCAGGGAGGCAGTAATTGTACTATGTTGTTTTCCATATCTTTGAATACAAATAATGCTTAACCTGTTCATCAAGAATCTTTGCTAAAATGCATAATTTGTAAATGGGTCTATAGTTATTTAGTACAGTCGGATCTCCAACTTTTAATAAAGGCAAAATTAAAGCTGATTTCCATATATCAGTTTTGTTGAATTGATAAATTATAAATATGTGTCACTGGTTCAGCTATAATGTCACCAGCTAATCATAGGAAGTATGGGGGAGATTATCAGGGCCAGATGAGTTTCTAATATCTAGATGTTTGAGTTCCCTACAAACCTCGCTGACAGTTTAGAGAAAGCGAAAGTCTGACCAGAGGTTGGATTTCTGAGAGTGTGACGAGTAGGCACAGGTGTTTCAAAAGTGTCATTAAACAAGTATTTTGAATCAACAAAGTGCCTATTAAAACAGTTTAACATCTCCACCTTGACTGACACTGGCCCAGAGTCATTAACTGAGAAGGACGATCTGAATAAGAGTTACCAGAAATAGATTTGATCATTTAATTTAAATTATTTTTGGTTTCAGTTAAATAATAAGAGCTCTTTGCCTTTTTAATCAGTGCAGTACATTTATTTCATAACTGGTGAAAATTAAGCAAGTCAGCATCTACCTTAGACTTCTTTACTTTTGCCCAAAGCTGGTCCCTCTCATGTTGGAGGGTCTTCAATTCAGGAGTAAACCAAGAACTAACTCAACTTTTTACCCTAAACACTTTAAAACGGGCATGTTTTTCAGTAAAATACCTAAAACTATCAAAAAAATTAATCCATGCACAATTAACATTGTCATTTAAGAAGATGTGCTACCAGTTAAAGTGACAGAGGTCCCACATATACATGCACTATGTATATTTGAATAAGTTTTGTTACAGTAGAAGATTTTCTGAAAGTGCTGTAACTAAGTTTAAGGATCTAAGGATTATTATGCTCTTCAGTGCCATTTGCCAGCACAGTGCAGGGCAGCGTTCTCCCTCAGAGTCGGATCATCTCGTCAGTAGTTTAGTTTAGTCAGCTTTTAAAAGGGAGTTGTTCCTTGGTTGTTCATAGGGGATCATTTGATTGTTGGATCTTCATTTTGCTTAAGCTGGCAGAGAGGACAGGTTAAAAAAAATGCTGCAGAGTTTTGCATGGAGCAAAAGGCACAAAGAGCAGCAAGCATTCATCACTGCACACGAGGGGACATTTCTTCTTTACAAACGTATAACATGTTCAATACGAGCAACACTGTAGACTTTACTTTGAAATTAACCTGATTTAATAATTAACAATTAGTCTGGCAATTACTAATCATTCATTAGTAACACCTGTGAGAAAGATTCTGCCTATTTATAGATGTGGTATTATTCTGTAGCCACAATACCAACAACTCCTCCAACACACTTTATTTTTAAATGATATTTATTAGAACCATGTTAACTTAAGAACTGTAACACAGAAGAATCAAACAAGACACCGTTATGTTCATGGTTGTAACTGTAGTCACAGCTGACTTAAAACAGAAACTTTAAGGAGTAGAAGTTCATCATTTAAAACAGAACAGCTTCTTCCTCATTCACAAGGAGTCACCACAATAGATGAATCCACATATATGACTTGGTACAGATATTTATGCCAAATGACTCCTCCAGTAATGTGTGTCTCCTCCTTGTGTCAAATCCAAGATTTTTAGTGCATATGGTGAATATTTGAACAACTAAACTCAAAAGCTGCTAAAAAGAGAACTTTAAATTTTTACAAACTAAACAAAATTTTCAATTATTGTTTGACAACTGCTCTTAAATTTTTAAAATATATGATCATTGTGCATTTCAACCTCATAATTATTAGTGTTTTCCTTTTTATGCTGTTTCAATAATAATTACAAGAACTGTCATATTCAACTCAATTTTATTTATATAGCGCCAAATCAGTCGCCTCAAGGTGCTTTGAATTGTGGGTAAAGACTCTACAATAATACAGAGAAAACCCAACAGTCAAAACGACCCCCTCTCTATTTATAAGATTAGGCTTAAAACTTTCCTTTATGATCAAGCTTATAGTTGGGGCTGGATCAGGTGACCCTTAGTTACACTGTAATAGACCTAGGCTACTTTTTTTTTTACCTCTTTTCAGTCTCTCTGTGTTTATACTCCACTCTGCATTTAATCATTAATTATTAATAAACTCTTGTCCACAGTGTGTCTCACTCTGCTCTCTTCTTTTCAGCCCTCTGGGAGTGTTTGCTTATAGAGGTTTTCTCTGTTATTGCAGGGTCTTTATCCTACAAACAAAAATGAATGAATGTTTAAACAAAGGAGTACTGACATCAGGAGAAAATCACTGCTAATTGTTGAAATTCTGACGAGAAAATCTATAAAATATTAGCAAA
Organism: Archocentrus centrarchus; assembly: GCF_007364275.1. Taxonomy (NCBI): domain Eukaryota; kingdom Metazoa; phylum Chordata; class Actinopteri; order Cichliformes; family Cichlidae; genus Archocentrus; species Archocentrus centrarchus. Next base: position 258,499 of record NW_022060297.1, read on the forward strand.
TCTGAAAAATCATTTGTATTACTTTAATCATATAAATGATAGAAACAAATAAAAGCTCACAAAACAACAACATGTATCTATTTTCTTTCTTTTCAGATCCAATATTTAGGGTTAATGATAGGATCCATGTAAAAATCACTATGCAACAGTGTAAGCTGGAACACTTGGTTTTGCATTAGTGCAGCAGACAGAGCAATAAAATAATCCTGATAATGTTTCAGCAGGTGAACACAAAATACTGACTTCCTGTCTATTTTAGACGGAGGATTCTCACATCAGGCAGTTTTGTTGTCAGTACTCCTCACCTGTAATAAAGACTGTGTGACTGTCATTGAGTCAGAATAGTTTTTTCTTCACTCAGACATCTGGGCACCATGACCAGTACATTACAGCAAAGAGGATGTTTTTACCTGTTCATAACAGGTAAATGTTATTTGAAACTCAGTTATGTAATTACCTTTTCCAAGATGCCTTCATTCAGCTCCTCCATGTCCACAGAGGGGTCAGTTTTCTGCAGCTTCACCTTCACCACCATCCTATGTTTGACCGCTGGTTTTATGGAAAACAACAGAAAGAACTGCTGTGATGTTATCTTGGAAAAGGAAACATAATATCAAAATATAGAGAATAATTATATACTGAATAAGATCAGAACTCACCAGTGTAGCAGACAAAGTACCACAGTGTATTACAGTTATCATTGAGCCACTTACTTTTGACTGCAGCACCACAAGAGGCTGTGAACGGGGCAGAGGGGTTACTGGGAGCCCAGCTGGTGAATGAATTTGAACTCCCATCTGACCACTTCCATGAGTTCCTGTAGAGGCCGATCCATGCGAAGGAACCCACCATCATCATCCTCAGCTGTTCATTCTCAGATTGGTTCCTCACACTGACCAGGTCAGTGTGGTTGTTCCTGCAGTAGCTCTGAGCATCATCCCAGGTCTTACTCACATTCACAAAGATGAAACGTGATGCTATAGTGCAAGGGGCGGGGTACATAAAATTAACTGTTGCTGAGGAGTTCCCACATTCTGGGACAAAATTCAGAGCACAGGAGTACACATTCAAACTCTTTCAAAACAAAAGCATGAAGTATTCCAGTATTAACCACCATGGTGCTCATTCATCATCTGCTTAAGCTCACTCAACAAAATCAAACTCTTATTTAAATTCATATTCATATTAATGAAGATGCAGATCATATGTACTTACTTTTGTTGTAGCAGAAGAATGAATATTGGCTGTTACACAGTTGATCTGACCACTTCCCATTTTCGAGCATTGCTGCACACATTGTATAGTAAATTGTGCCATTGGGTTCACCAACAGCCCACCTCCTGAACCCAGCCTCCCCTTCACCATAGTAATCCTGGTTTTCCAGAGACCACCTCCATGATGCAGTGTCAGCTTGGAGTCCAATCCAGATTTTTTGAATCCCTCTAAGGACTGCTCTCAGTTTTTCCACGTCTTGCGCATTATGTACAGCAGCCAGGTCAGTATGGTACTTCCTGCAGTATTGCTGAGCTCCAGTCCAGGTCGTTCCAATGTAAATAAGGTGGTAAATGTGAGGAAGACATGCAGGTAAGAAACACAGTCCTGTGGTAATGATAAAGATATTTCACTTTGAGCCATTTAGTAGTGAACTCACTTCATAAGTTTGTGGTCAGTGAGTCATCGATGAATGCTTTCCCAGTTCCTCAGTTTAACTCAAACTCTCTAAAATCTGCACAACTTTGTTTTCTTCTTTGATTAAAACAAAGAAAATAAACATGAGGTGGAAATAAATAATTCATACTGACCTGAAATGATCATCATCATAAGTGCAGTCTCCTTCATGATGTACTGTTGGACAGCTCACTTTCACCTTCAACTGATGCTTAACAGCATGTTAATGTTATTTTCTGTGGTGGAGACATTCCATTGTGCATGCACTGTTACAAGTAAAATAGTAGTTGATAAAATATATGTATCATGTACTCACTATAACCGATTGCTGTAATTTGGAGAGTATTGTACTGTGACAAGTACAGTATGATACTGTAGTAGGTGTACAATGTAATTTACTGTAAATAGCAAAGGATTGTGGGAAATGTGCTCACAACTGTAATTTTTCGTAATTCCATTTTACAGCAGTAAACCTTCCTGGAAAAATCTGACCAATGAGAGGAAAGATTTTTTTTTTTTTAAGATTTTAACCATCCAGTTGAAGAAAATGTGTCACGTTCAAAATTACCATCAGCTCAGCAAAAGATTAATACTTGTTATTATTGATTCATGCATCTCTGAGACATTTTAAGCACATTTGCTTCTGACTCACTTTTAGCTGCCTTATAGCTCTACATGATAATCAAAAGCAGAATGTTAACATTAACATGTGTTTGTTGAGACATCTTACATGATGGTTATTGGCTGGGTCTTTGACGGTGGTGACTGATATTCACAAATATTAAAAATGTGTTTTTATCCCCTTTTGTCTTTACTTGATGCTCTCGTTTGCTTGTACAGTGTTCATGTAAAACAGCTAAAAAAAATTAAAGCATTGCTGTATGCTCCTGTTACATGTTATTACAGTAAAATGTTATTACTCTCCATTAGCTAATGTGTAAGTCAATCACCCTATTCAGGAGTCCCTCAGTACGTCATGTTAAACATAATCTAATGTCAATATAAAGTGAGTTATGTATGTGTAACAAAACAGGAGTTTTTAAACAGTATTCTGGAAGCATAATTTTTTAAAAATTACTCTGCAGATTGTATGAAGTCCTTCACAACACTCAATTAAATTCAGTTCAATTCAATTCAGTTTTTTTAGCACCAAATCAGGGCGAATGAAAAGAAACAATGCATCATGGGATCTGATGCTTTTGCTGACAAAATCACTCAAAGGGACATTTGCACTGGTTGCTTCCACATCACAAAGAAGACCGACAGCTGTGAGGAAACATGAAGTATAACTGGCTGTTTCATTAACGAACCAGGTTTCATTGATATAAAACAAGCCAGCAACCACAGAAGTTTTTTGTAGAATACACCAAGAAACCCACAAGTTGAGTGGACACTCCTGTTTGCCACTTCACACAAATCTGAATTTGGAAAACTTCTAATCAAATGGATCAAAACACTGCACAACTCAACACAGGCCATCATTAACCCCACCAGGTCATCAGAGCTTATACATGTACATGTACTCCACAATATTACCCCAAATTAATTACCTTTTTCCACTTAGCACACATTTTAACTCTCTGGATTCAAAGGTAACAAAATTTTACCAAAACAAAACAAGCAAACAAAACTTCTCAGAGGACTTGATGCACCAAACTTTTACAGTCTTCATAAATGGAAGGGCAAAAGCAAAGCCCAGGTCCAAAATCAGCTTTCACTTCTTTGGAAGATTTAAACAATAAATATTTTTTTTTTTTTGTACCATCATCTCAAATCTACAAAAGAGTATTATGGTCACATTATGGCCACATTAAATAAAATTGTGCATTTTGAGAATGAAGTCAAAATTTCAAGAAAAAGTTGAATTACTATTGGAGAAAAAACGTCATTTCAAGTCAAATAACAGCCACGGCTGCTATGACCACTACAAAATGCCTTGGGTAGATGAAACAACTCGATCAGCTGTCTTTATTGTATCTATTGTGTGATTCAACATATCCCCTCTGTACTACATGAAGGTGCAATCATCTATATCATCTGACCATTGCCAGTTTGTGTGGTTTTTCCTTCTGAGCCGATGCAGCTTTCTGCACGTCCTCGTACTTATCACTACATCGTGTTTATGTACTGAAAGAGAAATAATTTCCCTGCTACTAAAACCGATTCTAAAGTATAGTTTCACTAACTCATAATACAAGACATTCTAGAGGGTACAGCAAATGTGGCGTGGCAGCTTTTTGACTTTGACTTAATTTCCACATTTTGACTTTATTCTCAAAATGCACAATTTAATTTTTTTCCTCAATGTGGCCCTAATACTCCTTTTATCAAATCAGTCCCACCATCAGTTTTAGAAGAAGAAAATTTCAAGCTCGAGACACCTAATAAAACTTTCCCAAATATCAAGACTTATGAAAGCAGACGATATCCTTCTTCATTTGAAAATGGCAGGAAGACAATGATGCCTGATAAAAATTTGGACAATCACATTTTCCATGAAAAATAAAAATAGCCATCATCTCATACAGAATGATATTGATCATAGAACACGTATTATAGTTATAAACTGTTGAGTTTGTCAGACACAAACAACTATTCATTGTGCTCCCTTGACACATTAGATGACGTTAGATGAACAAAGTCACCAATAAATTATCAGAATCAGAATCAGAATCTTTATTGTCATTGTACACAGAAGTTGCACAACGAAATTTAAAATGCATTCCTTTTAGGTGCCTCAGACAATAAATAATAAAATAATAAAAATATGAGTGATAAAAATGATTACTAAAATACAGTGCACAATAGTAAATTAAGACGAATCTAGCCCCAATACACACACCAACGCACGCACACAGTCAGCACTACCACCCCACATCACTGTCCAAACCACACAGAGTTCAGTTCAATGATAGCCCTGGCATAAAAGCTGTTCCTCAGTCTGTTTGTTCTGGCCTTCATTGTCCTGAAACGTCTGCCTGATGGCAGTAGCTGAAACAAGGAGTGTCCAGGGTGTGAGGGGTCCTGGAGGATGTTCTGTGCCCTCCTCTGGCAGCGGCCATTGAACAGTTCCTGGAGGGAGGGCAGGGGACAGCCTATGATCTTTTGAGCCGTGTTGATGACTCGCTGGAGTGTTTTCCTGTCTGCTGCTGTGCAGCTGTTGAACCACACGCACAGACAGTAGGTCAGGATGCTCTCTACACAGCAACGGTAGAAGGACACCAGCAGATTCTGGGTCAGATAGTTGCTCCTAAGAACCCTCAGGAACCTCAGGAAATTATCTGAAATATCTGATATGATCTGAAAGTTGAAGACTTCTGGCTTCCACTTTCTGCATCACTTTGCTTGTTAGATGACCTATCAGCAGCTATATCCCCCAACCATGTCACAATAGTAAACTAACTACTGTATGGAGGTGCTGAGAACCAAAGACCATCGTCCTACACTTTAAAAACTGAAGAATGCACATTACAGACAGCACTCCACTGCAACTTCCCTTTAAAGCCTACAATGATCTTCTAATTGCATCTGATGCAGGAAATTGTTCTGTACTCACATTGTTTGACTTCAGTGCTGCCTCTGATACCCTTAACCACAATATTTTACTGAAAGGTTTTGGCTAGTATTTCTGCCTGGAATCATTCAATCCTTTTCTGGTATTTCTGATCATTTCTGTGCCAGTGGCATTCAGCTGTACAGTCTTTCAACCAGCTGGTTCGGCCGTCCACCAGAGTTGACTGTTTATCCTGGATTAGTGACGGACTCTTCAATAGTTTCCTCGTTTTAAATGCCAACAAGACTGAAGCTAGGATTATAGCACCTCCTGATATACATTCAACTATCAGTCAAATGATTGCTTCCTTTTAGCCATCTGTGAAGATCATACTTTGTAATCTTGATGTAATATTTGATTCCTCTCTGGACTTTGATTCACATATAAAATCTACTACAAGTTTTTGTACTGTGGTTGACCTGTCTCATGTTTTTTTTTTCTATCCCCTCTTTTACTATCATGTTATCTCTGTGCTGAAAGTCAACAATTTATGTCACAATAAAAGACAAAATAAATATGTTTTGTGTGTTGTTACATTTGTGCTTACCTGAAATGAATTTCTGTTCCCAGGATAACCAGATGAAGCAAATGCTTCCAAGTCTTTTCAGTCTGAGGAAAGCTTGTCTGTTATTGTTCCAGTGAGTGTCAGTCTGATTCCTACAGTCTTCTTTGTGTGTCTGTGACTATATAACCATACAGCTGCTATAGGTTCTAGTAAGGCACATATGCCAGAGTGAAGGTCATCCATATTTGTTTACCAAACCTGGAGGATATTTGAATATTTAAATCAAAGTGTCAATAAAACCTTCATGTTATGTGATATAGTATGGTTATTGGGGGGGTTAACATTCAGAAACCCGAACAAATCTATTTAGTCTTTTAGGATGAATATTGCATAAATATTTTATGAAAATAATAATTCAAAACCCTCAGAGGCTCAGGAAAATATTTAACATTTTTTAATTTATTATTATTATTATTATTATTATTCTACACTCCTATGCAATTTCAAAACCTATTTTAAATAGACCTCTTAGCTATGCTTAATATTGTGATCCTCAAACAAATACAATGCATTGTTATTTTCCAGCGAGCTTTTAATGAATGTTTTATGCATGTTTATTTTTTAAATATAATACTTAACGTTTTTCAAACAGGTAGTTTCGCATTTTCCATAAGTGTTTCCAGTTCATCATCAGAACTCTTGACTTTTGTTTTATTCAGTGATTAACTTGGCAATAAATACAGTCAGTTTACAAGCCTGATTCTTGCTTATTACACAGAAACTACCACCATTATTTCCAGATAATGCTCACACGTCTTCTAGTTTACTTAAATAGGTTATTGCATAGAAACAGTCGGTTTTGCATTTTGCTGCCCTGATTCCTGCTTATTACAAAGAAATTACCATAAATATTTCCATTTAATAAGCCAAAGCATTAAGCATAATATTTAGGCTATTAAGCAAAGCAGAATGCTGAGAACCTAAAGTATGATTAATTCAAGCCTTATAACATGGTAATACCATCCTATTATGTTAAAACATTAGCCAATATTACTTCATAATTTTGCGTTTATTACAATTTATTAAAATTTATGAAAAGTTAAATGCATAAACATTACTTCCTTATTGCTATCTGCATACAATATTTTTACCACATTTTTAAGCTACTATTACTAAAGGGTTTAGCCTCATGGGCACATCTCTGTTTCCACAGCATTACCATCAGTTTTGGGGGCCTTACAATCCATTTACATAAATTTCAGTGGAATATTACTCAATTGTAACCGCTGTTGTTACCAGTAGTATTACTTGATATTAGCTGGTAATTACCTTAATAATTGGATGGCAATAACCGTTAAATTTCCTCATTATTACCTTCTGTTTCCAGCTTTTTGCTGTTGTTACTAGTGGTATTACTTGGATATTAGCTGGTAATTACCTTGGTAATTGGATGGTAATGTCCTGTATATTACCCCATTATTACCTTTTGTTTCCAGCTTGTTACCCCATTATTACCCCCTTGTTACCACATTATTACCGAGCATAATAAAGTAGATACAATCTTGCTCTAGTTTCATATTTGATTACATGAATACTCAGTCAAACATACACACATGTCTCCCTTTATGCTGTTTTGTGTTACATGTTAAATTCAATTCAATTCAATTCAATTCAATTTCAATTCAATTCAATTTTATTTATATAGTGCCAAATCACAACAAACTGTCGCCTCAAGGCGCTTTGTATTGTGGGTAAAGACCCTACAATAATACAGAGAAAACCCAACAGTCAAAACGACCCCCTATGAGCAGCACTTGGTGACAGTGGAAAGGAAAAACTCCCTTTAACAGGAAGAAACCTCCATCAGAACCAGGCTCAGGGAGGGGGGGTCATCTGCCGTGACCGGTTGGGCTGAGGGGAGAGAAAGACATGCTGTGGAAGAGAGCCAGAGATTAATATCAATTAATGATTAAATGCAGAGTGGAGTATAAACAAAGTAATTAAGGTGAATGAGAAGAAACAGTGCAGAACCCTCCAGCAGTCTAGGCCTATAGCAACATAACTAAGGGAGGGTTCAGGGTCACCTGATCCAGCCCTAACTATAAGCTTGATCATAAAGGAAAGTTTTAAGCCTAATCTTAAAAATAGAGAGGGTGTCTGTCTCCTGAATCCAAGCTGGGAGCTGGTTCCACAGAAGAGGGGCCTGAAAGTTGAAGGCTCTGCCTCCCATTCTACTCTTAAGTATCCTAGGAACCACAAGTAAGCCAGCAGTCTGAGAGCGAAGTGCTCTGTTGGGGTGATATGGTACTATGAGGTCTTTGAGATAAGATGGAGCCTGATTATTCAAGACCTTGTATGTGAGGAGAAGAATTTTAAATTCTATTCTAGATTTAACAGGGAGCCAATGAAGAGAAGCCAATATGGGAGAAATCTGCTCTCTCTTTCTAGTCCCTGTCAGTACTCTAGCTGCAGCATTTTGGATCAGCTGAAGGCTTTTCAGGGAGCTTTTAGGACAGCCTGAGAATAATGAATTACAATAGTCCAGCCTAGAAGTAATAAATGCATGAATTAGCTTTTCTGCATCACTCTGAGAAAGGATGTTTCTAATTTTAGAAATATTGCACAAATGCAAAAAAAGCGGTCCTACATATTAGTTTAATATGTGCATTGAAGGACATATCCTGGTCAAAAATGACTCCAAGATTTCTCAGAGTGTTACTGGAGGCCAAAGTAATGCCATCCAGAGTAAGTATCTGTTTTACACCATGTTTCTAAGATTTGTGGGGGTACATACGCCCGGGCAGTGACAATGATGACCGGAGAAGAACCAAATGAACAAGATGCTGAATCTGTGGAACACCAAGTAACGTCCTTTTTCAAGGCTAAGGGGACTGAGGTGGACAGAAACAACACTGAGGCCTGTCACCCACTTCCACAAAGGAAACAGACAGACAAACCGGCCATAATACTGTGGTTTCAAACAGAAAACATAAATCTGATCTGCTGAAACAAGGGAAGCTGCTGAAAAGAACAGATGTTTATGTGAATGAACATTTGACCAAGAAAAATGCAGTTTGTTTCTTGAAAAAGCAGAAAAAAATAGAGTCTACATGGACAGCAAACTGCAAAATCTTCATCAAGTTAAATGTGACACCAGAAGAGGACATGGTGGCCATCAGGAACATGGAGGAGCTGGAAAAATATTTTGAAACTGATGGATATTAATTACACAAATAGCATGAACAGGAGTGGAGGAGGTGTGGCAATATATGTGGATAAAACATTAACATATAAGGTGGTGGAGAGTGTGACAGAAGCCATCGATGATCTGCTAGAATTATTTACCGTAGAGAACTGTAGGGGAATAAAAATATAAAAAATATTATTGTGAGTTGTGTGTATGGAGCTCCTGGATCCAGTATTGATATATTCAAAGAGTGGATGGGAAAAATATGTCCATGCACATTTTAGACAATATTTCATTCTAAAAAAATAACCAATGGACTTTAACAAAGCCAGAATATTTACAGTATGTATTTGCAGTTTAAGGTTATGTTTTCATTTCACTGAAATACAAAAAACTACAAAACTAATATTTTATTTTTTACTTTTATTAGCCAGTTGTTGTTTGATCATTTTAACACATATTCATCATAGTGAAGTGAAGCAATATTTATGTCAATAAAGTAATTTTTTCCTTTGCTGATGTATTTTATATTGATTATTATTATGTACTAGAAATTCAGATCACTTTAATTGAAGGTGAGACCATGCTGTTCAACAGAACATCAGGAATCTTTTTCTCACAACCCTCTGAATATCCTCTTTGTCAGATTGGGAGGGGGGGGGGGTGTCAGGTGATGGTTTCATTTAAACTTCATTAGTGTGGATAAAAGTGTGATCAATAGTTTTTTTTTTAATTGAGTAAGAATTGATTTAAAAAAAAAAGATGTAATATTATTTAAAAAAATACAATAATGGCACTGATGCAGGTGCCATGGAATAGGAATTCATCATATACAAATATTTTTACAGAGATTTTCATCCACTGTACAGTAATATTTATTTATTCATATTAACCTGAAGTTGGTGCCTTCAGTAAAGGACAAGCTAAAGTGCCATTTGACCTTATTTGGTTACATTTCCTGTTTCTATAAGAGCCAATGAGAAACCAGGAGAGCATGGCTATTGTATAAATAATTAATTTAACAAAAAAAAGAGATCGTTTTTTTCTTGCACCTTGTTTGGTGTAAATTCATAATTATTCTCTAAACATACCTCCTCTGACTTTCTCAAAAATGGCACCTTGGGCATATCTTTAACTTCTGTCTTAACTTACAAAGGTTTTGTTGTCATTTAAGTCTAAAAACATCCTTTAATGCGTTAATCGGTCTCAAATCATACCCCCCCCCCCCCCCCCCCCAAAAAAAACAACAAAAACAAACAAACAAACAAACAAGCTAGTCTTGCTATTCAAGACGCGGTTCTGCTGTTGTAGAAAACTAAACTATGATTAAATATTTGCTCTTCTCAGTCTTTTAATATCCTGACGATGCCTCTGGGTTTGGCTGCAGGGGAGCGGCTCGGGGAGCCGCCTGCTGGCTCCGGGTTATTTTAGTGGCAGGCTGACGCGCATGCACGGGCGTCACAGGCGCTCCTGAGAGTAGGAGGACAGGTTCGCTGCAGCGAAGCGGCGCAGCAAACGCACACAGTCGGGTAACTTGTTCACCATGGTGAGCCGCTACCTCTCCGTCGCGCTCGTCCCGGTCCTGCTGCTGATCCCTCGGCCGAACGGTCCGTGGCGCGTCGCGGTGGCGGCGGAGTACTCCAAAACCGACTTGGACTATGAGTTCGGCGACTACAGGGGGAAGTGGTGTATCGACGACCACGGTTTCGTGTACAGCATCGGAGAGGTTTACTACCCGAGCCCCACGTCGTGTCCGTGCACGTGCACTATCGACGGCCCCGTGTGCGTCCGGCCCAAGTGTCCTCGCATCCATCCCCGGTGCACGCGGATCAGGTATAAAGCGTGCTGCCCGGTGTGCGAGGCTATGGCCAGAGTCTGTGTCTACGGGGGCAAAACATACAGGCTGCTGGAGGAGTTCAGGGTGAGAAAGATCCAAACTTCCCAATCACTCCTCCCCACCTTGTCCCAGCCACAAGTTCACAGTGAGCTGCTTACTGAAAGGAAATATGCAGCATATTTACAGGAAAGAAAAGAAAGGTCTTATTTAAGAGAGGACCTGTAAAAAAAACTGTATAAAAGGGGAACGCAGGACAAAGTTTTCTTTTTCTTGATTCATGTTTTGTTGGCTCTGATTCAGACTGGTTTAAAATGTGCATACTTTTCACAGGTACTGTGCTGCATCTTGTCCAGGAGTTCTGGCTGAATAAAAGGGTTAAAGCTGCACAAATCAGTATTTTGTATTAATATTATCAAACATGAAATGTGGAAGAGGTTGCTCCCTTTCCCTTTTCTGCAGTTCCTCCAGCTGCATGAAGTCTCACAGCCCATATTTGCCTCATTTTAAAGAACACAGCTGTATGTCATTGTTTCAGTAATACATTTGTATTGTTACTGTGTAATGTGAACGGGGTCAGTTTTAGTGACAAACCTACAGACAGTTGCAGCTAAAACGAGAGAAAAAAAACCATTTTGCCAGATGTCTGAACAACAGGTCTTGGTTAAAAATTGAAAGGTTAAAAGTTTCATTTTTTTTAGGTATTTAATAAATAAATAAATGTTCCTGTTCATTACAATTTAGCTGAAAAGTGAGCCACCATATTAAAACTCTTTTCCACCTCTGCAAACTCCTCAGACAACCAGCAGATCCAAACGTAGATCCTTCTTGCTGTTGGGCAGCATCATGACACCATCTAGCATAAGTTATGATTGTTTTGAAGCTCGTACAAGTAAGATAACCAAGCAGCACACAATGAGGCAGAAACTCAAAAAAAAAAAAAAATACTTCAAATGCCATAAACGTGCTTTATTTTTAAAGTATGCTAGTACTGGGCTGAACCCACTTTTACCTTAATTATTTTTGGCATTGATTCAACAAGGTGACATTCCTCAGAGATTTTGGTCTACACTGATGTGACAGCATCACACAGCTGGTGCAGATGTAACAGCTGCCCACACACCCTGCCACTCCCATCCCAAAGGTGCTCTACTGGGTTGAGATCTGCAAACCATCTGACTGCAGTGAACCCACTGTCGTGTTCAAGAAACCAGTTTGAGTGATTAGAGTTTTGGGACATGGAGAGTAACCCTGCAGGAAACAGAGGATGGGTACACGTGGTCATAAAGGCATGGACATAGTTAGGAACAATATCCAGGGAGGCTGCAGCATTTAAATGATGCTTAGTTGGTACTAAGAGACCTAAAGTGTGCAAAGTAAATATCCCCCATACCGTTACACCAGCAGCAGCCTGAACTGTTGATGCAGGACAGGATGGATCTTTGCTCACATGTTGTTTACACCAAATCTTTTATCCTGTCATTCAAATATTGGAGCAGAAATTGAGACTCGTCAGCCCAGCAATGTTTTTCCAATATTCTGCTGTCAAAATTTGGGGAGCCTGTGCAAACTGTGGACTCCTGTTCTTGTGTGGTCTTCTGCTGCTGTAGACTGTCTGTTTCAAGGGTTGATGTGTTGTGTGTTCAATCCTTGGCTGCTCCAGTCTGCATCCTTGGGCTGAACCCCAACTTGCTCTCCAATGTGTTTGTCAGACTGTAGATGTGTGTGGAAATCTTAGATTGAGGCATAGAAAAAAAGTGCTTGTATGAATGGGTGTGAATGGGTGAATGAGACATGTATGAAGCACTTTGAGTGCTCCAGTAGAAAAGCGCTACATAAGAAACAGTCCAGGGACAAGAGATTAATGTCTTGTCTGATTTTTGTCTCTGAACTAGTCCATTTACAATTTAGAGATGTTCTTCTGCATACCTCAGTTGTAAGAAATGGTTGAGTTACTGTTGCCTTCGTATCAGCTGGAAGCAGTCTGGTATCAAGAAAGCATTTTTCACTCAGAGAAGTGCCGCTCACTGCATAGTTTCTGTTCTTCAGACCTTTGTCTGTAATCCCTACAGATGGTCGTGCAGGAAGATCCCAGTAGATCAGCAGTTTCTGAAATACACCTGAAACCAACAACCAGTCAGTTAAATGTGCTTTCATCTCCATTATGAAGCTTTGCTTGAACTTCACCAGGTCTTGTTGACCATGTCTACATCACTAAATGCATTGAGTTGCTGCCATTAGATGTATACATTAATGTGCAGCTGAACAAACGCACCTCAAAAAGTGTAAATAAAAAAGCTGTCGGGTTAAAAAAAAGACCACGCTTTTATTTTGAAGCAACAGCTGGGTGTGATACAGACATCTAAACTGAAACAAACTGAACCGGAGTCTTGAAAAAAAGGGATGCTTTTTTAACATGCTGAGGTCATCATAGGTGGAAACACTAAGCCCATCATAACCCTAAAGAAAGGTAAAATGAACTGTTCTGGAAAAAATGTGAATATTTTTTGACACATGTTAAAATAATTATTTTCTTTGTTTCTTGATTGCCAAGACTGGAGAGATCAATTCAATAAAAACAAAAATTAAATACGTTAGGCTTAAAGACCATGACTGGCTGGTTTGATTTAACCCTGAACCCTGTGATAGTGACTGCTGTTTCTCTCAGCTCTGTGGTTTCTGTTCCTTTTTTTGACAGTGCAGAGTATAATGGAGAAAATCTAGTATTCTGTTTACAGAGAATGGCCAAAAAAGATCACGTGGACATGCAGTCACGTGCTCGCTGGTGCTCATTGTGTTTTATGTAAGTAATGGTGCATCCATCTAGTCTGATAAGACTAGAAAGAGCTCAGCTGTGTTTGTCAGGCTGCTGAACCATGAGCGTGCTGCTCATCTTCACCTCGAGACGACGCTGACTGTTCAAATACCAACATGTAAAAATGGTGTTCGCTCTGTCTGTGCCTTTCAGTTGTCGAGGTGCGAGCGATGTCGCTGTGAGGCTAACAGAGAGGTGTACTGCAGCATTTCAGACTGCCCGGCCCCACACTGCGTCAACCCCACCTACGAACCCAACCACTGCTGCCCCATCTGTAAGACCGGTAAGTCAGTCAGGGTTCATTGGTATCCAGCAGACACACCTCCTGTTTGATAAGTGACTCATCACATATCAGTTTAGAGTTTATGAGAAACTTTCACTGTTAAATATTAAGATTTTCTTAATGACATGTTTTTTTTTGTCCATAATGTCATGTTACCATAACTGCAATAAAAACTTTGCATCAATGTGATACAAAACCAGCGGCCTTCAGGTTTCTACCTCTCTAACGTCTCTCTTACCAAACATAAATGAATGAGGTAGAGAGACAGAAGCAAACATACAAAGAAAAGCTGTTGGTGTGACAGTTATGAAATATCTACAAGCTGATCCTTTGCTGTTAGCTTCCTCCAGCAGCTCTCCTAGCACCGGCTGGAGCACTGATGCTGATGTGAATAGACCGCCCCATCGACTGGCCCTTAAAAGCCAATCTATTTTTTTGAGCCAGGATCGGGCTGATATCTGATCCAGATTCTGAATTGGTCACCCTGAGTAATTTCCAGAAATATTTACTTCCTCTCACTGACTGCACTCTGTATTAAATTAAATGACCAAAATTAAGTTAAAATTTAGTTGTGGCATAGATCATAGCAGGAGTTGCAGAAAGCCATTTGTGAAGCGCTGAGTTAGAGATGCACTGATTGCAGCTTTCTTGGCCAGTTCAGACGTCCCTCCTGATATGGATTTTTGCTGACTCTGATTATCTTTCTTAGAACTATGACTGACAGCATATACAAAGAAAAATCAACTTTTCTTAAATGCAAATTTTAATTTTTAAATAACTGATTAAACTTCACAGTTTCGCCCAGACTGCAGTAAGTTACAGGATCTTCTCTTATTTAACCCTCATCCTACCGACTGGGGTCAGTCATGATGTCACATCATTATTTTACATTTCTGCTTTGATTAGTGCTTTTAAAAAAATGTGAATGTTTTGGTATCCTATGGGACCTAAAGCACTAAAAAGCACCAAGTTGAGCCAGTGCAGTTTTAATAAATGGCACTTTCTTGTTTTCATTATATATGCTGCCTTTGGGATGGAGTTTTACAAAGTACAATGTTCCCTTTTGTTGTTATGCAGACGACATCCAAGTTTATTTCCCTATTAAGTTGGATGCTTCTGTCCCACTGCAGCCTCTGTTTAACTGTCTTCATGATGTCAAAGATTGATTAACACAGAATTTTCTTACCTTAAATGAAAAAAAAGACAGAAACTGTTTGGAAGTCGTATCCCTGTGGATAAATTAGCTGATATCCTTGGCCCTCTTGCTTCTTATTGCTCCTCAATTGTCAGAAACCTTGGAGTGTTTTTGTGATAGTTCCTTTAAACATGAGAAGCAGGTGAACACAGTTGTAAAGACCAGTTTCTATAAGTTATGACTAATTGCCAAAGCTAAATCCTATCTTCCTCCAAAGGACCTTGAAAAATGTATTCATACCTCCATCACCTCTAGATTGGAGTACTGTAATTCTCTCTATTCTGGTCTTGAACAGTCATCTCTCCATCGTTTGCAGTTAGTCCAAAATGCTGCTGCACGTCTTTTGACAGGTACTAGAAGGCATGATCACATCACTCCAGTTTTATCAGGTTTACATCGGCTCCCCATCCAATTTTCTATTGATTTTAAGATTCTTTAACTTACTTTTAAAGAATTAAATGAAATGGCACCCAGATACCTAGCTAAGCTGCTCAATTTATGTAGCCCTATAAGAGCACTGAGATCATCTAGCCAGTTGCTCTTAGTGCAACCGAGGCCTCGGCTTAAGCGTAGAGGGGATCGGGCTTTTGCAGTCGCAGCCCCCAGACTCTTGAATAATCTGCCATTTCATATTCATACTGCAGAGACATACAGTCATTTAAATCCTCTCTAAAAACTCACCTTTTTACCTTGGCTTTTAATTCAAGTTCAGTTGGAGTCCCATCAGGTTTCATGTTGTGATTTCTCCTGTTTTCAGTTTGCTGTTAATCATATTTATTGTATCGTATTTGGTGTATTTGTTTGTTTTTATGTTTTACTCTGTTTATCTTATTGACCTGTGGATCTATCTTGTTTAGTTTGCAATTACCTTGTAAAGTACTTTGGTCAGCTTTGTTGTTTTTAAATGTGCTATAGAAATAAAAATGACATTGATGTATTTATTGAGTTATTGTTGGGCTGTGGATCCTACATGAATATATATTATCTATGGAGAGGATAGAAGCACTCTGTCAGTCACTATTTTAAAGAAGAAAGACTCCATTGTTGTAGTGGGCAGGGGGAGCTGTAGTTAAGATAAGAGCTTTACATTATAGAAAATACTAAAATGAATTGTAACCTCACAATAATAATAATAACAGTACTATAATATATTGATTTGTAAATAATTGGACATAAATAACTTGAGCTTATTATATAATGTTATGCTACAGTATATTTCTAACTAGGCTGCTCATTCTCTTGACAACACTTTCTTTAAAGATAGAACACACTTTGGGGTCAACTTGAAAGAAAGGCTTGAAAGAAATGTAAATGTGAGGTCAGAGGTCAAATGTGACATGATATTTGGATGCACACTATAATGTGATATTTAGAATCCCTGAGCTTTGGGTAGCGACCGAAAGAATAAGATCACGAATACAAGCAGCAGAAATGAGCTTCCCCCAAAGGGTGTCTGGCCTCTCTCTTAGAGATAGGGTGAGGAGTGTGGCCATTCGGGAGGGGCTCAAAGTGGAGCTGCTCCTCTCTCACATCGAGAGGAGCCAGTTGAGGAGGAGGCCCCGGGGTAGACCCAGGACACGCTGGACAGAGTATATCTCTCGGCTGGCCTGGGAACACCTTGGGGTCCCTCTGGTTGAGCTGTGGAGGTGGCTGGGGAGAGGGAAGCCTGGGCTTCTCTGCTTAGGTTGCTGCCCTAGCAGCTCAGCCCCGGATAAACGGAAGAGAATGGATGGATGGATGGATGGATGGATGGATGGATGGATGGATGGATGGATGGATGGATGGATGGATGGATGGATGCCCATACACCAGTATCATTTTCTAAAATTAAGCAGAGTTTTAAAGATAAAAGACATTTTATGAAAGTTTGACCTTATTTGACCTTGGAGAAGAGGTCAAAGGTCAGAAGTAATGTGGTATTTAAAATCTTTACACAGTACTTTCTATATGTTGACAATGCACACCACACTCAGTGGATGTAAGCCAAATTTGAAGGTCAGCTTGATCTCTCTGCGCCCCTACAAAGTTTTATCAGAATCAATTCAAAACTTTTTGAGCTATCGTGCTTACAGACAGAATGACACGCACACACGCAAAACTACCAAAAACATTACCTCCTTAGTGGAGGTAATGATGCTGTGAGAAGGAATAAGTTTATTATTATTATTTTGCTATTATATTTGCTTCCTACAGTAATTTATTGTTGGGCTTCCCAGGGACCATCGTCAGGAATCCATGTATGTTAAAGATGTCAGATGATGCTTAAACAACTTAAAATAAAGTACTCTGCTACTGGAAAGAGTTACAAATAATGAAATCCTTTGTCATCTTCTTTAAATGTTTCGTTGGGTAAGGGTGATTTAAGTGTCTGATTAGGGTTTATGTTTTCATGGTGATCTTTGTGTCTTCACTCATAGTGAAGAGCTTCCACGCTAATGACATGTTAGCATGTGACTGTGAGTTTGCGTGCAATTATTTGCTTGTACTGCTATATGCATGCTGTGCATGCAAGAAACAAACCAACTTATAATTAGTCAGACTTGAGGCTGAGTCACTTGTCAAGTCCGAGAACGCTGAAAATCATCTGCTTTGGTCTGTGGCCACTCAATTGGTGCGTTTACACCGATTTTTTTTTAGGAACACAGTGGTCAAAATAATTGCATATGAAAGAAGTTTGGAACCACCAGTAATCTGAGGTGATTCTTTGTAGGACAGGGAGAATCTGTAAGAAGGATTTCAACAGCACATTATAGTAAAATAATAACAACAAAAAGGGTAAAGAGCTCATGGCAGCCTGCTTAGAGCTTTCTACTGGCTTCTCTTCATTGGCTCCCTGTTAGGTCCAGAATTTAATTTAAAATCCTTCTCCTCACATACAAGGTCCTGAATAATCAGGCCCCATCTTATCTCAAAGACCTCAAAATACCGTATCACCCCAATAGAGCACTGCACTGTCAGACTGCTGGCTTACTTACTAACACTTATAGTTAGGACTGGATCAGGTGACCCTGAACCCTCCCTTAGTTATGCTGCTATAGGCCTAGGCTGCTGTGGAAGTTCCCATGATGCACTGAGTGTTTCTTTTCATTCACCTCTTTTTACTCACTCTACATTTAATCATTAGTTATTATTAATCTCTCTCTCTCCCCCCTCAGCAGATGACCCCCCCCCCCCCCCCCCCCCCTGAGCCTGGTTCTGATGGAGGTTTCTTCCTGTTAAAGGGAGTTTTTCCTTCCCACTGTCACCAAGTGCTGCTCATAGGGGGTCATTTTGACTGTTGGGTTTTCTCTGTATTATTGTATAGTTTTTACTTTACAATATAAAACGCTTGGAGGTGACTGTTGTGATTTGGCATTATATAAATAAAATTGAATTGAATAACAGTTCACGTCAAAATGTGGCTGTCCAATGGTTTTCTCACCTTCAGCGGTCATTTGTTTTATCCATGTGTGTATCCACTTCCCTCTGCGCGCACGCGCGTGCGCACACACACACACACACACACACACACACACACACACACACACACACACACACACACACACACACACACACACACACACACACACACAGACTATTGCCCCCAGTGTGCACTATAGACATCATTAGTAAAAGCGATCGTTGCAGCACTGGTTATGTCACCTCACACATCCTGCAGCTTACGCAGTCATCCCTGTTATGTCACTCAGGATTTCAGTCCCACTGCTATTAAAGTGGATTTAAAACATTGGTAGCATCTGTGTGTGTGTGTGTGTGTGTGTGTGTGTGTGTGTGTGTGTGTGTGTGTGTGTGTGTGTGTGTGTGTGTGTGCAGCTAAATGTTAAAAACAAAAATCTGTGACCACTGAACAGGAACCTGCACATAAACATGCTTTTCTGTGTCCTTGTGTTTGGTGTCTAACAGCAGTTGCAGTTAATTTGAACTTTCTATTTTTACTGCTTCTGTTCTGCACAGACAGCGGGACAGATGGTTTAGTTTGTTGCGTCATTGATTTTATTTTTTTTTCTCTCTTGCCGCTGCCAAATTCCATATCATGTCAGCTGTGTTTTGTTGGATGCTGTCAGATCTGGCATCAGATGAACTGTACTTCCTGTGCTCCTGCTGGTTGGTGTTGGTAATTGTTTCTCAGGTAGCTGCCAAATAAAGGAACCCCACCTGTAAATTAGGAATGCCAGTTATATCAAAGGCAGGCTGCTTGCATTTTTTAGGCAATATCTGCTATTCCAGACAATTATAACTGTTTTTAATTGACATATTATATAGAGCTCAGGGACATGTTGGAGGGCAAGAGTCCAAAGGGATTTTTTTGGAGATGTGGCCTCACATTCAGGGTAGTTTCTCTAGCTTTCCTCTATGTTTAGAACTGTTACTAGGATACCATCTTTGGGTTACTATTTGCATTTGAACTGTAAAATGGTAAAAAAAAAACAAAAAAAAAAACAGTGAAACTATTACATACAAGAATACTAACAAATTTTATAAGAATCAGGAAAAATAATATTAATATTTTAAACAGGCATGTTATGTCTTACATATAAATCCACTGTAACCTGCTTCTCGCACATTGTAGCTGAGACAGTTGGATATACAGCTGAGAAAATGCATAGATGGATAATTAATGTGTCAACATTATTTATCCATCAATTTATCCATGCAATAGAAATAAACTGTTTTTTATTGCATTTTGAAAGGACTACTTTTTTTTTTTTTTTTAGGAGACTACTTTTTTCTAATGCAACAATTATTTTGCACCACTTATAATTTTTTTTTAATGTTCAAATAAATGTGCTGTAATCAGAGCTGCCTGAGGCATAAGCAGACTCTGTCAGAAAAGAAAAAAAAACAGAGGAAGGAAGAGAGCAGTAGTATAAAAGTATGTTTCCATGTACATATTTGTTATATATCATTAACATCCCCTAACAATTGCATTAGTTAAACCGAAACAGCAAATGAGCCTTTGGTTCAGTAAAGGTGCTGAGCGCTTAGCTGATGTTGTAGGCATTGTAGTTAGTAATGTATTGTTAGTGAGTAAGCTTCTATTTAATATTGTATGTTTATTTTATTTCTAGCACACTAGTAAGCCATGATGATGGTTGTTTAATGCACAGATGATCGAGCATGGACAATACATAGTTGTTATTGGCAGTGCTGAGATGGGTGGGTGGTGATGGGCTTAGCTGGAGGTGGGGGCCACAAATCAAATTATGCTTGAGGCCCCATAAAACCTTGGGCTGGCTCTGACTGTAATTACAGATCTGAGATTTGAGATGGGCGAGAATGGAGTTACTTAATTTTATAAAGGTAGTTCATTTTTTTAAAGGTAAACCCGACTACAAAACAGTGAGAAAACTGTAAATGCCAGGGCCCATTAAAGGCATGCTTCACAGGGCAGAAGCTCAACTACAGAGGAAGGATACACTCTTCTATAAACTGAGGCACTATTTCAATTCAATTCAATTTTATTTATATATATTTATAGCGCCAAATCACAACAGTCGCCTCAAGGTGCTTTGGACCAACAATACTACAGGGAAAACAGTCAAAATGACCCCCTATGAGCAGCACTTGGTGAAAGTGGGAAGGAAAAAGTCCCTTTAACAGGAAGAAACCTCCAGCAGAGCCATGTTACGCATCTCAGTAGCTGGCTGTCTGAGTGGTGTCCAAAAAACGACGTGGGCTTCATAGATAATTGGCAAAGTTTCTGGGGAAAACCTGGTCTTGTTAGGAGAGACGGCATCCATCCCACTTTGGATGGAGCAGCTCTCATTTCTAGAAATCTGGCCAAATTTATTAACCCTCCTAAAAACTGACTACCCAGGGTTGAGACCAGGAAGCAGAGTTGCAGTCTTACACGCCTCTCTGCAGCTTCTCTCCTCCTGCCATCCCCCCAAAACCCCATCCCCATAGAGTCGGTGCCTGCTCCCAGACCACCAAAAACCAAAGCTAAAATCAGCAAAAAGCTATTTAAGCATAAAAATTCAAAAACAATAAATAATACAGCTTCATCAACTGCACCAAAGAATAAAACAATTAAATGTGGATTGTTAAACATTAGGTCTCTCTCTTCCAAGTCCCTATTAGTAAATGATTTAATAATTGATCAACGTATTGATTTATTCTGCCTTACAGAAACCTGGTTACAGCAGGATGAATATGTTAGTTTAAATGAATCAACACCCCCGAGTCACAGTAACTGTCAGAATGCTCGAAGCACAGGTCGAGGAGGAGGAGTAGCTGCAATCTTCAATTCCAGCTTATTAATTAATCAAAGACCCAGACAAAGTTTTCATTCTTTTGAAAGCCTGACTCTTAGTCTTGTCCATCCTAATTGGGAAAATCAAAAACCTGTTTTATTTGTTATTATCTATCGTCCACCTGGTCCTTACTCAGAGTTTCTGTCTGATTTCTCAGACTTTTTATCTGATTTAGTGCTCAGTTCAGATAAAATCATTATAGTGGGTGATTTTAACATCCATGTAGATGCTGAGAATGACAGCCTCAACACTGCATTTAATCTATTGTTAGATTCAATTGGCTTCAATTGGCATTTTGGATCAGCTGAAGGCTTTTCAGGGAGCTTTTAGGACAGCCTGATAATAATGAATTACAATAGTCCAGCCTAGAAGTAATAAATGCATGAATTAGCTTTTCAGCATCACTCTGAGTAAGGACCAGGTGGACGATAGACACTAACAAATAAAACAGGTTTTTGAGTTTCCCAATTAGGATGGACAAGACTAAGAGTCAGGCTTTCAAAAGAATTAAAACCTTGTCTGGGTCTTTGATTAATTAATTTTGATGATGGAACAGACGCAGACACAATACAAACTATGTTAACTGTCCCTCTAGGTCCCAACTGCTTTGCTGGGAGCAGGGTGATCCCAGCAGGGGAGCGAGTGAACATTGACGAGCGAACAGTATGCTACTGCACCTACCGAGACGGGACGTGGCACACCCACCCCCAGGCCACCTGTGAACAGCGCCCGCAGCCCAGCCCAACACTGAGCACCCGCACTGAGGCCCCCAGGGACGAGGACAGCAAAGGGAGAGGAGGGAGGCCATTTATTCCCAGATTGGATGTCATACCTTGAATTTTCTTAGATAAATTTCTCACAGAGGAAAAATCACTCTTTAGGTACAAATAATCTCATCATTCTGTCAAACTGCCGCTTAGAGGTCATCACACCATGAAAAAGTCAGACTGTAAAATAATCAAAGGGATGCTTGTTGTCAAAAGAGCTGGTTGGCAAAGACTCTTAGAAAAAAGTTATGTTTACAGTAGAAACCCAACAAAATGTTAGAACACGTGACTTTGAGACAACTTTAAATGTAAGGCCAAGGTTAATATCTCACTCTGTTTCAGGCTGAACTACCTTCATACAGAATGACAAATTGACTGAGAAGCTTATTGATCAAATACAGTTGAGATAAGCCATTAAAATTTTTAAATGGAGAGACCAGGAATTTCTCATAGATACCACACACCCCAACTGAACATCTACAGTACAGTCAGAGGATTTCTAGAGTAAATACACGCTCATTTAATGGATTTCATTGTCTTTACTGTTTTCTATATTGTTGAGCTTTACTGAAGACAACAAACAATTAAATATCCCATTTCATTTTCAATGAGGTCATCACCTACAGCCTTCATAACTATCTTGAAGGAATTCCCATAAATGCATTTGGTGGCTTTTTCCACCCTGTGCTCCTCCTCCTTATTTCAAGCTTAGTTATTCTCCTGAAACACGAATGATTGCTCCATGAAGTTCAGAGCAGATCATCTGCTGTTAGTGGAGAATGATATGATAGCCATGCCCATCCAGCAAAACTTGAATAGATGCTGAAAATATGTTGAAGACAACTTCAGTTTCCACAGTGGGTACAGCATTTCTGACACAGAGTAATGGTAGAAAAGCACTATGCAAATGCCACCTGTAGTACACTGACACACTTCTTAGCTACACTGAGAACCACTGAGTTTTCCCTTTACATCTAAATTTGATTAAAAAGTGAAAATACACTTTTCTTTCTTCTGCAAACTTCTCAGGTGAGCAGCTGTACTAACCAATGTGTTCCCCTAGTATGTGGGAACAGGACTCCTGAGAGGCCCATACACATTTTGGTGGTGCAAATAATTTTCCTTACTGCAATAATGGTATCAGTACCAAGAGTGGACATTGTGTGTCTGTCTGACACAATCATTACATAACCACTAAGTAAACATAAACTTGTGGATGGTTTCAAACAAATTTAGATGTCAATGGGGCATCATTTTGAAAGCCGTGACCAGCCAACACGGTGCTAAGGCAGTGCTGGTTGATGAGGCGTGTAATCTCTACTTGGCCTGTCCTTGCAGCAGCAAGTCTTTCAGCAGCTGGATTTGAAGAAAGTTCGAGTTTTCCTGACAGAATGACATTCATATCTTAAAGTAAATTATTAGTTGAGTGTTTATGGATTACTGCATGCTACAATGTGAATAGGGCCTTTTGTTGTACTGTATATCCACACTACCTCAGTACTACACAACTGGTGCTGACAAAAGCATTTCTAGGAGTTAACTTTAGAACAGACACACCAATTAACTGAAAAACTTTTACAGTGATATCTGATATTTGGCCACTCTTCTTGGCAGAATTGGTAGAGTTCATTTAAATTGGTTGGTTTCCTGGCAGGTTCTTGACTTTTAAGTATAGTCCACAAATTTTCAGTAGGGTTTAGGTCAGGGCTTTGGGAAGGTCAGCCTACTTTATCTGTTTCAAAACCTGTTTTGATGTGTGTTTGGGATCATTGTCCTGTTAGAAAACCCAACTGTGTTCATGTTTCAACCGTCTAGCTGTTGATTTGAGGTGAAGTTGAAGAATTTATTAAAGCCTTGAAATAATGAAGGTCGTCCTCCTTCATTAATCCATCCACTGACAGCAAAACAGCCCCAGAGCATGATGTCACCACCACCATGCCTGACAGCTGGTGTTTCTAAGTTTGAAAGCCTCTCCTTTACTCCACCAAACATACCTCTTGTCACTGCGGTCACGTAGATCAATCCCTGACCATGAAACCTTTCTCCAGAAGGTTTTTGGGGGGTCTGTGTGGGTATGTGCAAATTTCAGTTGAGCTTTAAAAAATGTTGATTTTGAAGGAAGGGCTTGTTTCTTGGTCAGCACCCTCTTGGTCATGGTGATTTAAACATGCTTCACTCCACCAGTTTCCAGTTGATGGCAGACTTGAAACTCTGCGGTTCCCAGGTTGTTCCTGAACATCCTAAACAATTTCCTCTCATCTGAGGGTGACAGATTGGGTCTTTCTTACAGACCACAGCAAAGTGGAGACACATCTGAATACCTTTTACTTACACAGAATTGTTTGAACTGATGATCTTGGAATCTGCAGTTGTTTACAAATGACTCCAAGAGACCTTCCCAACTTGTGTAAATCTAGTTTTCCATCTTAGATCTTCACTGGGTTCCTTGGACTTTCCTGTTATTCTTAGTGTTGGTCCATTAAATATGCTGGCAAAGAGAAACTACCCTTGTAGTCATGCTCACTAACACAAAGCTAACAAGCCTTGGTCATGGCAAGTTAACCCTCATAATGTCCTGGGGTCTTTTTAGACCCCAGAGGACAAAAGGTGTATGCAAATTGGTAGGACATTATGAGAGTTAAAAGCTATTATTGAAAGACATTGGCAAGTTAATGTATGTATATATTTGAGATTGTATATATAATTTTGATCCTGGGTTGATTAGAGAAAATCCTAAATAAAGTCACATGTGTTCACCCAGTTCTTGTGTTTTAGTCATTAAAGATGCATGCTCTACAATCACTACACCCTGTTACAGTTCAAAGAAATAAGTCCAAATTACTAGTCATGCATGTGATGGAAACCTCTGCCCACAACTGTGTGTCCTGCAGCTCAATATTTTCAGGCATTTCATCAGTGACACTGACAAACCAACGATACAAATGAAGCTGCAGAGGCACCTGCACATATACAGCATCATCTGTATCCTTGTTAGATGGTAGCACGTTGACAACTCAAACTGATTTTTGTGCACAAATGTTTTAGTGAAGTGCAGGAAAATATTTTTTCTTTCTGTTGTTTCTACTTTTAACATGGATGGGTGTGATGAAGGCATCTGTGGCAGAGAGGAAATATGCTGTATGGAGGTGGCAGTCTGGTTTCTACCTGCCGTACAGAGAGGTGCCAAGGATGTCCAAGCAGAGCAGTAAAGCACCTTCACACACTGCCCACAGAAACAAGATAGCATATGCATACCTATTAGCATGTCACCTGCACTGTACACGCAAGGAAACATCGTTAGGTCAAAATGGCCTCCTTCAGTAACATTTTCGTGATGACAGCCATTATCAGTAACATATTTTGAACTTTCATATTCAGCACTTTGTAAATGAACTAGTTCTTAATTAGCGCTTTTCTACTCTAAGCTGTCCAAGTGCTTCCTGCCTTCCTCACGTCTGCTGTAGGACAGTCGTGTCCTTTATGGTGACACCTGCACCAGATTTTAATTCTGATCAGGTTTTATCGGTACTCAGGTTAGAAATCTGAATTTTGTCAACACCTTACACGTCTTTGCTTATATTGCATAAAAGCTCAAAGCAGCACAGTGTAAATTACAGAATGTTGAATTATGCTTTTACAGATCACATCTAGCCCCCTTCTTAGGTGCCAGTGCGCCCTCTAATGGTTGAGTAACTGCAGTCCAGCAGCTCTGACAGTCAAACACATTGAAGACGAAAAATAAAACTGTTCACATTACCAATAATAAAATAATAACGAGCATTTATGTGTAACTCTGTCTAAATGTTTCTTTTATTTGGACTCAAATGAAACCACCCAGACAATAGCTCAATAACAAGTTTTTATTGAAAACAAACCGGTGCGTGCTCGAGCTCAGGCTATGCTGCCAGCATTGGAGGCGATCCTGGGCCACAGGTCAGCACACTCTTTGGCCACGGGGCCTGTGATGGCAGAACCTGTAGACATACACAAGGAGCTACTTTAGTGCCAACACTGTTAATTTACACAAATGCCTGAAAAGAGAAACTGTGATGTGACCTTTATGGAGAAGAGTCCACGTTTCATTGCTGGATAATGTAATGTTAATGTGATGTTTGACCCATCGCATTAACCAATAAATTTAAAAACACTTTGAGCAGGTTTGTCTCATCCCTGATTGAGCTCAGTCAGCCACAGTGGGTCGCTGCTGTCTCACCCACAGTGATGAGATTAATATTCCCTTCTACGACAACTCGCCGAGCCACCGAGCAGACAAAGCAAGTGCTTTTGGAAGGGCAGGTATGCTCCCGTCACGACCACCGAGATTAATTTGGTTCAAATTTCCTGCCGGTTAAAGGAAAATTAAAACTGAACCCTCTCCAGCAACCAAAACCTGCTCGATTCAAGACTCAGTGACGGTCACTGTGCTTCAAGACACTTTACACCAACAACCCCACAGAGAGCATGATGAATGACATGCCATCTGTCAAAAACCCACCTTTCATTTCTCCTTTGTTGTTTACTATGACACCCGCGTTGTCTTCAAAATAGAGAAACACGCCATCTTTTCGTCGATACGACTTCCGCTGCCGAATCACCACCGCAGGATGCACTGTGGAGAGAACGAGGGACATTTGAGCTCAAACCAAAACACACACGCACCAATATTTAAACACTTGCTGAAAATACCGTCAAATTTTATGTGCAACTGACAGTTAAATTCAGTCCACAAATTGTAATGAGGTCACTTCTGAAGCCACCTAACTGTCAGGAGCTGTGTTGTAGGAGCCTGGATTTCAGGGTTTTGCCCATAAAGCTCTAAAATGAGAGCCTGAACTTCACTCAATGAGTAGGAGTGTTGAACCATTCTGCTGCTGCCTTAATGGGCCTCAACACAAACCTGTGTGTTTTCCACAGTGGAACTCTGCTTCTCTAAATGCACGCTCTAAATACAGACATCTGGAAATCACTGCCACAGACTCCAGAACATGAAGCTCCACACAAGCTACTGAACTCTGTGCAAGTGTCAGATTAGCATAACATTAGATTAGCAGTCATCTTAAGACATTTTAAACCCAGTTTGAAATGTAAATGTCAATCATCAGTTGATGAACTGAACCAATTTGTTTTTTCACAACATTACACTGCAACACACACTACACCCAGGCAGCCACCTGGGTGCAGCACTCCAGATGGTGACTGCAGTTCCTGCTCAGCTGCCAGCTGGAAGGCTACTCCAACTAGAACCTGCAACATGTTTCAGGAAACTGAAGCTGAGCAGGGAAGGAAGCTGCAGTCCCACAAGGTTTCCACAGAAGAGAGACTCAATGGAGAAGTTTCTCTTTATCCTGCCAGTATTTGCAGGACAGCACCTTAAATGGGATTTAATTCTAAGGCTGCAACGAGAAACTCGAATATAAAAAAATCCTTGGTGCAAAGATTTTAGTTTTGATACTTTGTTTAATCTGCAGCGCTCAGCTGTCGCCATGTGAGCCCACGCTTTTCACCCCCATTTGCAACTTGCAATAGAAACATGTGACTAAAAAGTATTACAGCATTAAGCCCATGCACCACAGTTTTCTCAATCAAAGACTGATAATCTAACAGCAGCACCGAAGATGACGCCATCATAGATTAACGTGAATCTGTCTCTCAAACGGTGAAGAGCAAAGAGGTGGAGCTCTCACTGACGGTGAGCTCAGGTGGCGTCAAAGAGAAACAAAAAAACAGCAGCACTTGTTCCTTTAATATTACAAGCTTTACAGGGAAACAGCTGCAGGAGTCCTTCATCAGAGCACCTCATCAACAAGCTCCAGCCTGACGAAGAGAACTTTGCAGCTGCTCCATCCACCATCCATGTTTGACACATGTGCAGTAAAGCTACAGAAGTTACAGTAAAACATGCAGATGAACTGTTAACGCAGTCTGATACATGTTTAAATCAGGCCGATGGCAGCGTCCTGCTTCATATGGCAGAGATACCTGCAGCAAGCAGGGGCGAGTCTAAAGGGGGGCATGGGGCGTTTTCGACCATCTTTATTTCAAGGCTTTAATAACATTATTTGGCAGATTTTGATTAATATAAATATATAAATTGTATTAATAGTTTAAAATAAACAAAGACTGCAATTGTAGTTGCTAAAATGAGCAGAAGAACTGAGCAGTTCATTTTAAGTGTTTTTCTTTTTGGAATATTTATTATTGTTCATTAATAAGACAAAAGTATTTCTTATACAATCACTCAATTAACCACTGAAAAAAACAATACTGAGACCAACTGAAACGTTTGGGGAACGGCACAGTCACCAGGTTTTCCCACTCACCCTTCTTCCTGAGCTCTGGCTTGCCTTTCTTGACTGTGGCCATGACCATATCACCAACTCCTGCAGCAGG
The DNA here is from genome assembly GCF_007364275.1 of Archocentrus centrarchus. Taxonomy (NCBI): domain Eukaryota; kingdom Metazoa; phylum Chordata; class Actinopteri; order Cichliformes; family Cichlidae; genus Archocentrus; species Archocentrus centrarchus. The sequence goes on from NW_022060297.1 coordinate 286,950, forward strand.
CAGACGGTTCAGACGCCCCTTGATGCCTTTCACAGAGATGATGTACAAGTTCTTGGCACCTGAAAAATACAGTAAGAAACATGATAATGCAAATAAAGACAGGGTGGGAGAACAGAGGATGAACAGGACACTGTGGAAAACACTGCAGCCTTCCAGCTCAATTTAAATCCACTTCGTCAGCTTGTCTCATCCCTGATTGAGATCAGTCAGCCACAGTGGGTCGCTGCTGTCTCACCCACAGTGATGAGATCAATATTCCCTTCTACGACAACTCACCGAACCACTGAGCAGGCAGAGCAAGTGCTTTTGGAAGGGGTGAAGAAAAGGAAACAATCAGCCATTGTTCCTATGATTTCATATGACGCTGTCATTTGTTTTAAAGATCAGAGCAGCGCTGATGTTTGTCCCCACGTCCACGACATGCAGTTTGTCAGAAATTACAGAAACTATGCCTCCATATTTTTATGCATTTGTCTCCTTTCAGTCTGTTCTCGAGAAAACGCCGTTAGCCACAAGTTTAACTGCAATGTTTTTAAGTAAGCTCACAGTTAAACACAGAGGCAGGACAGACAGGATGAGGGACAGTTTTACCCCTGGGCCCTCACACTCTTCAGTATACACAACAACAGCTTCATAGACTAACTGCTCACTTCTTCTTCTACTACCTCACTGTGCTATATTAGTACATCAGTATATCATAACCCTCCTCTGTGCAATAACTGGCATTTGTGCAATATTGGCATATTTTGTATACTTGTCACATATTTATTCCCCTGTCGGTGCTTGTGTTTTTTGATGTACACATACATGCTGGTTTTACAGTATTTTTCTTGTTTAAGTTTTATAGGGAAAGGCAGTGAACTGTGGCAGCTGCTTCATTTAAATCATGCTCTGTTTGATGACAATAAAAGCTTTCTATTCTATCAAACATGCACAATAATGTGCATAATCAATTTTAACTGCAACTTCCCCAACATTTGTAAAAATAGATTTGAAGTCAAGCGACCCTTCAGGTGCACTGAAACCTGTGGCTCACAGCATTAGCTCGAGAACAACTGAAAGAAGAGAATCTCATTGAGTGCGATCTGTTTCATACAATAACTTCAGTCAAATCAAGTCTGCATATCATCAAGTCATAAAGGCAGAAACTATCAGGGAACTGACAGCCACCAATGCATGCATGCTAATTTCCACACACAGAGCTTAAAACATCAAATAATCTCTGATTATGTGAATTAGTCAGTACAGCAGACTCTATGCAGCCATGTTTTCCAAGCTGTCATTTATACTTAATAATAAAAGTACTTCCAGAACACACAAAAACTTCTTAAAAACCACTGAAAGTAGTTAAAAGGGAATAAAGAACAAGGCTGTCTTAACACAGGGAGAAGACCACGGCAGTGGGCAGCGTCCCCATATCCAGCATGAAGAGAAACAAATCCACTTTCTCAGCACATCAACCATGGCGCTAAACCAGTCATACCTCTGATGTTAGACAGGAAGCAATTTCCTCAATCAGAGCATGCTTTGAGGTCACCAGACTGAAACATTTGTTGATGCACAAAAATTAACAGGGCACAACTGAGATTTCCCCACTTTCTCCTGACGTTTTGAGTGAGCGCCATTGCTTAGCTAACAAAGAGAAGAGCCCTAAATCACATTTAAACTTGTTCACATATAGTGAAGAATGGTGTGGCCTGCTTTAATTAGTGCATACAAGTGAACAGATAACAGCTGAACATGAAACAGTAGTATGTTTTTGCCTGGTTCTTTAAAACCCGTTAACTTCTTTGGACTTTTAAGACTTTTTTTTTTTTGCACAGGAAAGGTGAAGCAAAGGTTATCCGAGGCCTACCTGTGTTGTCCGCACAGTTGATGACCGCTCCCACTGGGAGACCCAGTGAGATGCGGAACTTGGCTCCAGATGAACCACCACGTCCTGCAGGGAAAGAAACACAGCTCAGTAAGAATCAGTTCTCTCTGACAAACTGGGTATCAGAAACTGATGTTTAGAGAATATACAAATAATCATATTTCAAGTTCAGGTACTTAAACTCAGCATCTTTATTTACATTTAGTCCCAAGACACGACGCTGAAACACCTGACTCAGGTGGAGTGTCATTTGTTACCAAATGACCCTACTAGTTCTTAGCAGCTTATCACCAAGTATGAGAAATCTAAACACCAATGGCTATGCAGTGCGCCACACCAAGTTTAACTAAAACTGACCAGAGCACCAAAATGACCTTTTCTCAGCACACAAAGCAATGAACCCAAGCCTAGAGAAGCTTCTTACTCATCTTTATCAGACAGTTTCCTACTGAATATGACAAATGTGTGCAGCCATTAGGACTGGTTTACTCTATTAAACACTGATGAGCTATGTGGCAAACTGCTTAAGAACATTTTAGTTACAAACTTAGCACACAATGTGCGACAAAAACAACACTTTGCTATTCTGTTTGGTTTCGTAGCCAGAAAACACCAATTTTCGTACTGTAAAAGCTATTTTCCATTGACTGCGTTAACAGTACTGCCAAGTAAAATGTAACTGAAAGGTAAAGTTACACTGTACGCCACACATTTTCCATCTGGCTGCCGCGCTGCAATCATTAGTTTGCTCCAAATGCTTCCAATTTCGCCACAATTCACGCTTCGTGTGTACCGGCTCTGCTTAGCTGTCCCAGCTAGCCTCGATTGCCACAAGTGAATTCACTATTGATACACTTTGCAGGCCGACAACTACCGTTTCAATTGACTTAATAATAAGAGCATTCACCGGACAGCAGCCTAAAGTCTGTTCAATAACAGCGAGCCGCACGTAGAAACTTTCGGCCTCTAGCATCTCTGGTTTCGTGAGTACATGGCGCTGAAAGAGAAACATGGCTTCCGTCATGCCAGCTTAACCGTGATCGCTTCAATATCGTTAAATATTGTCAGAAATTCAAAACTAGTCTCACGAAAACATTGTCGTAGCCTCTCTTTTATACATGAGCAACATTATAAGCTGTGGCGCGCCTTAAAAATAGCAGATGAAGGTAGATGTTTTAAAGCGAGCCGCGTACCTCTCTTAGACATCGCTGCGGTACGGAAAGAGGAAGGCGGAGAAAGGAATTCTGGGTAAAAAAGCTGAACAGAAGTTCCTCCGGGTCATGACAAGCCGCGATGCGTTCAACAGCAGTCGGGAAAAATCCCCCACACGAACTTGGCGTTTACGTTAGTTTTGGGTCTAGGATAGAAATTTGAACTGGAGAGGGTCGGCAGCAGAACACATGAACTGGACGGGCAGCCAACTTTGACAAGGGAGCATTCGTCTCAAGTTACTTTGCTACTTAAAAAACAAAAAAAGTACACTCATAGAGAAACGTAGCCACAGTTATAAAAGTACTAAAATATCTGTCTCATATTGCAGAGGTAAAGCAGGAGACCATGAGGAGAGACATTTTCTCTGGGTGAAGAATCAGTGAACTCACCACACACTGCGTTATTTGACTGCTAGCGCACAATATTCTCAACACATTTGCATTTGTTTTACTATTTTCGATTAGGGGTCATGCTTTAAAACTAGCTGCACAAACTGATGAGTGACCTCTTTTTAGTTTCAAACAGACTGAGGGCTTCTTCCCAAAGTTTTTTTTTTTTTTAATTAAACATTTGAACAAATGTACAGGATCATGTGGCATGTATACATAATAAACACATCAGGTTTTACATATTTAAGGCACACAATGATATATAAGCTGAAGATAATACGTCACACGTTAAACGGAGAAAGAAATGTAAAAAGATTAATTAAAAAAAAACAGACAAAGACAAAGACAGAGGGGCAATAGTTCTCATAAAAAAAAATCAGTTCTTCATAGGCATCAAGGAGCTGTACACCATGCTTGCTTTTAATCAATTTTAAGGCTCTCAGGTGGTTGTCCATTAGAAGGCATTCAAAGGCTGAAAAGTTAGGTTTTCTATTTCCCCATTTACAGGTGTAGATGAAGAATTTTGCAAGGATTAGCAGGTTGTTAAGTATAAGGTCAGTTCTTCTGTCTCTGAAGGTGATTCCAAATATTATATCTTCCCTTTTTAAGGGATGGGGTAGGGAAAGTTTTGTTGAGATCCAGTCCTGAAAGTTTTCCCAAAATGTTCCAGTATGCACACAATAGAAAAGGAGATGGTCTGTTGTTTCACCGTCATTGTCACAGAAGGTGCAGCTGTTTGTGTCCAAGTTGAATCTTTGTCTTAACAGTTCCCTGGATGGAAAAATGTTGTTGAGAATTTTAAAATGTACTTCTTTAGCTTTAGGACTTAACAGGTATTTAAGGTAAGCAGTTCTCCACTTATTAACCTCTCATTCAGGAAACAAATTTAAAATAGAGTTTCTGTTTGGTTGTGCAGGAAAAATAAGATTAGTCAGATGCAGACGCATCCGTTTGTTAGAGTTACTTTTGTCCAAAAGGTTTACTCCATAGATCTGAAGTGCAGGTAATTGAAAATTAGCTGTTTGAGTGCTTATATTTTGAACTAAATATTTGACTGCAGTAGGGACAGAGTTCAATACAGTGTTAAACTGAGTACGCGAGCAGTTCAAATTGTACAATAAGCAAAAATCTTCATAGGACAACCAACCTCCATTGTCATTTAGAAAATGTCTTATGGACCAAATACCTTTTTACATCCAGCGATCCAAAAACAGAGACTTGTTTCTATGTAGCACATATCTATTATTCCATATGGGAGTTTGGTGGGGAGTAAAATTGTGCGTGTACATAAGTTTCCAACATAACAACACCTGTTTGTGAAAAGAGGATAGCTTAACAGGGAGTCTGTTAACACCAAAGTCACAAAGTCCATGCCTCCAATTTTTTAAAATAAACCTTTGGGGAGACAATGCCAGATACTATTACCATTCATTAAAAAAGATTTCAACCAGTTTATTTTTAAAACCGCATTCAAACATTCAAAGTCAATGGCTTGCAAACCACCATCTTTAAAGTCTTTTACCATGTTTGCTTTCTTTAAGTAGTGGACTCGGTTTCTCCATATGAAGTTAAAGTTTAACTGATTTATAGCTTTAATGTATTTGTTGGGTATGGCCATAGAATATGCAGGATAAATACATCGAGCCAACGACTCCATTTTGGTCAAATAGGTTCTCCCGAACAGTGTCAGAACTCTTTGAAGCCATCTATTTACCTGAGATTTGCATTTCTGGATTTTATTTTCTATATTAACAGTTTCATTGAGTTTAGCATCTTTAGTAATTAGTATACCAAGATACTTCACTGAGGATTTAATAGAAATACCGTAAGCTTCTGTGAGATTAGAGTCATGAATTGCCATCAGTTCACATTTTTGTAAGTTCAGAGTTAGCCCTGATGCTTTTGAGAATGTATTAACTAATTCAAGTACTTTAGGGGTTTGGTCCAGTGTGACAGCCGTACCTGCTGTCACCCACATTGAAGCTGATTGGGGCTGGTAATTGGTTTATATTTTTATTCTTAAAGTGTATTTATATATTGTGTATGCTAGATTTTCAATTAATACTTTATTTAGCTTCATTCCTTAGTTGACTATTTGCAGTGCACACATTAAGTTAACTTTAGGTGTCAGTTTGCTATTTTGTGGGATTAATTTCTCTTTTGTTTGAGTTATCAGTTTCTATGGAGCTGCTGCTGGAGGACAACAAGAAGCTCCAGCTGCCCTTCTCCTTATATGGCTGGCATAAACTCCTTAGTGGGTTCTACCATCTGTTTGTAAGGGGAGGGGGGAATTTGTTTGTTAATTAAGTTTTGTTTGTTAGTTTGTGTTGGTTTGTTAGTTGTTTACCCCCTTCTGTTTGTCAGCAGTGGTCTGATCAGCCACTATTTAAGTTCCCCTTTTGTCTTGTTTGTGGGTTTTTTTTGTGTTCGAGTTCCTACCTGAGTTGAAGTTTGTTTGCTGACTTTTGTTCTGGGCCCAGTTTATAATTTTTTGGAGATAATTTTTGTAATAAATTAAGAACTTTTTTTTGAAACCATTCAGTGGGTTCCTGGATGGTTTGTGTAAATCCCTCACATCCAGATTCTTCAAAAAGATTGTGGTGTCGTCAGCTAGTTGACTGATTATAATTTGGTCATCAAAAACTTTCAGTTTAGGTATGTTTGACTGTTTTATGAAGAGAGCCATCACTTCCACAGCCAAGATAAAAAGGAAGGGAAATATTGCAGCCCTGTTTTACTCCCCTATTAATGGTGAAGTGTGGAGAAGTACCATGTGGAAGTGCAACTGAACTTAGTGGTGCCATTGTAAAAGCTTTCTACTATTCTGAGAAATTGGGCCCAAAACCAAACATGTGTAAAACTTTGAAAAGGAACTCTAACATATCAAAAGCTTTGTAGAAGTCCAGGAAAAGGATGAAACCTTTATCCTCAATCAAATCCCTATACTCAAGTAAATCCTGCACCAGTCTGATGTTATCGTGTATAGATCCTATGCACATGAACCCGGTTTGTGTTTCAGAGATAACATTTTTAAGACCTGTTTTTAATCTGTTTGTGAATATATATATCAATAATTTGTAGTCACATTTTAGGAGCGTGATCGGTCGGTAGTTGTCTAAAACCTTGCTGTCTCTTCCTGGTTTTGGTATAAGGGTGATGATACCCTGCTTCATACTGTGTGGAAGTGAGTTGTTGCATGTGATTTTTTTTAAGGACCTGAAAAAAATAAATTCTCTGAGACAATCCCAGAAATGTCTATAGAAATTGGCAGTGAGGCCATCAGGGCCAGGAGATTTATCAGGTTTCAAGCACATAATGACACTGTCTAGTTCTTCTATAGTGATATCTTTGTCACAGTATTCCTTAAAATCTTCAGTGATTTGAGGGATAAAGTCTTTGACTTGGCCTAACAGGAGGTCACAATCTTTCGTTGAAAATGAAGAGCAATAAAGGTTTTGATAAAAGCTGCTAATTTCTTTTGCAATTAGAGTTTGGTCTGTACACTCCTCATTGTTAATAAGGAGGGATTGTATGTGTTTTTTAACTTGTCGCCTTTTTCAAGTCTGCAGAAGTATGCACTGTTTTTTTCTCCTTCCTCAATCCATTTGGCTCTGGATCTGATGAATGCACCCCGGGCCTTCCTTTCATAGATGTTGTCTAGTTTAGATTGTAGGGTCAGAAGGTTATTTTTGTCTGCATCAGTTAATGTCTGTTTAACACATAATGAGTTCAAATCTTTTACTAACCTTACTTCTTCCAGGTCATTATTTTTTTTAAGGTTTTTGCTGAATGAGATGGAGTGAGCCCGTATCTTATATTTTAAGAATTCCCATTTTCTGGTGTAGGTCATTATTGAATCATCTAGCAGGATCTTTTCCACTAGATCTTTAATTTCCCTACAATAGAGATCATATTTTAAGAGATTTGCATTGAATTTCCAGTACCCTCTGTCTCAAATTCTCAGGAAGAGGAGTAATTGATAAATTAATGCTGCAATGATCCGTAAGAGGAGTTGGAGACATATTACAATCTGATGATAGTTTGAGAATATCATCTGTTCCTAACCAGAAATCTATTCTAGATCTGCTTGATGCATCTGATTTAAACCAAGAAAACTGTTTTTCGTTAAGATGTTTGTCTCTACATAAGTCAATAAGTCCTAAGTTGTTACGGAAATCAGACAAAGCACGATCTGGATGGGGGTTTGCGAATTTGTTTGGGTGTCTATCAAGCCCTTCATCCATAACCATATTCCAATCCCCACCTATTAAGACATAATTAGTAGGAAATCTTTGTTTAAGTTGTTCAACATTTACCTCAATAATTGCAAGAAGTTCCTTATTTTTTGAGATGTTACAGTAACCGTAAATACCTAGAATTATTAGTGAGTCCTTGATATGTAATACAGAGAGAGACCAATGGCCGTCACTGTCATGTTTTCTATATATTACTTTTCCTGGAAAGTTATTCAGTAATATAGCCACACCTGCTGATTTGGACGTACCATGCGAGTAAATTATCTGATCTCCCCATTGGCTTGACCAATATTTTTCATCAGAGTCTGTTGAATGGGTTTCTTGAAAAAGAATACAGTGTGGATTTTTGTTTCTACAGAACAGAAACATTGCCTTCCTTTTGACATTTTCTCTTAGGCCCCTTACATTTAGCGACATAAACTTAAGATTAGTTTTTAAAAAGAAAATGAAAAGAGTAAATAAATTCTAACTACACAAACCTAAAATTGAAACTTTTTGTTAAGATAAAATGAACTTAAGGCAAGCCCTTGAAACATCTAGGAAGGCCCTTTACCTTATAACAAGGAAAAATCTACCTTACATCCACAAACATCATTAAACTTAACTTAAATCTATTCCTTTTACATTCGAATGAAAACAGAAATCACCACTGGAGCGCAAGTAAGAGACCTGCTATGGCATGTGCAACTTAGGAATATGCAACAATAATAAAGTGCTTTTTTCTTTTTCTTTTTTAAACCATATAACCGGTGCAATAAGGATGCAATAAACAGAATAATTTGGTGTCTCAAAAGGGAGAAGAAGCTTTGATCACCTTGCCATCGATTACGGCAACATGACCTCTATAAAAGGCCACCTTACCCTGGGATCTGGCTTTTGTAATCTTAGGCCACAGTTCTTCTCGTGCCAGCCGGTCTTCCTTTATGAAATCCTGAGCAAAACGGAGACCTTGTTCTTTGGACACCGCTGAATCCTTTGTCACTTTCCAGATTGTGTCTCGATGGCGCCTCCTGGTGAACTGTAGGATAACTTGACGGGTTCCCACTCGGTGGATTGTGTCGATCACATCTTCTACCTGGTCTGCCCACTGCGGTAAGATTCTTGAAAGAAACTGTTCTGCCTTTTCCCTGAGATTTTCTCCTTCTTGCTCTTTGAGACCCGACAGCCTCAGGTTCCATCGACGCTTGTACCTTTCAGCCTCCAGAAGTTTTACTTTCAGAGCTGCATTTTCCTTATTCATTGTAGCAAACTTCTGTTCAAGGTTTTCCATAGTAGATTTACATTCAGCTATGCCAAATGTGTTCTTCTCCACTTGTAGTGTAATGCAGGTAAACATTTCTGTTTTCTTTCAGCTGTTTTCCAAAGTCATCAACCTTGCTATCCAGACTTTTAATGGCTTCTAAGACGGCAGCTAAAGAGACCTCAGTGGCTTGCTTTGTAGCAGGAGGAAGCTTAGTTGGAGTCGCATTCAGTTGTCGTCTTGTACCGGTGGCACTTTTTGATATCTCCATCGGTGTTTCAACATGAGCGGCAGCTGCATAGTTACGCATGTTTAGCTTAGTAGTGTTAGCAGTCATCAGAGTGGGGAAATCTTTCTCATTTATGACGGACATCTTTCAAAAACCTCTTATTTTCCCTTACTTTAGAACGTGGATGTTCGGCACTACCTTATGGGTGAAATGGTGCGCCAAGGGCCGGTCTATGAAACTTGCTGAGGGCTGCACGGCTGGAGCTCAGAATGACACGTGTGCCCACATCGCCATCTTGCCTGCGCCACCTTCCCAAAGTTTGACCTGCATCGATCCATCCACTTAGTCCCCTCCTCAGTAATACTGGTGTAAAGTTTGGAAGTATACTCATAGTTCATTTGATTTATAGAGCTGTTTACAGAGCCAACTATATACATATTTGCATTTATATTTAATGTTTACATGTTTTGGTATTTATATGCTTACAAGTTTGAATGTTTACATATGTGCTTTTCAATACAGTTATAATAATGTGATGAATCTACCTCTGTGGTTTTCCCACATTCACCTAAGTCTAGGAGTTTCTGGCTTCTGATTGGTTGTTAGAATCACACGGGGAATGAACAAGGAAGTTGTGTAAAAAGTGTGAAGAAGTAAAAAAAAAGGTATTGCTGAGAAATTTATCTGTCTCCATCTTGCTGGTTCTTTTAGCCCAGAGAGAACTAGTGCCATATAATGAACCCAGAGGTTACACTGCTAAACACTAAACTACTGTGAACACAATAAAAAACTGAGCTCACACTGCAATAACTTACTGGCAGAATGGGCGTTTACATTTTTCATTACAGAACTATATGAATCAGTTACATAAGTTATAGTTGAAGTGTATCACCACAATTCAGGTGAGGGGACACAGTGACTTTATCAGGCAGGCCTGGACCTCCGAGGCCTGTCCATAACGCCAGCGCTGGATGGAAGTGACTAACTCTGTCTGGATGCCTTTTTATTGAATGTCCAAGCCATTAAAGTGTAGCCAGGAAGTCCAGCAGAAGTTCATTCTCTCGGATTGGAGGTTGGAAATCCGGCCTGCCAGTTGGGTTATCCTCTGACTAGGTCAAAGACATTCAGAGCAGCCACATGGAGAGGTGAATGGCACTACTGGAGACAGGTGACAGTGCTGTGTCTCTGAAGAGGAATCCATCTGTGTTTCTGTGCCAGTAGTTACCAAAAGTAAACTCCACAAAACAAAAGATGACTAACAGGCACAATAAATCTTTATTGATAACAGAAACAAAATAAAACATATAGATAGCACACAAATGGCAGTTGATCAGAAATCATTACCAACATCCAAGGCAGTCAACACCCACAGAACTTTGGAATGTCCTTCTAGAAACCTCGAGAACTATTCCTGAAGATACTTAACGACATTACAAGAAAACTGCTGAAGAGAGTTGAGACTGTGTTACAGAATAAAAGTGGTCAGACCAGATATTGACTTTCAAGCTCGTTAGAATTGTACAAACTCATTTACACACACGTTTGCATTTTTTAATAAATCACTGTTCATATTTCACAGCAAACTATAAAGAAATGACAGGTGGCTCGAGGCTTTTGCACAGTTCTATGGGCAAAATAAAAATAGGTGACTGGCATAAGAAGGATCAATACTAATTAATATAGGGATTATGCAATACAATGCAAAAATCAATCAAATTAGGTATTTTCACAATGAAAGATGCTGAGCCTACAGTTAATGTATCAGAACTATTAGATTCAGTATAGTATAATAGCATAAACATATTGTAAGGAAATCAGCACGCAGGGAAAACTGAAAACTCAAAGTGTGACAGATCAGGTCTCCTCTTCATCCTCCTCTTCATTGTTCTTGTGGAAGATCTTTCCATCAGGCTGCTTCACCCATGCCAGCTGGAATTCACTGAGCCCATGCTCCATCAGTCTCTGACTTAACTGTGAAATGCATATTTATTATTCTCTCAGAAACCAGAGTGCATTTATTTTTTAACTGTTATCTAGCTGGAACAATTTCACAATCAGCTGTAAGAAAATGACAGAGGTGTTTATATTATGTGGACTAATAGCCAATAATAGCTGAGGCTAAGGTCGATGGTAATGGGGATCCTTATAAAACAAACAAGAAAACAGAATTTTTTTGTCTGTTTGTTTTTTGTTTTGTTTGTTTGCTTATTTGCTCTGAGCTTGGCTACCACCATAGTTTTGATTGCACCTGTTTAACCCTCTGATATTTAGTCCGGCTCATTTGTTTATGATGGTACTGTGTGGCTTCCCTTTCTCCTTCTTCAGAGACAGACCATTTGATGGATCCTTGTTCAGATTCTTCACTGTGCCCTTTGCAGGATGAAAACCATGATGCTCAGACATTTTAAATGTCTTTGAATTATTTTTAGTTAATATAGGCTTTATTATATTTTAATTTAAATCTTACACCAAATCCAAACTTTTTCAGAAACAAGATTTTAATTACCTTTGCCAAGATGCCTTTCTGCAGCTCCTCCATGTCCACAGAGGTGTCTGTTTTCTTCAGCACCAGCTTTAGCACTTTCTTATCCTTGGTAGCTGTTTTTGTGGGAAGAAATACAGAATGCTGTGTTACCCAAAAAATGAACTGTAGAATAAAAGATCGTATGAGAATTTATGTGAATGTTAAATAGTGTGCAAAGCCAAACACAAATCAGAGCTCACCAGTGTAACAGACGAAGTAAATGTAGTTGGTGCAACCACCGTTGTACCACTTCCCTGCATATATGTTGCCACAGGACCTTGTGTCTACATTGGATGGGTTATTGGGAGCCCAGTTAATGAATGAATATGCACTCCCATCTGACCACTTCCATGAATTTCTGTAGAGACCGATCCATGTGTGGGAATTGTTCAACAAGTTCTGGAGCTGTTCATTCTCAGATTGGTTCCTCACACTGACCAGGTCACTGTAGTACTTCCTGCAGTAGCTCTGAGCATCATCCCAGGTCTTATTCACATCCACAAAGATGAAGCTTGATGTGTCTGGAAATATTTGACAGATTTTTTATTAAGTGAATCTGCAAGAACATACATTGATCACTTTTTTGGCCTCTTGGTAACGGGGAAAAATGCTGTGGTAACTGACACAGACACATATACAGCCCCATCTATCTATCTATCTATCTATCTATCTATCTATCTATCTATCTATCTATCTATCTATCTATCTATCTATCTATCTATCTATCTATCTATCTATCTATCTATCTATCTATCTATCTATCTATCTATCTATCTATCTATCTATCGCAGTTGTATTTTGAATTTGTTACTGTTCTGATAGACACATCTGATGGTCCTTATCATGGGCAAATGAAGGCCAAGTCACATGATTGTTGTAGGATGGACGATTCCAAATTGGCAAACCAATGAGACGTCCATAGACTGTATATAAAAGATGAATGTTGGTACAGTGACATCACCCACTGTGAAACCTCAAATATTCTTGCTACCCCTGTCTTGGTGTTTTAACACCATAGGCTCATAGGCTAGTCAGCTTACCAACACCGTTGAGTGTGGTTGGTAAGCTGACTAGAACTCAGTATTAGCTATAAGGCTATGTATGCTGTATTCACAGACATTCAGAGATCATAAAGCCAGAGACGTATCGACATGAATATCAATAGTAATCAGAAAGGGAATATTTCTCCTTTTTTCATTACTTTGGTAGTAGCAGATGAATGGGTATGAAACATGACATGTCTGATCTGCCCATTCCCCATTCTGGAGCATTGCCACACATGCTTTATACAATCCTGGACCACCACTGGGTTGATTTACAGCCCACATTCTGAACTCAGCCTCTCCTTCACCATAGTAATTCTGGTATTCCAGAGACCACCTCCATGCTTCAGTGTCAGCTTGGAGTCCAATCCAAATATTGTAAAACCCCTTTGAAATGTTATTGACCATTGCCATGTCTTGGTCATTATGCACGATGGCCAGGTCAGTGTACTTATTCCTGCAGTAGTTTTTAGCGCTGGTCCAGTCTTTTGCGTTTAGCACAACTTTGTAGATTCGAGGAAAACAGACAGGTAGGAAGCACAGTCCTGTGATAAGAACAAAGATACTCACTTTGAAGTATTTAGTGGAAAGACAACACACAGTTTCTGGCTCCTCATACACTACTGAATGTGACACATATCATAGAGGAGTTAGATACAACTAAGGGGGGCTTGTATAATTAGGTTCAAGGATTTCATCTAAAACTTAATAAAAGTAAAGCTCCATTAAAAAAAAAGTAAGGTTCAGAGATTTGAGGAAATAAATGATTCCCACTGACCTGAGAGGACCATCATCAGAGCCACACTCTGTTTCATGATGCACTGCTACACGCTTTCCTTATGTTGGGTTTCTGTGGTTAGGAGATGTTTTCAGGTGTTAAGAACGAGATGCAATATCACAGATCCCAATCAATTAATATGAAACCTCAAATGAAATCCAGGAAACTCGGCCGTACACGTTATTTTATTTTATAAAAAAAAGGCTGATGTTGTTTTGGTAATATCTAGATGGGTGTTTAAATTATTAACTCATAAAGATTAAAGTAAATGACAAATAAATGATAATAAAAAACAATTCCCTCTGGATGGTAGTGGCATCAAATGGAAATATTAAGATTAAGCAAATCAGCATTCAACTCATTCTACAGTGTTTTATTTATTTTTTCATAATTAAAAATCTTTTATTATATTTATTATTGGATTAATTAATGCCAATCAAGAATGTCATAGACAAAGGTGAGCAATTAATTTTCCCAAGGATTAACATGAGAAACTGGGACTGCTGTGGAGGGCTGCACCAATAAGCTGAATTCAGTTCATTTTTTTCTCTTTATAAGATTATTGCTGCAGCTCTCCACAACAGCAATGTGGACAACTAGAAAGAAAGCAGGAACCAATGAAAGCTAATGTAAGCATCAGACTTCACTGAGGTGTAAACAGCATTAAATTAACATCATACACTCAGAAAGCGTGTTCACTGCAAAGTTCGACACTTGTAAAATCCTGTGTACAAAGTGTGGTTGATACAAAAAGATGATTTCTATCAACAACGACAGCACTGACATGTTAATAAATAATAACTATACATGCCATTAAAAAAATCTGCATATATATATTTTTATTACAATTGTGCTTACCTGAAACAAGTCAAATAAGTTCACTCCAGAATCTATCAAACAGCTGAAACAGATGCTTAAAACTTCTTGGGTTGTGTCTCATCATGCGTCCTTGTTTGGAGCTGTGTGTTCACGTTAGCATAAATCTTTTGTACAGGACAATGTAAAGGGGTGGATGATGAGCCAACTAGTTTGTGAATTGTATTTGAATAGTTTAAGCTTTCCTCCGGTCACTTTAGATGCCTGTCGCAGGAATTCAATGGTGCCAGTAAACAATGCTTAAAATAATGCAACACATTGAGAATATAAATATTGATAGGATCACATGCTGATGCTGTATTATTGATACATTGAGCGTGCGACTGGTATATATGTGTGTGCACGTGTACAGTTGGGCCTGGGCCTGTGGCTTACTGAGCCTTAGCCCCTGTGAGATGTGGGTGCCTGTGGGTCCCAGGGTGTGTGGCCGGATGTCTTGGTGTGGGTGTTGGCCTGCTCCCTTGGAGGTTGTGGCCTGGGGGTGGCTCGGGCGTCGGGGTGGGGGGGTGTCTGCTGCTGGGTGTTGGGCGGTTCTTGGGCGCCTGGGGCCTCAGGGCTGAATTCTCGGCTCGTGCTGGGGGGGCCGACCTGCGGGGAGGTGGGCTGCTCATTGCCTCCGGCTCTCTGGGGCTCTTGCCTTTTGACCGTGGGGGCTCTGTCTAGGGTCTACCTCCTTCCTCCTTTGGGGTGTGCTTGCAGATGTCATCAAGACCTTCTGGTAATGGCACGTATTGATGTGCCATCCTGGAGAAGTTGGACTACCTGTGCAGCCTCTGTAGGGTCCAGGAATGACCTCATGCTACCAGCAGTGACTCAGATGTAGAAAGTGATTGTATGAAAAAAGTTTCAGTCAGGTTTTAGATTGCATCACAGCACAGAGACGGCTCTTTTAAGAGTTTTTAACGATCTGCTTTTAACTGTGGACTCTGGTAGCCCCACAGTTTTAGTACTTCTAGATCTCTCAGCTGCTTTTGACACTGTGGACCACGAGATCCTTCTATCCCGCCTAGAACATGAAATTGGTATTAAAGGCACGGTTCTGACTTGGTTCAGATCATATCTTACTGACAGAAGTTTCTCTGTCCATCTAGGAGACTGTTTTTCTACTGCAGCAAAGCTTTCTTGTGGAGTGCCTCAAGGGTCCATTCTGGGCCCAATTCTTTTCTCATTGTATATGTTGCCTCTAGAGTCAATTTTTAGGAAACACAATATTTCTTTTCACTGTTTTGCTGATGACATCCAGGTGTATATGCCCGTCAAACTGAACAGCAGAGATCCATGGGAACCCCTGCTGAGCTGTCTAAGTGACATTAAGTCCTGGATGAGAAACAATTTCCTAAATCTTAATGAAAGCAAAACCGAGGTCATATGCTTTGGTAAATTTGACCCCTCAAGCTACTCCTCTGGCGCTCCGAGTCATTTGGCTCCTCACTGTCGTGATGCTGTGAAAAATCTGGGTGTCATTTTAGATAGCAATTTTAAAATGGAGAGGCAAATAAGTGATGTTACTAAAATCAGTTTTTACCAACTCAGAGTCATTGCCAAGGTAAAACCTTATCTCCCGCAGCAGGACCTGGAAAAAGTTATTCATGCTTTTATTACTTCCCGCCTGGACTACTGTAATTCCCTGTACTTTGGCATAGATCAATCATCTGTGCACCGCCTGCAGGTAGTCCAGAATGCGGCAGCTCGTCTTTTAACTGGTATAAAAAAGCATGAACACATTACCCCGGTCCTGTCATCCCTTCACTGGCTCCCTGTCCGTTTAAGAATCGATTTTAAGATTTTATTGCTTACTTTTAAAGCCTTAAACGGACTGGCACCTTTGTATCTGTCTGAGCTGCTTCACAGTCACACCCCTGTAAGAGCTTTGAGGTCATCTAACCAGCTGCTCTTGCAGAGGCCTAAAACCAGACTAAAACAGAGGTGATCGAGCTTTTGCAGCAGCAGCACCAAAGCTATGGAACGATCTACCTCTCCATATCCGCACAGCTCAGACGATACACACATTTAAATCTCTATTAAAAACACATTTCTTTTCCTTGGCATTTGGCTGCAGTGCTACCTCCTATTAGACGATTACTTTATGGTATTTTTATGGTATTTGTTTTAAATGTTTTTAGTTGTTTTATGTTATTTATTTGTCTTTTAATGTTTTTATTTATTTATGTATTTTTATTTTTATTTTTTTAATTTAGTATAGTCCTTGGGGTTATAGATCTTGTACAGCACTTTGGTCAATGTAGTTGTTTTAAATGTGCTTCATAAATAAACTTGACTTGACTTGACATGAATGTGTGTGAATGGGTAAGTGAGACATGTTGTATGAAGCACAGTGGAGAAAAACTAGTTCATATTTATATAACCTGATCTATAGTGAAGTGAGCCTTTAGTTGACATAAATTCAGTAGTATGTCTGTGTAGATTCTCAGTTATCCAGGTCATAGTAGTCTCTGGAGCTTGAAAAAGCCACCTCCAGGGGACTACGCCCACAGGGGTTTAAATACCTGGGTCTCTCCACCATTTGGTTGAGAACTGAAGAAGCCTTTCGGATGAGAGGTGAAACGTCTTCAAGAAACAAAAAGAAGTCCAGTCGCCTTTTTCAAGCTCCAGAGAAATTCAGTAGTAGCACTTTCAAAACAGAGTTCAGCTCAGCTCTGGAGTCAAAAACAGAGGTCATGTCTGTGCTTGCAAATGGGGATCTTAAGTGAGATTTGTTTATTTAAATAGTCACCTTGTAAAGAGAAAGGGATCTATTTTTCTAAACAAATTAACTTAGATTACTTAATTTTCTTACTTTCCCCAGGTACCTTATAACAAAAAAAGTTTGAATTCATATCAAACACACTGGCTACCGTAAGAATACATGACACTGTCCTCCTTAAAAAAAGACCTTGTATCAGTGGTGGCTGCTGTTGCATCCTAAGAATTGTCAGTGAATTTGTCTTTTACAGACATATAGCCATAAATAATATTTATCATGTGAGATGATTTGATTTTGTACATGTGTGTGTGTGTGTGTGTGTGTGTGTGTGCTAGGGTTTAAGCCCGGGATCCGGGATTCCCGGGAAATGCGATCAGAACCATTTCCCGTTTCCCGGGAAACGTAAGACGGGAAACCGGGAAAAAAGTCGCGCACGTCGATTTGTTGTCATACGGTAACATTGATGGGGTGATGAGTCAACAGTACTTACGGTATTGCGGTAACTCAGCAGAAGCGAGGCGCATACAGGCAATGATGTCTACGAACAGTTTTGTGTGGGGGCATTTTACAAAAATAGATAATGACAGCGCCAAATGTATGTTGTGTGACCGAGTCGTCAAATGTTCTGGTGGATCAACAAGCGGACTACGCAGACATTTAGAGTCCAAACATGACAAACACGAAGAAAGGCCATCATGTTCAAAACGTGCTAAAATGCTGGATGGCTACTTTAGCCGAGTTAGCAGCAAGTCTCTTGAAGAAATACTAGCGGAGATGGCAGCTTTTGATGGATTCTCCTTTAATAGTATGGCGAAATGTGAGTATCTGAGATCAGCACTCAAGAGGGATGGCTACACTCTCCCAAAGAATCCCACAGAAATCTCCAAGCAGGTTAGAGTGTTTGCGAACGAGGAGAAAATTAAACTGGCCGAAATGTTCCAAGACATGGTGAAGAAAGGGTTGCGTTTTTCGTTGACCATTGACGAATACACTTCTTCCCAACATAAGCGGTACATGAGCATAAATGTGCACGGTGCGCAAACTTACTGGAATTTAGGTGTCATACATGTCCGTGGAACAATGCCAGCAGAAAAAGTGAAAGCATTGGTTGACGATCAGCTTCAATGTTTCAAGCTTGACATGAACCAACACATTGTGTGCTGCACTACGGATGGAGCATCAGTGATGGTGAAGTTTGGGAGACTGGTGCTGCCGGAATTACAGCTGTGCTATGCCCACGCAGTTCACCTGGCTGTCACAGATGTGCTCTACCACCGTGCCACCTCTGATGGAGAGAGCAAAGCAAGTGAAGAAGAGGAGGAGAGCAGTGAAGACTCTGATGACGAGTTAGCTGTGTGCGAGGATGGGTATCGGTCAGTGAGAGAGGACATGTACAGGAGCGTGGAGCGAGTGCGTAAAATTGCGAGGCACTTCCACAAATCCCCAGTCAGCAACGACAAGCTGAGGGAATGTGTCAAACAAGACCAGGGGAAAGAGTTGGCACTCATCTTGGATTGTCGCACCAGATGGAACAGTTTGGCTGACATGCTGGACCGCTACATTGCACTACACAGACCAGTGACGAAGACCCTCGTTGATATCAACAATGCACTAATCATCACCAACGAAGAGCTTGCACTCATTCAGCAACTCAGCTCCTGCTTAAAGCCGGTGAAGATGGGAGTCGAATCGCTTTGTAACCGTGACACCACCCTCGTTAAAGCTGATGGGATTTTCATCTTCATGATTGACCAGTTGACAAAGCAGGACACCCCCCTGAGCCTTGAAATGAGGGATGCGATTGAGAGGAGATTCATGGAACGGAGACAGAAGAACTTGGTATCTTTGTATAGGTGAGCATTATTATTATTATTATTATTATAGTAGTAGTAGTAGTAGTAGTAGTAGTAGTAACGTAGCCTATTAATTTTGTGATCGGAGAATGAGGCCTTGGTCAATCCGCTCATTTTCATTACTATATTTTTTGGCAGGTACCTTCTGGATCCCGGTGTTCTAGTCGCACCAGCACCAAGGCCCACTGAGATTTTCACCATGCCATCAAGACAGATGCTGATACGGACGGCTAAGGGACTTGTGGAGCGTCTTTTCCTCGGCCGTTTCTCCGAAGAGAGCGCGAGCGAGGGTGATGCAGATGCCAGACCTACATCACCGACTGAAGACGTCTCAACTGAAGGGAACCTAGCATTGGATCTGCAGCAGGCCATTTCAATGACCACTACGCCGGCGTCAGATGAAATCAAAGAGGGTGACCTCATGAAAGTTCTGACCAAAGAGTTTTCTCTGTTCGAAGCTACAAACAGGAGACCGCCCCACCTGCAGCAGTTGTTTGATGCCCTGCATTCTGTTCAGGCTACATCCGTGGAGGCGGAGAGAGCATTTTCTATCTGCGGCCAATTTGTCACTAAACTCCGAAATCGCTTAAGCGCAGAATCTCTCGATGCTCTCTGCTTCTTAAAAGCACACTTTCAGAAAAAAAAGAAAGCTTCCGAATGTTAAAGTTAAGGAAATATTGACAGAAGGGTTCGTTTAATGCGAAAGCATTACTTTTCATTTCAGGCACGTTCAGCCTCCGTTTCAAGCGTTTTAATACACAGTTGTACTTCTTTCCTCTTTAATTTGTTGTTAATTTTATATTATTATATATTGTTATCTTGCATTATATAGCCTATAGTATATGCCTGAACAATAAAGAAATATCTGTTTAACTTCGAGTGTTTCTTTTCCTCGTTTGCAGCCACTTACTAACAATCATGAATTAGAATACGGGCCTAATGTGTGAAGAAGGTCTCATGAAATAGATTACTTAAACATATTTCGCTTTTAAAATGGAGTTGAGTAAAATATCTACAATATCAAAATAGGTTAAGCCAGACACAGGCTACAGAAGGCCTAATTAAAATAAAAATAAATAAAACCCACTTTTTCCCGGGATTCCCGGGAAATTGCTCGTCTTTTCCCGGGATTTGATTCATGCCATTTTCGGGAAAAATATTAAACCCTAGTGTGTGCATTACTTTTTGGATTAGGTGGGAAAGTGGGAACCAAAGTGAGGCAGCTTCCCTCTTCGGTGCGGAGGTGGAACAGGTGAACAGCATTTTGGGTTGGCTTACCATCACGTTTCCAAATCAGGTTAGTTGGCTGTTTACTGTGACACTGATATCTGCATATGTAGTTGTCCTACACTGATACTCCAAATTTCATCACAGTTTCTATAATTTCTTTTACATGTTTATAAGTTTGATCACAGCAGGACTTTGTGTTTGTGCATCGTCTTATGACAGGATGTAAACTTTGCTGTGTCTCCTAGAACACACAGATATGCTCACACTGCAGTGTATGCATGAAACAAATTGAAAGAGCACAACATGCACAGTATACTTTATGAAATATTCCACAAGGTAAAGGTCTCTGCACACACCTACACAAAGAAGAACATTCATGATTTTGTTTTTGAAATGTCTAATTTTCACGCGTACAGTCCTGTGATAATCCGAAAAGGTAAAGGAAAGCCTTAAAGTCCTGTAGTCACGGCTGTCATCTGACACACAGATGCACCAGGGGTTCATGATGAAATGGTGAAGTGAGCCTTTATTAGACAGAAATTCAATTGTAGCACTTTCAAAACAGAGTTCAGCTCAACTTTGGAGTCAAAAACAGACGTCATGTCTGTGCTTGCAAATGGGGATCTCAAAGGGGATTTATTTATTTAAATAGTCATCTTGCAAATGCAGAGGATTTATTTCACTAAGCAAATTAATTTGGATGACATAATCTAATTTCTTTACCTTTCTATGTATTCTTAGCTAAACTAAGAATACATGAGACTGTCCTTAAAAAAGGACTTTGTATTAGCAGGGGCTACAGTTGCATCCTAGGAATTGTCAATGATTGCTTCTCACGTGAGATTTGATGTGTTTGATGGGTTTCAACAAGAAAATAACAAATGTTACAGTCTGTAGAGGCAGGCTGTGGGGAAGTGAAGATCCAAAGCAGGTATAAGGGGGTAATGAAAAGTGAGCCTTTATTGAAGCTGATACCAAAACGTGAACATAAGGTAAGGCCAGGGAAGAGTATAACAACTGCAAACCTAAACTGGGAACACACTAGGGCAAGGAAACACTGACGCTAGGAACAGACAGATGTAAACTGAGACTCTGACAAAGGGAGACTGAGACAATACACAATAAACAGGGGGGTGAATAGGGGCAGTGGAAGCAGCTGGGGAGCATGAGGCACAAGGCTGAACTGAATAACAGGAGACGAGACAAAGGAAATAGTCTTTAAACAAAGCACAAGAGACAAAGTTAAACATCAAACTGAAGATGGAGAAAAGGGTTAGGGTTACCACACAGGAAGGCAGACACATAAATGATCATTACACAGGAGACAAGACACAGGAGAGAGGGAACATCTATACTGAGGAACACCCAGGGGGAGAGCTAAAGTGACTGGAGCTAAGGAACAAAACTAAATATATTAAACATGATATAATATAAACATTAAATAAACCAAGGGATCATATGGAGGAACCGGGACCATGGCGACAAGAAAAACAAACAGGGAGCATAAAACAGTCCAAAAACAGTCTGTTCTCCCCACGTTAGCGTTCCTAATCCTCGTGATAAAATCCTGGTTCATTTAGTACTTTAAA
Organism: Archocentrus centrarchus; assembly: GCF_007364275.1. Classification (NCBI taxonomy): domain Eukaryota; kingdom Metazoa; phylum Chordata; class Actinopteri; order Cichliformes; family Cichlidae; genus Archocentrus; species Archocentrus centrarchus. The sequence goes on from NW_022060297.1 coordinate 308,746, forward strand.
CAAGTGCTTCTCAGGTGTCGTCTTAGCCCTAAATTGTATTTAGGTATCCCTGGATAAGCGGAAGAAAATGGATGGATGGAAAATAAAACCTTGTAATAATTCAATTCAATTCAAACATTTTATTTATATATAGCGCCAAATCACAACAAACAGTCGCCTCAAAGCGCTTTGTATTGTGGGTAAAGACCCTACAATAATACAGAGAAAACCCAACAGTCCAAACGACCCCCTATGAGCAGCACTTGGTGACAGTGGAAAGGAAAAACTCCCTTTAACAGGAAGAAACCTCCAGCAGAACCAGGCTCAGGGAAGGGCAGTCATCTGCTGCGACCGGTTGGGCTGAGGGGAGAGAAAGACATGCTGTGGAAGAGAGCCAGAGATTAATATCAATTAATGATTAAATGCAGAGTGGAGTATAAACAAAGTAAATAAGGTGAATGAGAAACAGTGCATTATGTGAACCCCCCAGCAGACTAGGCCTATAGCAGCATAACTAAGGGATGGTTCAGGGTCACCTGATCCAGCCCTAACTATAAGCTTTATCATAAAGGAAAGTTTTAAGCCTAATCTTAAAAATAGAGAGGGTGTCTGTCTCCCGAATCCAAGCTGGAAGCTGGTTCCACAGAAGAGGGGCCTGAAAGCTGAAGGCTCTGCCTCCCATTCTACTCTTAAGTATCCTAGGAACCACAAGTAAGCCAGCAGTCTGAGAGTGAAGTGCTCTGTTGGGGTGATATGGTACTATGAGGTCTTTGAGATAAGATGGTGCCTGATTATTCAAGACCTTGTAGGTGAGGAGAAGAATTTTAAATTCTATTGTAGATTTAACAGGGAGCCAATGAAGAGAAGCCAATATGGGAGAAATCTGCTCTCTCTTTCTAGTCCCTGTCAGTACTCTAGCTGCAGCATTTTGGATCAGCTGAAGGCTTTTCGCCGAAGCCGAACATGAAGAATAATCTTTGAGATGGTTATGAATAATTTTTTCTCGAATGTCTAAAATTTTATTTGTAAAGAAATCCATGAAGTCATTACTAGTTAACGTGAAAGGAATACTCGGCTCTACAGAGCTCTGACTCTTTGTCAGCCTGGCTACAGTGCTGAAAAGAAACCTGGGGTTGTTCTTATTTTCTTCAATTAATGATGAATAGTAAGATGTCCTAGCTTTACGGAGGGCTTTTTTATAGAGCAACAAACTCTTTTTCCAGGCTAAATGAGCATCTTCTAATTTAGTGAGACGCCATTCCCTCTCCAGCTTTCGGGTTATCTGCTTTAAGCTGTGCGTTTGTGAATTATACCACGGAGTCAGGCACTTCTGATTTGAAGCTTTCCTTTTCAGAGGAGCCACAGTATCCAAAGTTATACGCAGTGAGGATGTAAAACTATTGACGAGATAATCGACCTCACTGGGAGCAGAGTTTAGGTAGCTGCTCTGCACTGTGTTGGCACTGAAGAGCATAACAATGAAGGAATTAGATCCTTAAACTTAGTTACAGCACTTTCAGAAAGACTTCTACTGTAATAAAACTTATTCCCCACTGCTGTGTAATCCATTAAAGTAAATGTAAATGTTACTAAGAAATGATCAGACAGGAAGGGGCTTTCAGGGAATACTGTTAAGTCTTCAGTTTCTATGCCATATGTTAGGACAAGATCCAGAGTATGATTAAAGTGGTGGGTGGGCTCCTTTACATTTTGAGAGAAGCCAATTGAATCTAACAATAGATTAAATGCAGTGTTGAGGCTGTCATTCTCAGCATCTACATGGATGTTAAAATCACCCACTATAATGATTTTATCTGAACTGAGCACTAAATCAGATAAAAAGTCTGAGAAATCAGACAGAAACTCTGAGTAGGGACCAGGTGGACGATAGATAATAACAAATAAAACAGGTTTTTGATTTTCCCAATTAGGATGGACAAGACTACGAGTCAGGCTTTCAAAAGAATGAAAACTTTGTCTGGGTCTTTGATTAATTAATAAGCTGGAATTGAAGATTGCAGCTACTCCTCCTCCTCGACCTGTGCTTCGAGCATTCTGACAGTTACTGTGACTCGGGGGTGTTGATTCATTTAAACTAACATATTCATCCTGCTGTAACCAGGTTTCTGTAAGGCAGAATAAATCAATACGTTGATCAATTATTAAATCATTTACTAATAGGGACTTGGAAGAGAGAGACCTAATGTTTAACAATCCACATTTAATTGTTTTATTCTTTGGTGCAGTTGATGAAGCTGTATTATTTATTGTTTTTGAATTTTTATGGGGGGATGGCAGGAGGAGAGAAGCTGCAGAGAGGCGTGTAAGACTGCAACTCTGCTTCCTGGTCTCAGCCCTGGGTAGTCAGGTTTTAGGAGGGTTAATAAATTTGGCAAGATTTCTAGAAATGAGAGCTGCTCCATCCAAAGTGGGATGGATGCGGTCTCTCCTAACAAGACCAGGTTTTCCCCAGAAACTTTGCCAATTATCTATGAAGCCCACGTTGTTTTTTGGACACCACTCAGACAGCCAGCGATTCAAGGAGAACATGCGGCTAAACATGTCGCTCCTGGTCTGATTGGGACTTCCTGTAGGGCTGGAATATCTGCAGCTTCATCCTCTGACAACAATCAACGTGCCGTTGTAGAGAGTGGTGTCAACTGAACAGTTTTTTCTGTGTGCACAAGAGAAATTATTTTTTATGAATACCCAATTCAATTCAATTCAATTTTATTTATATAGTGCCAAATCACAACAAACAGTCGCCTCAAGGCGCTATTGTGAGCAATAGAATATGGATGCATTCTCTATATCTTGCCAATCATCAGTGTTTCTGTAGACACGTTTAAAAGAGCCCAAATCTTCCCAAGTGTCACTGCAATGTTTTGACAGTGGCGCATGGGGAGCAGAGTTTGACACATCAAACATGTCACATTGCATGATTTCAGCTGCACAAGTGCTGTACATCTGTGTTTTGAACAGAGCAAGTGTGTGATAGGCCTTTTTTTTCTACATTCAAACCACTTTCTCAAAACCACTATCTATTCCAATAGAGATGGGTGAAGTACAGTGTAGAGAGCCAGGCTGCATGTATGTGTCTAGGTGCACACACACACACACACACACACACTGCACACTGGATGATCCTAAGCTTCCAAATGAAGGGCCTATTCAAAGTAATAAAATCATTTTACTGGCAGCAAAAACTTTAAAGTTTTGAACAAATAACTGCATTACATTTAATACACAAAAACATCTGCAGCTACGCGGTTTGTTTGTTTTTTGGGGGGGGGGTTGTTGCTTGTTTTGTAGAGCAAATGTCTTGTTGTTTGTGCTTACCTGAAATAAATGCCTGTTTCAGCTGTTAGATATTAGTAACAAACACTGTAAGCCTCTTTCCGTCTGTGTGAAGGTTGTGTGTTCTCAGTGCCGTCGGTCTTTAATCAGTAGAGTCCTGGAAATAAATGACTGGTGTGTGTTCTGCTAAATTAGCATGTAACTTCTGTTCTTGAAAATAACCCGTGAAAGCACAAGGGATCATTCAACAAAATGTTTATCACGCTAGAAAAATATTTGAATAATTCAATCAGAAATGACAGTGATGGATGCGACCACACCCATCTTCACCTACAGTCTCTTGGTCTCAGCTACCTACACACCTGCAAAACACTGTGACATTTTCTAGCAGCTAGGATACAGTTTATATAACTTAAACTAATAAACCATGTCTCTTGGACTCTAATGCAGGATTGGAACTTCATACTCGTAAAGGATATTCCCTTTTTTAATGTTTTGATGTTGGTGGTGTCTCCCATACATTTTCTCTTGAGTTGAGATGTGGTTATTTAAAGACTATAGCTTTGAATGCACATCATTTTTCAAACTTACCAAACCACACAGTGACTCATAGGGTCGAATGAGGGAACTGTCACTGTTGAAGAGAGTACTCCCAGGACAGAAAGGTTCATTTACTTAGCATAAAACTTTATTCTTGGGAGACAAGTGCACTTTGATGCTTTACCACTGAACCATGTGTTCATTTTTCATTTTAATGAGGGATTTCTGAACTGAAACAATCCTAAACTCTTTAGTTGAATCACATCATACAATGAAATAACCTGAGAAGCAGTTGCACTATTTTAAAGCTTTTTCTTGTATAATTCATTAATGCACAAGGACACACAATGCAGAATTTCTTACCTTATTTTCGAATCTCTTTCCTGACAGACTAGCCAACTGTCAGCAAAAGGAAACCCTTCCCCCTCATTCTCATAAGTCTAAATAGGCTTCCTCACTGGCCTCGATATTTACACTATTTTATTTTTTGCTTATGTTTTCATAGTTTTAACCAAATGGTAGTCACAGCTCTCTGTCATGGTTTGCAGGAATAGGAGGGAAGGGAAGGGAGGGATGGGGCGCTTCATACTGATATTTCAAAGTGCAGATGGTTCAAAACATTCACGTCACGTGGCCACTTACTGTGGGTAAGTGAGGTTTGGTGCAGTTCACCCCAGTTTCAATACGTGGCTTAACTGCTGTTTCTAGGCAGGTTTTTACAAACCAGAGTCATCTGGGGTCTTGTAATGACTGAATTAATGTTTTTGATACTACTGCTTCTATTTGGTACAAGCAGACACGCGTGTGTGTAATTCATTATTTTTGCTGTGGATTGTGAAAATCAATATAGGATATCCATTCATTTAAACACCAAAGTGTAATTGAACAAATATTGGCTTATTCGACTGATTGATGTCATATAGATGAGAGAAAGACACACTGCTGGGTGAGCTCCATTTACTTCTATCAGCAGAGACAAGGCAGCACACTAAATTCTTTAAATTATCTCAATAAAAACCACCCATGGTTTCAGAGCGAAAAATGGAACAGGCAGAATTTTTCAGCTCTAACTCCTGTATGGCAATCCACATTTCCAACTCCTCTGGTGAAGAAATTATATAAAAATCACCATTTAATAAGTCAGAACATCATAAAAGTCATCAAAACCCCACCATATGTTAAGCCACCCGGTGGCATTTTGAACTCCTCTGTATGGCCCTCCCCTTGGTTTTCTCATCCACTTAATTTAAACTCCATTCACCCAGTCAGAGAAGACAAAGTGCTGACCACACTCATTCATCATAGATTCACTTTGCTGCAGTGACTGCTTGATTTGGCTGACTTTATTTATTCTGTAGCAGTCCTTGTCATAGTCTTTACTCATGTACTAATCCTACTATGCATGTTACATTGATGCTTTTTTCAAAGCATAATAAAGCAAACAAAAGGCAGAATGCTCTTTTGGAAACAAGTGGAGACCTTAACTAATATTATTTTTTCTATTTCTACCTGCCCATTTTTACAGTACATATGCAGTTCAGACCTGTATGAGTAATATACAAAAAATTCATTCAGATGTCAGAACATCCATGTATTACCTTGTTTTTCCTGGTTGATGACTGGTTGGGGGTTAGGAGAAGGAGAAAGGACAAAAGACACACTGTAGAAGAGACTCAGAGATTAATAATAACTAATGATTAAATGCAGAGTGGGGTATAAACACAGAGAGTGAAAAGATGTGAGTGAAGAAGAAATGCTCAGTTCATCATAAAGCACATCTTCGTTTTTTAAATTCCACCTCTTTTGTTCAGTTGATATTTGGGCGCCTTCTAGAGGCCAAGAGATATATTACTCATACAGGTCTGATTCCGAACTGCTTATCTATTTATGAGGAAAAAGTAAAAATAATATTCTTGACACACTGTTGGTAAGATAATTAAATTTCAAGGCTATTGTCATACAGTGCCATTAGTTTAACTGAAAAAGAACTGTATTTTAAGAAAAGTTAAGGTCTCTTCAGAAAGAGAATTCTGTCTTTTGATTGCTTCATTATGCTTTACAAAATACACCATTATATATAGATATATATTGCAGGTTGCAAGATGCCCCAAAGGGTGTTGAGAATGACTGTGCTGGGGTCCAGTTGGACTTCCAGATACAGACAGACAAACTTGTGATGGTTAACCAACCAGACATAGTAGTGGTGGTCAAGCAAAGGAGGAAGGCCGTACTGATAGATGTTGCAATATGCATGTAGCTTGCTTCTGAAATTGGATATGGTTCAAATCTGGACAAATTCAGCCGGTGCTGATGTGATAGTTATCTCTGAGTCTTGGTTCTTGAAGTTCTCTTCAGCTCTCAGCGGAGACGGTCGCACTTTTCTTCTCTCCCAGCCCTTCCTTTTTCCCCTGCTTTGCTGCTTTAGAGCATCTCTTCACACAACTTCTGAACTGGAATTTATAATTATGGATCTGGTCAGCTGGTCTCTCAAGGCCATTGTTTTGATCAATTTTTTACCATGAGGAGACTGGAGGAAGGAGAACCCTATTCCCTCTTATCAATTGACATTCCAGCTGGCTATGGATTTCTGTGTGGTGTGGAAGATGACGTGCCTGGCCATATTGTCAATGGAATACACACACATTCGGCTTATTGACACTGGGATTTCTCCGAATTGGACCTGGAGATACCTGGCTTGTCGTTGCAATTCAGGAAGTCTAGGCAGCTGTCTGGCCTTGGTAAGGCTGCTTATGACGGGAATGCAGGAAGGTACAGACTCAAACTCAGACTCCGTATATCTGGGGCTGATTCGGAGGGGTAAGATCTTGGAGATGTATGTATCTGTTTCTGCACGCCGAAGGAACGAACCAAGAAGATTCGGATGAATTGGATTTTTTTCACCACAGAGAGGTCCCAGTAAGACTGAAGGCTGTCAACAAATTAATCAGTACAGTCTGTACCAAAACAAGTCGTAGAATCAGGAATTTGGCTCCCTGGCGTTCTTGGACTGCCGCTTATCAAATTGTCTCCGGGATGTTTGTTTTTTGGAACCTCGTGAGGTGTTCATAATGAACACAGTGTGAGATGATTTTTTTTTTAACCTACCTATACCAGTGTATCTCTTTCTGTTTTCCTGCCAAAGGTAGCGCCGGTAAAACGGCTGCATGACCTCAGACGCCTGTCTCCCCTGTTTGTGGTTGTCTCTGTGTTCTTGGATGGGTGTTCTGGAACGTAATTTCATTGTATGTCTTGACGTATAATGACAATAAAATCTTCTTGAATCTTGAATCTATAACTGATAAAGATGTGGCTATTAATGGGTTCAATATACACTGGCTTGCAAAAGTATTCATATCTCTTGAACTTTTCCATATTTTGTCACATTACAACCACAAACATAAATATATTTCACTGGAATGTAATGTGAAAGACCAACACAAAGTAGTATACAATTGTGAAGTGGAAAGAAAATTATACATGATTCAAAACATTTTTTACAAATAAAAAACTGAAAAGTGTGGTGTGCTAAAGTATTGAGCCCCCTTTTCTCTGAGTGCAACCAGTTGCATTCAGAAGTTGCCTGATGACTGCTAATGACTAAAAAGAGTCCACCTGTGTGTAATCTAATCTCAGTACAAATACAGCTGCTCCATGACGGCCTCAGAGGTTGGTTAAGAGAATATTGGGGAGTAAACAGCATCATGAAGTCCAAAGAACACAGCAGACAGGTCAGGAATAAGGTTGTGGAGAAGTTTAAAGGAGGCTTAGGCTATAAAAAGATTTCCCAAGCTTTGAACTTCTCACGGAGCACTGTTCAATCCATTATCTGGAAATGGAAAGAGTACGGCACAACTGTAAACCTACCAAGACAAGGCCGTCCACCTAAACTTACAGGCCGAACAAGGAGAGCACTGATCAGAGATGCAGCCAAGAGGCCCATGGTGACTCTGGACGAAATGCAGAGATCCAACAACTATTAGTCGTGCACTGCACAAATGTGGTCTTTATGGAAGAGTGGCAAGAAGAAAGTCATTGTTAAAAGAAAACCATAAAAAGTCCCGTTTGCAGTTTGCCAGAAGCCATGTTGGAGACACAGCAAACATGTGGAACAAGGTGCTTTGGTCAGATAAGACCAAAATTGAACTTTTTGGCCAAAATGCAAAACGCTATGTGTGGCAGAGAATTAACACTGCACATCACTCTGAACACACCATCCCCACTGTCAAATATGGTGGGGGCAGCATCATGCTCTGGGGCTGCTTCTCTTCAGCAGGGACAGGGAAGTTGGTCAGAGTTGATGGGAAGATGGATGGAGCCAAATACAGGACAATCTTGGAGGAAAACCTGTTGGAGTCTGCAAAAGACTTGAGACTGGGGCGGAGGTTCACCTTCCAGCAGGACATCGACCCTAAACATAAAGCCAGGGCTACAATGGAATGGTTTCTAACCAAACATATTCATGTGTTAGAACGGCCCAGTCAAAGTCCAGACCTAAACCCAATCCAGAATCTGAAAACTGCTCTTCACAAACGCTCTCCATCTAATCTGACTGAGCTTGAGCTGTTTTGCAAAGAAGAATGGGCAAAAATTTCAGTCACTAGATGTGCAAAGCTGGTGGAGGCATACCCTAAAAGACTTGCAGCTGTAACTGCAGCAACAGGTGGTTCCACAAAGTATTGACTCAGGGGGGCTCAATACTTTTGCACACCGCACTTTTCAGTTTTTTATTTGTAAAAAATGTTTTGAATCATGTATAATTTTCTTTCCACTTCACAATTGTATACCACTTTGTGTTGGTCTTTCACATTAAATTCCAGTGAAATATACTTATGTTTGTGGTTGTAATGTGACAAAATATGGAAAAGTTCAAGGGGAATGAATACTGTTGCAAGCCACTGTATTTCACACAGACCGTCTAAAAAAAGGTGGTGGAGTGGCAATATATGTAAAATCAAATTATGTAACCCAAGTTTTGGTGACCAAGTTGATTTCCAGACAGTTTGATTAGCATTAAGTCTCAGTATGCCTGGGTGTCAGTTTTTAACATTGGTTGGGTGGAACAGGCCTCCATCTTTCACTAGTGACACTCTGGACTCACTATTTAAGACTTTATCTGAAGTGCATTTCAAGGAAATCCTATTGATAGGTGATTTAAACTGGGACTGGTTACCCTCTGTGTCAAATGATTTTGTCCGTTAATCTCACTCCGATTATAAATACCCCCACTCGTCGAAATCTTTGGGCAAAAGTAAATTCAATTCAATTCAATTCAATTTTATTTATATAGCGCCAAATCACAACAAACTGTCGCCTAAAGGCGCTTTGTATTGTGGGTAAAGACCCTACAATAATACAGAGAAAACCCAACAGTCAAAACGACCCCCTATGAGCAGCACTTGGCGACAGTGGGAAGGAAAAACTCCCTTTTAACAGGAAGAAACCTCCATCAGAACCAGGCTCAGGGAGGGGCAGTCATCTGCTGCGACCGGTTGGGCTGAGGGGAGAGAAAGACATGCTGTGGAAGAGAGCCAGAGATTAATATCAATTAATGATTAAATGCAGAGTGGAGTATAAACAAAGTAAATAAGGTGAATGAGAAACAGTGCATTATGTGAACCCCCCAGCAGACTAGGCCTATAGCAGCATAACTAAGGGATGGTTCAGGGTCAACTGATCCAGCCCTAACTATAAGCTTTATCATAAAGGAAAGTTTTAAGCCTAATCTTAAAAATAGAGAGGGTGTCTGTCTCCTGAATCCAAGCTGGAAGCTGGTTCCACAGAAGAGGCGCCTGAAAGCTGAAGGCTCTGCCTCCCATTCTACTCTTAAGTATCCTAGGAACCACAAGTAAGCCAGCAGTCTGAGAGCGAAGTGCTCTGTTGGGGTGATATGGTACTATGAGGTCTTTGAGATAAGATGGTGCCTGATTATTCAAGACCTTGTATGTGAGGAGAAAAATTTTAAATTCTATTCTAGATTTAACAGGGAGCCAATGAAGAGAAGCCAATATGGGAGAAATATGCTCTCTCTTTCTAGTCCCTGTCAGTACTCTAGCTGCAGCATTTTGGATCAGCTGAAGGCTTTTCAGGAAGCTTTTAGGACAGCCTGATAATAATGAATTACAATAATCCAGCCTAGAAGTAATAAATGCATGAATGAGCTTTTCAGCATCACTCTGAGAAAGGATGTTTCTAATTTTAGAAATATTGCGCAAATGCAAAAAAGCGGTCCTACATATTTGTTTAATATGTGCATTGAAGGACATATCCTGGTCAAAAATGACTCCAAGATTTCTCACAGTGTTACTGGAGGCCAAAGTAATGCCAAAGTAATGCCAGAGATTTCACCAAGATGGCGCCGCGAATGGATGCCCTGGTACTTCGGTGCGCTCTGTTTTGTTTGTTTTTGTGCGTTATTTCTGTGTCTGGACACTCTTCTGGGTATTCTTACACCAGAGAAGAGCTTTTCAACATTAGGTCCACAACACCTTCGGATTTATTTCCTGTTTTTGTCGCATCTGCGGCGGATTTATTACACACTCTGGCCCAGAAAGTGAGACGCCGAAAGAGAGGGAAGCGCGCTGGCGTGCTTGTGAGGCTAAGGAGACGTGGATTACGCACAGCCTTACCTGGGATTTTCCTCTCCAACGTGCGTTCACTTAGGAACAAAATGGACGAACTGACACTGATGAGGAGCATGAATAGAGACTTTTCCAAATCCTGTGTGTTATGCTTTACGGAGTCATGGCTGTGTGAGGAGATACCGGACTGCGCGCTCCAGTTGGAGGGATTTCATCTCCTCCGCGCAGACCGGCAAGCTGCGCTTTCCGGCAAGGCTACAGGTGGAGGAGTCTGCTTCTACATAAACAGTGGCTGGTGTACGGATGTGACAGAGATTGCTAAGCACTGCTCTCCCTCACTGGAATATCTTTTCATTCACTGTAAACCATTCTACTCTCCGCGGGAGTTCGCTTCATTCATACTGGCTGCTGTTTACATCCCGCCGGACGCGGACGTGCACGAGGCCCAGTGCGCGCTCACAGAGCAGATTCTGTGCATGGAGCGGACATACCCGGACTCTCTTATCATCGTACTTGGGGACTTTAATAAAGCCAGCCTGAGACAGGAACTTCCCAAATACAAACAATATATCACATGTCCGACCAGAGAGGAGAAGACACTAGACCACTGCTACAGCACGATAAGCGGGGCTTATCACGCAGTGCCCCGCGCTGCACTCGGCCTCTCTGACCACGACATGATCCACCTGATCCCCGCGTACAGACAGAGGCTGAAGCTCTCAAAACCTGTGGTGAGGACAACAAAGCAGTGGACCCGTGAGGCTGTGGAGGAGCTCCGCACATGCTTCGAAACTACAGACTGGGACTCAATGAGGGCTGCCTGTGACAGTCTGGATGACTACACGGACACTGTAACCTCGTATATCCACTTCTGCGAGGACAGCATTGTGCCATCACGCACCAGGGTGTGTTATAACAGTGACAAACCCTGGTTTACTCCCAAACTGAAGCAGCTGTGGATAGAGAAGAGGGAGGCTTTTAAAAGTGGGGACAAAGACTGCTACAAAGAGGCCAAGTACAGGTTTAGCAAGGAAGTGGCCACTGCTAGATCACATCACTCTGAGAATATACAGCAGCAGATCTCAGAGAACGACGCGGCCTCTGTATGGAAAAGCTTTAGGCAGATTACCAACTACAAGCCTAAAACCCCCCACTCCACAGACGACCTACAAACTGCAAATAGACTGAACGAGTTCTATTGTCGTTTTGATGGTCAGTTCAGCAGCCTTCACACCTCCACCAGTCCCAACTACAATACATCCAACACAAATATTCACCCCCCAACCTCCCCCACTCCCCACACCTCAGAGAAGCCCACATCATCAAGGACTCCCACCCCAGAGTCCCCCTCATCCCCCACCCCCACAGTCTTTTGTATTCAGGAGGACCAGGTGCTAAAGCAGTTCAGGAGTGTCAAAGCTCGCAAAGCTCCAGGTCCAGATGGTGTCTCACCTGCCACACTGAGACACTGTGCTAACGAGCTTGCCCCATTGTTCACGAACATCTTCAACTCCTCACTGGAGGCTTGCCACGTGCCTGTCTGCTTTAAAACCGCTACCATTGTTCCTGTCCCCAAGAAGCCAAGGATCACTGGACTAAATGACTACAGACCTGTGGCACTGACTTCTGTGGTCATGAAGTCATTTGAGCGTCTGGTGCTGTCCCACCTCAAGTCCCTCACAGCCCCCCTTCTGGACCCCCTGCAGTTTGCCTACAGAGCCAACAGGTCTGTGGACGACGCCATCAACCTGACTCTGCACTTCATCCTACAGCATCTGGACTCCCAGGGAACCTACGCCAGGATCCTGTTTGTGGACTTCAGCTCTGCCTTCAACACCATCATCCCTGATCTCCTCCAAGACAAGCTGTCCCAGATGAACGTGCCAGATCCCATCTGCAGGTGGATCATTGACTTCCTGATGAACAGGAAGCAGCACGTGAGGCTGGGGAAGAATGTCTCGGACTCCCGGACCATCAGCACTGGCACTCCTCAGGGCTGTGTCCTCTCTCCTCTGCTCTTCTCCCTGTATACCAACTGCTGCACCTCTGACCACCAGTCTGTCAAGCTTATTAAGTTTGCAGACGACATGACTCTCATCGGACTCATCTCAGACGGGGACGAGTCGGCCTACAGGATGGAGGTCAAACGTCTGGTGTCCTGGTGCAGCCACGATAACCTGGTACTGAACGCCCAGAAGACAGTGGAGATTATAGTGGACTTTAGGAAGCACACAGCCCCTCTACCCTCTATCATCCTGACTGACACCCCCATCACCACAGTGGACTCTTTTCGCTTCCTGGGAACTACCATCACCCAGGACCTCAAGTGGGAGCCCACCATCACCTCTGTCGTCAAAAAGGCCCAGCAGAGGATGTACTTCCTGCGGCAGTTGAAGAAATTCAACTTGCCAGCAAGGACCATGGTGCAGTTCTATACTGCCATCATTGAGTCCATCCTCACCTCCTCCATCACTGTGTGGTACGCTGGAGCCACCACTAGGGACAAACAGAGACTACAGCGCGTTGTGCACTCTGCTGAGAAGGTGATTGGCTGTAACCTCCCATCTCTCCAGGACCTGTACTCCTCCAGGACACTGGGGCGTGCAGGTCGGATCACAGCCGACCACTCTCACCCTGGGCACAGACTTTTTGATCCTCTCCCCTCAGGCAGGAGGCTACGGTCCATACGGACCAGAACCTCCCGCCATAAGAACAGTTTCTTCCCCTCTGCTGTTGGACTCATGAACAATAACCCTAAGACTGTTACCACCACCCTCCACAAACACTGATGACCCTATGTCTATGCACCTGTCTGATTGCACTGATGTACATATTAGTGGAATATAGTTTACATTCTTTTGTCTTTTGATTGGTCTCTGCACTGTATATTTTGTAAGCTCTAATATCTCTGTATATTTGCAGTTTGTATACTTGTATATTGTCTTATAGTTTTTATACTTATTTGTTTTTTTTGTTTTTTTTGTTTTTTTTTTTGTTTTGTTTTTTTGTTTTTTTTTCTGTAGGCACGAAGTACCGCAGCAATTTCCTAATGCTGTGAACCTGTTCACCCATATGGCAATAAAAACCTTCTGATTCTGATTCTGATTCTGATTCTGATCCAGAGTAAGTATCTGGTTAGACACCATGTTTCTAAGATTTGTGGGGCCGAGAACAAGAATTTCAGTTTGATCTGAATTTAGAAGCAGGAAATTAGAGGTCATCCAGGCCTTAATGTCTTTAAGACATTCCTGCAGTTTAATTAATTGATGTGTGTCATCTGGCTTCATTGATAGGTAAAGCTGAGTATCATCTGCATAACAATGAAAATGTATGCAGTGCTTTCTAATAATACTGCCTAAGGGAAGCATGTATAATATAAATAAAATTGGTCCTAGCAGAGAACCCTGTGGAACTCCATAATTAACCTTAGTGTGTGAAGAAGACTCCCCATTTACATGAACAAATTGGAGTCTATGAGATAAATATGATTCAAACCACTGCAGTGCAGTACCTTTAATACCTATAGTATGCTCTAATCTCTGTAATAAAATGTTATGGTCAACAGTATCAAAAGCTGCACTGAGGTCCAACAGGACAAGAACAGAGATGAGTCCACTGTCAGAGGCTCTAAGAAGATCATTTGTAACCTTCACTAATGCTGTTTCTGTACTGTGATGAATTCTGAAACCTGACTGAAACTCTTCATATAAACCGTTCCTCTGCAGATGATCAGTTAGCTGTTTTACAACTACTCTTTCAAGAATCTTTGAGAGAAAAGGAAGGTTGGAGATTGGCCTATAATTAGCTAAGACAGCTGGGTCAAGTGATGGCTTTTTAAGCAGAGGTTTAATTACAGCCACCTTGAAGGTCTGTGGTACATAGCCAACTAATAAAGACTGATTGATCATTTTTAAGATTGAAGCATCAATAATTGGAAAGACTTCTTTGAACAGAAGTCTAAGTTAGATGCTGACTTGCTTAATTTTTGCCAGTTACAAAATAAATGTACTGCATTGATTAAAAAGGCAAAGAGCTCTTATTATTTAACTGAAACCAAAAATAATTTAAATGATCCATGCAAATTTTTAAAATGATCAAATCTATTTCTGGTAACTCTTATTCAGATCTTCCCTCTCAGTTAATGGCTGACACAGGGCCAGTGTCAGACAAGGTGGAGATATTAAACTTTTAATAGGCACTTTGTTGATTCCTCCTCCGTGAATCGCCACCTTATTGTGGTGGAGGGGTTTGTTTGTCCCAGTGATCCTAGGAGCTATGTTGCCCGGGGGCTTGTCCCCCTGGTAGGGTCTCCCATGGCAAACTGGTCCTGGGTGAGGGTCCAGACAAAGAGCGGTTCAGAAGACCCCTATGTCTGCAACAATGAGGGAACAGTTTACCCTGGCCAGGATAGGGTTACCGGGGCCCCACCCTGGAGCCAGGCCTCGGGAGGGAACTCAAGGGAGAGCGTCTGGTGGCTGGGCATTAGCCCGTGGTGCGCAGCCCGAAACGATTACATGGGCCCACCCTCGTGTAGGCCCACCACCCGCAGGAGGCGTCATAGGGGTTGGGTGCAGTGTGTCGGCGGTGGCCAAGGGCGGAGGCCCTGGCGGACCAATCCCCAGCTATCAAGACTAGCTATTGGGACATGGAATGTCACCTCTCTGGTGGGGACGGAACCTGATCTTGAGAGATACCAGCTAGATATAGTTGGGCTCACCTCAATGCATGGCCTGGGCTCTGGAACCAGTCTTCTGGAGAAGGGCTGGACTCTGTTCCAGTCTAGAGTTTCCCTCGGTGAGAGGCGGCGAGCTGGGGTGGGTATTCTTGTATCCCCCTGGCTTGCTGCCTGCACGTTGGAGTTTTCACCGGTGGATAAGAGGGTTGTTTCCCTGCACCTTCGGGTTGGGGAATGGGTCCTGACTGTTGTTTGCACCGAATGACAGTTCAGAGTACCCACCTTTTTTAGAGTCGCTGGGTGGGGTGCTGGAGAGCGCTCCATCCGGTGACTCAATAGTCCTGCTGGAAGACTTCAACGCTCACATGGGCAATGACAGTGAGACCTGGAGGGGCGTGATTGGGAGGAACAGCCTGCAAATTAGCAAGCTAATACTAACCGCTAAAAGCTGCTCCTGCTTGTTAATTGAGTGAAGGGGCCTACACATGTAACCAGAAAGCACATCTAAAGCATAATCACAGTCTTTATGAACCTGTAGTTACATTTCTCGAGGTGCATGTCATTTTTCTTGAAGGCCTTTCACAGCTCCACTGGTGCTGAAAACTGTTTGACTATGGCTTTCTGAATACAGCTATCGATTATTTTCAGAATCGAGTATTGTATCGATTATTCCATCAATTAATCAAGTAATCGGATAAGAAATAACTTTTCGTACTAACAATTCATCTGCACATTTTAACTTCCGTACTGCAGTTTTTCTCTATGTCACATGTGTCAGACTCAAGGTCTGCGGGCCACTTCCGGTCCACGATCTAATTTTATAGGCCAGCAAGATAATTTCATATAGATATTATTAATAGCCCACGGGTAAATGTGCTCCCACCACTTATACTACAAATTCCACGCACTGCAGCAGCTGCCGGCAGGCCAACAACTGTGCGCTAACCCGTTTTCCCTATTGCCGATTGATCAGTGATCAGCGGATAAAACATCGGTCAGCACTTTTTACAGTGACATTTAAGCTGCCTGACTCCCCAAAAAATGACCAAAGGAAAAGTGGAAACAGGGATTTTCCAAACAGGTGGGAGGCAAAAGACCTGAACGCTGACATCGGAGGTAAACCATCTGTCTCTTTTCCTCACTTGCGCTGTGGGGGAAAGAGCGGATTGGTGGGACAGATACGGAAAAGATGAAGAGGAGACCTGCACAGGTGAGCTGACAGTGCATCACTGCGTCACACAGCAGGAAACGCTGCGCAGCAAAGTCCTGAAGACAGAACGCGCCATAAACACCGAAACACAGACAGGGAACTTTGTAAGAGGCAGTTTCAGTCTTTTCTGGAGTAAATAGTTTCTGAATTTGGTGACGCGCCTTATTACACAGGTGCGATGAGCTGCCTGAGGAAATTTGTCAGTTCATAGAAAGTGAAGGAAAAGCCTCAGCAGGGCTCCGGGATGAAAGGTGGCTGAGAGTCGGTTTTTCTCATGAAGCATCATAATGCGTCCCTGCAGCTTTGGGGACTGGACCGCGTGATAACTTGTCTCCACCGCTTTGTCTGCAGCTGCGCTATTTGCTGATAAACTGGACACACTGTGCAGTTTATACAGCGTTTTTCCGACTGTGAAGCGCAGAAATTCACATTACAGTTTTTACCTGAAAAATTTGCAACTTTTCATCAGTTTGAAATATATTCATGTGATTTTTAAAGAATAATATAATTTTATATTTTATTTAATGTGTTGAGGAAAAAAGCTGCTGTATTCTGGCCATGCAAATTTATTTTACTAATTTAAATAATTATTTTTAATCCTGTTCCGCCCGCGACTCAGAATGTGTCTTCAATTTTGGCCCGTCCTGTGATTGACAGCCCTGCTCTGTGTGAAACAAACAGCGGTTAATGGAGCAGCTACAAAGTTCTCTGTTCTTCATGTTGCTGATCAGGTGGTTGAAGAAGGACCTCCAGCTGTTTCCCAATAAAAGTTTTAATGTGGTTACAGTAGTAAGTGCTGCTGCTTTGGTCTGAGCACACTGTCTCAGTAACGGCTCCGACATAACTTACCGACTGTCTTAAAACTGGACAGGAGGAGGGGAGGTGAAGGAGCGCAGGGGTGCCTAATCAGCGCTGCGCCTCTGTTATTGATCATGTCATATGCACAGCTGTTAAATACAGAAAATGCAACTAGAGAAATATTTTCCCACATCATTTTGGCGCCCCCCTCGTGTGTGGCGCCCCTATGCATTGCATATAGTGCATACCCCCTTTTTGCACCACTGGGCACCAGTACACCCTAGGTCGCAGGTCAATGATCGATTTTGTAATCGTATCATCAGATCTGTGGCCATATGTTCTGGACACTCGGGTGAAGAGAGGAGCTGAGCTATCAACTGATCACCACCTGGTGGTGAGTTGGATCAGGTGGCGGGGGAAGATGCTGGACAGACCTGGCACACGTAAACGTATTGTGAGGGTGTGCTGGGAATGCCTGGCAGAAGCCCCAGTCCGGGAGATCTTCAACTCCCACCTCCGGCAGAACTTCGACAGCATTCCAAGGGAGGCTGAGGACATTGAGTCCGAATGGACCATGTTCTGCACCTCCATTGCTGAGGCTGCTAGTCAGAGCTGCAGCTACAAGGTGGTTGGTGCCTGTTGTGGTGGTAACCCCCGAACCAGATGGAGGTGAAGGGAGCCATCAAGCTGAAGAAGGAGTCCTATAGGGCTTGGTTAGCCTGTGGGACTCTAGAGGCAGCTGACAGGTATCGGCAGGCCAGGCGGAATGCAGCTTGGGCAGTGGCCGAAGCAAAAACTCGGGTGTGGGAGGAGTTCGGTGAGGCTATGGAAAAAGACTTTTGGACAGCATCGAAGCGATTCTGGCAAACCGTCAGGCGACTCAGGAGGGGAAAGCAGTGCTCCACTCACACTGTTTATAGTGCGAGTGGGGTGCTGCTGATTTCAACTGAGGCTATAGTTGGACGGTGGAAGGAATACTTCGAGGACCTCCTGAATTCCACTGACACGCCTTCTGTAGTGGAAGCAGAGTCTGGGGACGAGGGAGATGACTTGCCCATCACGGGGTGAGGTCACTGAGGTAGTTAAACAACTCCTTGGTGGCAGGGCCCCTGGGGTGGACGAGATTTGCCCTGAGTTCCTGAAGGCTCTGGATGTTGTAGGGCTGTCTTTGTTGACATGCCTCTGCAACATTGCGTGGAGATCTGGGGCAGTGCCATTGGATTGACATACTGGGGTGGTGGTCCCCATCTTTAAGAAGGGAGACCGGAGGGTGTGATCCAACTTTCGGGGGATCACACTCTTCAGCCTCCCCGGTAAGGTCTATGCCAGGGTGCAGGAAAGGAGGGTCTGTCCGTTAGTCAAACCCCGGATTCATGAGGAACAATGCAGTTTTCATCCTGGTCACGGAACGCTGGACCAGCTCTTTATCCTCTCAAGGATATTCGAGTGTGCGTGAGAGTTTGCCCATCCAGTCTACATGTGCTTTGTGGACTTGGAGAAGGCATTCGACCGTGTCCCTCAGGGTATCCTGTGGGAGGTCCTGTGGGAGTATGGGGTGTCTGGCCCGTTGTTGCGGGCCATTCAGTCTTTGTACAACCGCAGTGAGAGCTTGGTCCGTATAGCCGGTTATAAGTCGGATTTGTTTCCTGTGGGTGTTAGACTCCATCAGGGCTGCCCTTTGTCACTGATTCTGTTAATAATTTTTATGGACAGAATTTCTAGGCGTAGCCAGGTGGCAGAAGGCTTTCTTCCTTGGTGGCCTCAGAGTCTCATCTCTGCTCTTTGCAGATGATGCGGTCCTGTTGGCTTCATCAGGGGGTGGCCTCCAGCTTGCAGTGGAACGGTTCGCAGCCGAGTGTGAAGCGGCCGGCATGAGATTCAGCACCTCTAAGTCTGAGGCCATGGTCCTCAGCCGGAAAAGGGTGGAGTGCCCTCTCCGGCTCAGGGACGAGTTCTTGCCCCAAGTGGAGGAGTTCAAGTATCTTGGGGTCTTGCTCACGAGCATTCTCCTTCTCTGCCCCCTCCACCTGGAACATGCTTCAGCAGGACCTGAAGCTCTCCAATCTGGTTACACTTGGGGAGTTCAAAATTTTAATAAAGGGATTTGGAAATATGTCTGTAGGTATTTGTGTTTGTTATCAGTAAAAACCTTTTGTTGATAATGTATGGTATTGATTTTTAGAAGTGTTAAGTAAAACCAAAAATCAAGAAGAATTTATTGTCATTATACGTCAAGACATACAATGAAATTGTGTTCCAAAACACTCATCCAAGAAGACTGACGAAACTAACACACACGGGAGATAAGTGTATGCGGCCGCTGCAATAAGGGCACAGCTGATTTAAGCAGGAAAGAAAAACAAACAGTAGGATAGTTAGGTTAAAAAAAATTCATGTCGTACTGGGCACAGGTTTTAAAAAAAACACCTCAGCAATGCATATAGCACATTTAAAGCCGGGATAGCAACAGGCTGGGGGTGGGGTGGGGGTGCCAACAGAGACGAGGGGGTCAGGGCATTCTGGAGCCAGGACCTTGCTCCCCGCAGGCTGGGACTCTTTGGCTCCAGTTGATCTTTCAGAGTTAACTTCAATAGTTACTTCCTCCAAACCAGCAACATGTTTATTAGATCCCATTCCTACTAGACTGTTCAAAGAAGTCTTTCCAATTATTGATGCTTCTATCTTAAAAATGATCAATCAGGTTCCGGTAATGGCGGCTTGCTGAGAGGACGTGCTCGCTTCGGCTCCGCTACCTTTCTGTAAAATCCTGGACAATACTCGTTATATAAGAGACTGAACAACGCCTGAAGACAGCTGTGATGCCTTTTTCGCAAAGAAAGTCCAGCAAAAATACTAGTAAGTCGACTCAGTCTAAGTTATCCAACTTTACTTCTAAGGTGAGCTCTGAAGCTAGCAGCGATAATAGCGAAGCTAACACAAGCACAGACCAGGCAATGGAGGAGGAAAATGGCGAGTCGAATGAGAAGGGAAAGACAGCCAAAGCTGGTTCAGACGCAATACTGGCTGCAATTGCAAATTTGAAGTCCGATTTCTCCTCCAAACTAGATGGTATCCTGTCAGCAATAGAGAAGGTGAAAAAAGATGTCAATGAATGTGCCGAGTGGGTCGGTGAGGCGGAGGTCCGGATATCTGCAGCAGAGGATAGCATTACCAGTCTGCAAGCCAGGGTCCAAGCCCTGGAAAATAAAAACAAAGATCTTGAGGAGAAAGTACTTTACTTGGAGGCCAGATCGCGACGATCTAACCTGAGACTGGTTAATCTACCCGAGGGCGCGGAGGGAGAGGATGCGTGTGCCTTCCTCGAAAAATGGCTGCCGGAGGCTCTGAACTTGGCACCGTTACGCACCTCTCTGACACTGGAGAGAGTGCATCGGGTTGGTCAGAAAAGTACATCAACCACCGCTGCACCAAGGACTCTTATCATGAAGTTCTTAAACTACAAGGATAAAATGACCGTGATAAGAGCCGCCAGAGCAAAGGGACAGATTCTCTTCAAGAACCACCCAGTGAGATTTTACGAGGACCTCGCAACCGGTGTGCACAAAAAACAGAAGGAGTTTGACGGCGTGAGACAACAACTGCGAGCCATGGGGATACGATACGGCATGATTCCTCCCGCACGACTGCTGGTGACATATAATGGTCAGTCTCGCATCTTTAACCAACCAGCTGAAGCAGAGAACTTTGTAAGGACTCTGAAAACAGAAAGTGGACCTGGGTGAGACAATGAAGACATCATCACACTGCAGTGTATTGATAGGGATGATTAATAATTTAACCGTAAGCCAAGTAGAAACAAACAAAAAAAAAGAAAAAGAAGGATAAATCGTTAGCTTATTATACTGAAGCTATGCAGATCCAGAGGCCCACGGCCAATATTATTAGCTTAATTTTCTAAATGTATTTAATAACGAGTTTCTTATGTAGCAGGGTGGGGTAGGAGGGAAAAGTATTTAGGCACAGTCGGCTGATCCTCACTTTTGTGTGGAGCAGCCTCCAGCTGTTAGATAGGTACCAGTATACTAAGATAGGTAGATAACAGAGTTCTAGTTAATAGGGGTATACTGTTCAGTGTTCATTGTTATGGATGTAGTTTTCAACGTCCAGGTGTTTTTGGTTTCTGTGCCTGTAAACTATTTGAAAGAACTGGGAAGCCCATTCAAGGTTATACGGCATGTCTGGTGGGTTAAGAATTAAAATATCTTCTTCGAACTGCAGAGGATTACAAAAACTGGAAAAAGTTAAACAGATAATGACTAGGGTGAAATCTATACACTCTGATATTATGCTATTTCAGGAAACTCACCTGTTGTCGGGTCAAGAGGCAAGAATTGGGAGGAGGTGGCAGGGCAGGATATATTCGGCACCCTTTACTTCTCAGGCAAGAGGTGTTATGATTTTGATTCATAAAACCATACCATTTCATGTGACAAGGGTTATTAAGGATAAGACTGGGAGGTATATTATTCTACAGGGCACATTGATCACAGAAAAAATAAACCTGATAAATATTTATGCTCCAAACACTGATGACCCAAAGTTTTTTCAGAATCTCTTTCTTACAATTTCATCTCTGTCTGGCAGCTATATTCTAGCAGGGGATTTTAACTGCACAATGAACCCAGGATTGGATAGAAGCTCAGGTATTGACAACTCTCATTCTAAAAGTAGACAAACAATTCAACACTTTATGAAGGAACTTAATTTGATAGATATCTGGAGGGATATGAATCCCAAGGGTCTAAAATACTTCTGTTATTCAAATACACATAAATCATATTCACGTATCGATTACTTTTAAATTTCTTTTAAATTTCTGCCAACATAAAATAAAAGACTGTCAATATGATAGCATGTTAATATCTGACCATGCACCAAATTCATTAATATATGAAGACTCAAGACTAAGGAGAGATCCTCCTAGGTGGAGATTTAAACAAAAATGGCTCCTAGACTCAGAATTTATATCTTTTATAGATAATCAAATTAACATCTTTTTTTAAACCAATAGGGATGAAACTTCACCCTCTTCAAGGTGGGAGGCCTTTGAGGCCTATATAAGAGGTCAGATAATTAGCTTTACAAGTTATAAGGCAAAACAAACTTATCAAAAAACAAACGAGTTGGCAGCAGAGATTGAACTATTTGAGAGAGAATATTATCAAACGCTATGCCCAAACATCCATCAAAAACTACTGCTATTAAGAACACAGTATAACGAACTCTCTGCCTCTTGTTCCTTGTGTGACATAACACACAAGGAACAAGAGCAAAACTTATTCTTAGATACCCTCCAAATGACCAATATTTCAGAACTAATGAGTGAAGATCTTGGTGCAGCTATAACTAAGGAGGAAATATCTACAGCAATTGATCACTTGAAAATGGGTAAAACCCCAGGTCCAGATGGACTGCCAACAGAATTTTATAAAAAATTCAAAGCTAAAGTGCTGCTCCCTCTTTTTGACATGTACAGATGCAGCCACTGAAAATTTCCGGCCGATCCGTGACGCGACCTTGGCCGGTCCTTGGCCGATTCGTGGCCGAACCTCGGCCTAAACGCGATCCCCCGCTAATGACGTAGGAATTCCGGCCACTGGTGGGAACGCCCCTAAGCAGCATTTGGGGAAAATGGTGGTAATGTCTTGTTTATCCACCAGGAGGAGCAGTAATAGTGGAAGCGCATTCATTTGCAGCCCGCTGTATACTGTACCAAGGATCCTCACATCATTGAACTGTAATTGTAAGCGGAACTGTCCATTAAAAACAATAGAAAGATGAGAGTAAAGCGGTCATTATAGTGGAGCGGTGAGTATTGTCTGGAGGGACGGGCTGGGCTTGAAGTTCAGCCCGGGACCTCGGACAGGCTGTGAGCGCTGCACCGCCAGCGAAACTGGGTAAAAAAATAATTAAAATAATTCTGATCACCAGCCGGTTTGGCCTGGCAATGACCTGGGAAGCCTTATCCTCTCATCAGTGTCACATTGTTCTTCCAAGTCTTCACAATGTTAAGCTTTTTGTTTGTTTATATTTTCCCTTTTATTTTATAATCAAAACTGCGACCAAAATGGCTATAAAAGGCCTTTTCTTAAAGGATAAAGTGGTGTTTGAGCCACAGTTACGACGGAGCGGCGGCTCTTTGAAATGGGACGCAGCCTTCCTGCGGCAGACAGCTAGCAGCAGGAACCGGACGCGCCAGGTTAGCCTAAGAAGCTACTGAGGCGTCCGTGACAACCACCATAGAAACAGCCTTTTAAGACCGTTTTAAAAACATCCTCAGAGTTCAAACGAGCAAAAATATATGATTTGAAACAGTTACAGCCGCAGAGCTGTGGCGGCTTCTTTAAACGTTGTTTACATAGATGATCATGAATGATACGATGTAGCTAGCAGTGTAGCTAGCAGTGAATGAGGTGACGTCATTGTGTGCGCATTTCACAGCTGTCTGTCTCAGTCTGTTGTTGTTATTATTCTAATTAACATGCGTTTACTTTCTCTGGACCATCTCAGGTCCACCGTTACAATTTCAGCCTACAAAATAATTTAAATATGAACACACACTCTAACATCAGTGCGCTTTATGAAGTCCAATCCTTAAAATAAATATTATGTTTGTAAACATTCATGTCTCTGAAATAAGTACAGATGTTCATGTTTGTCATTACCATTTTATTTGTTTAGAGAATTGTGAACTTCACATTGTGTATCTAATCAGAGTCTCAGCAACCTTCAGTCAGAGACTGAGACTGGATCACAGCTTTAACCTCTGCAGAGTCACAGACAGACACAAACCTTCCAAATCACACACAAGCAGCCCAGTCTCATCATTTTTGGATGCCTCTACGGTACACTACACTGTGATCAATATATTAAAAATTATAAATGAAAAGATAACATTCACATAAAGCTGTTTGAAAGTAAAATTAATAGGTACTTTCCAATAATATTTTTAAGGATCTCTGTCAGAGACCAGACAGAGCCATGACTCTCAAGAACCAGAGACTGAAATATGGAAAGAAAAAAAAAATCCCTATGAGAAATAAATGTGCAACAGTAAATATTTTGTGCAGTGGAAAATAAACGTTTTGAATCAAAAGCTTTGGATATCATCAAACCAGAAATATAGAACTCATTTTTTTCTTTAATAACACACCTTAGCATGCAGTAATATGACACGTTTCCAAACAACAATACATAGATTTTATTCAATGTTTTGATTGTGGCAGTGAAAACACATGTTGCTGTGCACTGAGACCATGAAGCCCACTTCTCTGAAGCAGCTTCTTCTTCTTCTTGGCATCAAAACAGAGGTGGGAGAAATCTACCAAAAGGAGAAAGAACATCTGAGGTGAAACCAGTCAGGACAAATGATTAAATTATATATAGTAGTTCAATACAGCCTCTCAGGTAGCTTTGTGTTGATTTCAGCTCACTGATCCTGTCTGTGGACCCGTGGTTTTTATGTTTGTAACCATTTAACTTCCATTCATCTATTTAACTCAGGGAGGAGAAATGTCAGGTTGGTGCAGCTGGTGAGTTTAGGAGGGAGGTGCGTTTGGTTCTCTGTTGTCATTATCTGAAAGATTTGGTTCACCCTGTGGCTGGGCTGTATCTGGGGTTATGTTGGACCTGTCACACTTAGCAAGTTTCCCAGGTTGGTGTTTATGGTTTAGAACTTCTAGCTCTGGAGCAGCATCTGTGGCTGTGTAGGGTCCCGTTGGTTTTTGCTGTTTCTCCAGATCTGCGTTGGAAATTAGGTTATTGATCTCAGTGCATTCCTAAACAGGCTGAACAAGGTTATCTATCGTCACCCTCCTAAAAAAATGGTCAAAGACATTTTTAAAATTTTATTTTTGTCTAAATTAAATTTTCAACATTCGGTTCAGTTTTTTGTGTTTTCTGAAAAGCCTGAAAAAAATCAAGGGAGGGTGACGACATGTTTCATGGCTAAATAACATAACTGCTGCAGTCTGATGGTGACAGCAAGATCTGAAGCAGTGGGTGACGAGGAAGAGGAGGAATACAACAATTTGAAGAGATCCCTCAGTCTACAGTCAGCACAACGGCTACATTAGTGGCTGTTTGAGTTTCCTTCCATCTGCTGTGAACCTGAAGCACGGAGAACACAAAACATCTCTTCCAAATCTGGGATCTCAATTACAAATTTGTTCTTATTAAAGGTGAAATATGTGTTGTGACCTGGCTTTTTATACACCTGGCGACCCTGGGTCATCAGTGGTAACCCATCCCCACCCCCACACCCATCCCACACACATTCCGATCTACTGGCCCCGTGTACATAACAAAAGGTGGCCTAATGAGATGTAAACTGCCATTTGGAGGCGCTTGGTAGAAAAAGGAGTAGTGTGAAAATGCTGGTAGTTCTAGTGGTCCAAGTTGTTCACCCACTCTACTCTAAGTCTCAGAGTGGGCTTGCTTTGTGGCCTGAACTTGAGTTCAAGCTTCTCCAAACTCCACTGGTGTTGCTCTGCAGTAGCTGGTCCTCCATCTTCTTTCTGTAGGTGTTTTTTCCATCCCTGATTTTCCTTCTGAGATCCTTCTGCACAGCTCTCAGCTCCTCCTTATTTCCTGATCTAAAGGTTCTCTTCTTCTCCTTCAGGAGAGCCTTTGTTTCAGAGCCACAGTTATGTATAACAAGTAATACTCAAGTGAATGTTAAACATGTATTAAAAGAAAAATGATTCAGCTCAGCTCACAAGAAACTGCTGGATACTATTCTGGAAATGCCTAATGAATACAAGGCCACTGTGAGCAATGACAAACCTTTAAACATGATAATCAAAAAGTACACATTAAGTATCATTGCTCACCTTTATTTATGAGAGTGTCACTTCTCAAAATGATTGCATGCTGTCAGCTCTCATGGGTGAAGTTTGGCTTTGAGGGTTGGAGAAGAAGCTTTCCAGCACCTTTGGATTTCCAATTCAGTTCTGAAAGAGCAAAGACACAAACTACAATGATGTTTGAAGCGGAAATGTTTGATTGTTGCTGCAGCACTAAACAGGTTTATAAACTGAATCAGTAACAAAATTATGGTGTTGAAAGTAAGTAGCCTGATGCTTCTAGATTAGTGATTCCAAAGCAGGCTGAGTCAAAACCTGAGATGGAGACTGGGTTTGTTTAAAGCTGAGGACAGTGAATCAGTCCCTGCTCACTGACAGGATTCCCAGAGTCTGGAAGCTTCTCCATGATGGGAATGTAATACACTGCAAGTTTCAGCTCATTCTCAGGTGCTGGCAGGTTTCATGGATCCTCGTGTTTGTCACAGAGGATTAAAGGCAGCCAGACTTTCAGTTTTATGTGTATAGTGCCAAATCACAACAGTCACCTCAAGGCTCTTTCCACAGAGGAGCTGAAGGCTCTGCATCCCATTCTACTCTTAAGTATCATAGGAACCACAAGTAAGCCAGCAGTCTGAAGTATAAACAGACTGCTCTTTGTTTAAATATTGAATATAAGAAACTTGCTAATATAAGGTTTGTTTACAGTGAATATAAAGAAATCACGGGAACCTCCCCAGCAGTCTAGGCCTATAGCAGCATAACTAAGAGAGGCTTCAGGGTCACCTGATCCAGCAACTGTGTTCAGACCAGTATCATTTTATTTTACATTGTGATAACCCTGGGTCAGTTCAGTGCAGATTAAATGAAGCACTGTACTCGCAGATATTGAATATGGATGCACTGAAGCTCATCAGGATATTTATTTGGAATCTGTGGCTGAAAATAATCATTTTACTTAACTAGTAAGTCCAGAAGCTCATATTTCTGTCATAACATTGTTTAATAGTGAACGCTTTCCTACGATATCCGCTAACATTTGCACAGAAAATTTAAGCTAGCGTCTCAAAGACGGCAAAACCCGCAATAATCTCTACAAATGCATCTCAGAGTTGGGATATCAGCGCTCTCTTACACCACATTAATCTAATTTCAAGTGCTTATTGAACTCACTGCCGTAATAATATCACTATATAAACGCTGTCCATTGAAATCCTCTTACCTGAACACTGCAGCATCCGCCGGAAGTCAGCGAGCATGGCTTCTGTAGTCCTTCTTCTGTAGTCCTTCGTCTGTAGTCCTTCTTTGTCAGTGATCCTCCGTTAGAACGATAACTACCTTCTCGACTGACTACGAGGTGCAGACGGCCCTTGCTGGCCCATATTTACAGGCCTGAAAACCGCTAATAAAGTCAGTAATTACCTGATAACACCCGAAGCGGGTGAACTAATGCAATTAGCTGGACAGCAACGGGAATACGCGTGACCATGGTTACGGCCGATGGGGTGATGGGTACTGTAGTTCATTTATTTATTCATCGTTAGTTCATGGATTTAACACAGAGGAAAAACGGCTTCAGACCACGGAACTCACAGAAAAAATTGGACACCGAATATAGCACTAACCATAAACACGTAAATATAAATTTAGACATAAAAAGCCCCACAAATGTCATCGTTACAACCATAAGCAGCACCCCACATTAAATAAAACAAGGAGAAATTCATGTCAAAAGGAAAAGTGGCGCTTAAGGATCGCAATTAAAGGCATAATTCAGCTTCTGAGCTTCCAGTTCAAAAGAAAAGGGGGGAAAAAAGGGGGACAGGGGCAAAACAAAACAAAAAAACTATACTGCAGCTTAGAAGCCGTGCTCAGAGGCACGAACTTTATCCCACTGCATTTCAGGCAGGTTAGAAGTCGTGCCGAGTAACACGAAAAAAAGAGGGAATTCGTGTTCATGAGCACGAATCAATAGATTAAATTTCGTGACTACTGCACGAACTGCCGTGAGACCGGGTTGGCTCAGCGCAGCACCGCTTCTTTTTTAACCTACTGTATTTATTTACTTATTTAGTTAAAAGATGAAGTGAAACAAAGGAATCTTTTGGTGATTCGCAATGGAAATGTGTGAAAGGTCATACTGACAAAAATTTTAGGCATCTATTTTAGGTTTTCAAAACTTGATACTTCACCAAAACTTTTTTGAATCACAGAACTCAACGTTTTTGTTAAGAAGGCGCCACCTTTTGGTGACAGTCTACAATTGAGGGAAAGGGGTGTGTTCATGCTGGAAAGTAGATACGCCCAGGAGAAGGAGGGGGACTTCCAGCCCGACGACAGCCGGACGTCGGCCAGCTGTGGGCTGGACTTCAGCTGGCCGACGTCTGGCTGGATGCGGCAACATTAGGTGGCTGCATCTGTACTTGGACTCATTTGAAAAGGGAATTCTCCCTGCCTCATTAAGAGGAGCCCTGATAACTTTGTTGCCCAAACCTGGTAAACCTTGCAACAAATGTGAAAATCTAAGACCAATAAGCCTTCTTAATGTGGATTTAAAGATACTTTGCAAAATCTTGGCTCGAAGACTAGAGAGAATATTACCTGATACAATTTCTAGTGACCAGAATGGGTTTATCGTGGGTAGGTAGACAGGGATTTCATAATGTGAGACGGGTGATGGATATCCTTTACAATTTGGAAGAAAAACCAGACACTGCTTTGCTCTCATTGGATGCCGAAAAGGCCTTTGATAGAGTGGAATGGCCCTATCTATTCGAGATATTAAAAAGATTTGGTTGTGGGGACAATTTCTGTCAGTGGGTTAAACTTTTATATAATCAGCCCTATGCTGAAATATTAACGAATGGAGTTATATCTAAATCATTTAAAATCAAACGAGGATGTAGGCAGGGGTGCCCCTTGTCCCCTTTACTATTTATTTTAGCAATAGAACCATTTGCTATTGCGGTGCGATCCCATAAAAACATAATCGGCTTGACAATAGGCCAACAGGAACACAGAATTGCTTTATTTGCTGATGACGTCATTCTCTTTTTGGAAAAATTGGAAAATTCTATCCCAGCCTTGTTAGACCTAATAAACACATTTGGTAGGATATCAGGATATAAAGTAAATAAAGATAAATCCTCATTAATGTTACTTAACTCAGAAGAAAGAAAGTAGACTGTTTTACATATTTGGGGATTAGGATAGTACCATGTATAAATGACATTGTCGGGGTTAATTACAACCTCATGACTCAATTACATCCTCTATAGATAGATGGAACTATATGCCCTTATCACTTATAGCAAGAATTAATATTCTTAAATTAAACATAATGCCCAAACTTTTGTATTTGTTTCAGAATTTCCCACTGCCACCTCCTGCCAATCTATTTCCATCCCTAAAGAATATGTTCACACCAGTGGCGGATGCTGGTCTTTCAAGGAGGGGAAGCTCAATTTCGGCCTACACCATAAAATGTGTCAGTTTATTTATACAGCAGCACTCGCTGGACAGAAACTGCGATAGAAGTCAGAAAGAGTGATGGAAGTCAGTCTCCAAACACAAGCAGCTACAAAAAAACCCCACCAGAAATAGAAGCTCGATTTGTCGCTAGTCGTTTTTTGTTTTTTTCGCTAGTCGTTTTTAACAAAGAAAATGCCGCTAAGTGGATTAGGAAAGTCTCCGGTTCAACTCAAAACAAATGCTCCCACGGATGTTTACACCAAAAGATCGCTGATTCGCTCATTTCGCTGTCAATCAAAAAGGGATTCAGCCTCAGACAGATCATCCAATCATCATGCAGAAGCTGAGCCGAGCCGAGGCCAGCCCACTGCCCCATAGACCCCCAGAGACGCTGAGCGTCCGATGGGCGGGACAAAGCCAAGCATTTATCCAATGACTCGTCTCGTTTCACTGCTTTCTTTGCTTCGCTTTTGAACTCTGTGGACGCTCAGCGTCCACACTGTTTAAAGCACTGTGAAGCTGTGGGAATGAGTGAGAGGAAAGCCGCGTCGTTACCAGTGATAAGAAGCTGATTCTGAACAAAAGTTGAGTGCGTTGTTGCGCATATTTAGTCAATGATATGTACACACAACAGTATATATCTGACCACTTATTTTTTGACATTTTAGGAGAAGCTGAGCTTCCCTTGCAGTCTTAGAGCAATCGCCTCTGGTTCACACGTTTCTTGTGGAACAATAGGCGACCGAGGCTACGTTTATCACTTTTGTACCTTCCATATGATAGAGGAGGCTTCAGGTGCCCCAATCCACTTTGGTACTACTGGGCAGCTCAATTGAGGACCATGATGTACTACTTTACAGATAAGTCCCACCAACCTTGGATGAATATTGAAAATTGTTCTGTTCCTCTTCCTCTCCCACATTACATATACTCAACAACAGTTAAAATGTTGAAAAAAAAGACAAAAAATCCTATAGTCAGAAATATGACTTCAATTTGGTATCAGGTTAAGAGGTATTTAGGCGACTCCTCCTCTCTGTCACGCTACAGCCCAATATGGGGTAATCAATCTTTCCCTCCAGGCAGGGCAGACCCTGGTTTCAGGAAATGGGCTGAAAAAGGTCTAAAGACAATAGGAGATCTTATGGGATCAGAGGGTGGGTTTGTGATGTCATTTGAAGAGTTGATTGCTAGGTATGATATCCCAAGTAAATATTATTTTAAATATCTACAGGTGAGAAACTTTATCAGATCATCTCAAAATCAGCGTGTGTCAATTCCCCCACTGTCCACTTTGGAAATGGAAATGAAGAAAGATTGCTTTGGGAAAAGAATCATTTCCAAATTATATAACATGTTAGCAGAGGGATCCTCCGAATCTTCTTCATGTAAACTTAAAGCCTGGAGGGAAGATTTACAGGAGAATTTATCCTCTGAGGACTGGGAAGAGGCATGCGCTGATGCACAAACACAAACTACCAATACACGCCTCAAAGTACTGCAATATAACTGGCTAATGAGGACATATGTGACACCAGAAAAGCTTAATAAGTATAATGGTGCCATCCCAGACTGGTGTAACAGATGTGGAGAGGAGAAGGGGACGTTTTTCCATTGTGTCTGGAAATGCAATAAAATTCAACAATTCTGGAGAGAAATTAAACAAGCTTTAGAGATTATACTAGGTATAAAATTAGCTCTTGACCCTAAACTGTTCATTTTAGGTCTATATCCTGATGGGCATCGTATGTCCAGAAAAATAATTACTGCCATGGATTTATGTTTACTACTTGCAAAAAGAGTCATAGCACTCTCATGGAAGAGCACCAGTAAACCAAAATTCATTAACTGGATTAATGAAATCTCCACAACTTTACCCATGGAAAAGATTACTTATACTATAAAGGGGAAACTACCACAATTTCAAAACATTTGGGGTCCTTTTATGGAATATTTAGAGTGTGTGGATTTAATGGACGGGGGGAGTTGGGTGGATGAGGCGTAGTTACTAGTGATTATCTGCAGTATCCTTTTCTAAAAATAATCTGTTTTCTTTGTATACTGGACTTCCTTATTTTGTGAGAACTGTATATCCGAGTTTGTATTTGTTGAATCATATACACAATAGTGAAATAATTTGGGCTAACCCTTGATAATATAGAGAAACCTTTGTTGGTGTGGTTGTTGGGTTTGTGTCCTTCCGTCTTGTTTGGTTTTGGGGTTTACCCACCTGTTTTCTCATTTTGTGTGTTTTTTTTTATTTTTTATTTTTTATTCTCTTTTCTCATACATTCTGTATTGTCATTTAAATGCTGCTCTAATATATCTTATAAGCACCTGACTTGCAAGGAAAGGCAAGTTGAAAACTGGACAATAATTTAGTTGCCCTTGATGTTTCCTTTGATGAGAGAGCATGCTTATTTTTTGTATATTATTGGAAGCATTTTTGAAAACCCAATAAAGATAATGTGGGGAAAA
Source organism: Archocentrus centrarchus (assembly GCF_007364275.1). NCBI lineage: Eukaryota > Metazoa > Chordata > Actinopteri > Cichliformes > Cichlidae > Archocentrus > Archocentrus centrarchus. The sequence continues at coordinate 340,594 of NW_022060297.1, forward strand.
AAAAAAAGATCAATCAGTCTTTATTAGTTGGCTATGTATCACAGGGCTTCAAGGTGGCTGTAATTAAACCTCTGCTTAAAAAGCCATCAGTGACCCAGCTGTCTTAGCTAATTATAGGCCAATCTCCAACCTTCCTTTTCTCTCAAAGATTCTTGAAAGAGTAGTTGTAAAACAGCTAACTGATCATCTGCAGAGGAACGGTTTATTTGAAGAGTTTCAGTCAGGTTTCAGAATTCATCACAGTACAGAAACAGCATTAGTGAAGGTTACCAATGATCTTCTTACAGCCTCTGACAGTGGACTCATCTCTGTTCTTGTCCTGTTGGACCTCAGTGCAGCTTTGATACTGATGACCATAACATTTTATTACAGAGATTAGAGCATACTATAGGTATTAAAGGTACTGCACTGCAGTGGTTTGAATCATATTTATCTCATAGACTCCAATTTGTTCATGTAAATGGGGAGTCTTCTTCACACACTAAGGTTAATTATGGAGTTCCACAGGGTTCTGTGCTAGGACCAATTTTATTTACATTATACATGCTTCCCTTAGGCAGTATTATTAGAAAGCACTGCATCAATTTTCATTGTTATGTAGATGATACTCAGCTTTACCTATCAATGAAGCCAGATGACACACATCAATTAGTTAAACTGCAGGAATAAAGACATTAAGGCCTGGATGACCTCTAATTTCCTGCTTCTAAATTCAGATCAAACTGAAATTCTTGTTCTCGGCCCCACAAATCTTAGAAACATGGTGTCTAACCAGATACTTACTCTGGATGGCATTACTTTGGCCTCCAGTAACACTCTGAGAAATCTTGGAGTCATTTTTGACCAGGATATGTCCTTCAATGCACATATTAAACAAATATGTAGGACCGCTTTTTTGCATTTGTGCAATATTTCTAAAATTAGAAACATCCTTTCTCAGAGTGATGCTGAAAAGCTAATTCATGCATTTATTACTTCTAGGCTGAGTATTGTAATTCATTATTATCAGACTGTCCTAAAAGCTCCCTGAAAAGCCTTCAGCTGATCCAAAATGCTGCAGCTAGAGTACTGACAGGGACTAGAAAGAGAGAGCAGATTTCTCCCATATTGGCTTCTCTTCATTGGCTCCCTGTTAAATCTAGAATAGAATTTAAAATCCTTCTCCTCACCTACAAGGTCTTGAATAATCAGGCCCCATCTTATCTCAAAGACCTCATAGTACCATATCACCCCAACAGAGCACTTCACTCTCAGACTGCTGGCTTACTTGTGGTTCCTAGGATACTTAAGAGTAGAATGGGAGGCAGAGCCTTCAGCTTTCAGGCGCCTCTTCTGTGGAACCAGCTCCCAGCTTGGATTCGGGAGACAGACACCCTCTCTATTTTTAAGATTAGGCTTAAAACTTTCCTTTATGATAAAGCTTATAGTTAGGGCTGGATCAGGTGACCCTGAACCATCCCTTAGTTATGCTGCTATAGGCCTAGGCTGCTGGGGGGTTCACATAATGCACTGTTTCTTTTCATTCACCTTATTTACTTTCTTTATACTATGGTTTGCATTTAATCATTAATTGATATTAATCTCTGGCTCTCTTCCACAGTGGCTTCAGTCACCACTGCAACCATTGCCCACAGCTGTGTGGTGATGTCACCCTCTCGCATTAAACTCGTCATGTCCTTTTTTGAAATTATTTATTTTTTAATCAGAACCACTCAAACAGTCATACAGCAGCCACTATAAGTGGAATTATGCACTTCAATTGAAAGAGTAAGAAAACTGAATTCAGTTGACCGAAGTCTGAAATCTGCTGACATCTAGTGATGAGATTTTACACACTGTACCTTTAAGAAAATGAAATAATTGTGTCCAAAGAGGAAAAGGCACCGCTTTCCAAAGCTTTCCAAAGCTTTCCAACCTGAGTGAAGATGATTACAAAAACAAATACAACGTTTTTATGTTCTATTTCATGTTCTTATGTTTTGAGGTTCTAAATATCACTTCCTCTGATACACTGACTGTGGGTCAAGAAAGAAAAAAGTTATGATATGATCAAAGAGACTACATGAAGAAAACAGATGAAAAACAAGGAGCAGGTGATTGATCAGCCCAAGATGAGAAACTGCAAAGGAAAAACAAACAAACAAATAAATATAAAAAACAAAGAGAACTTCCTGCATCTGCAGGATCGTGCCAAGAAATTAGACTGTAAGTGATGACATCCAGCATGATAAAGTAAGTTTTAATGAAAGATCATTTGAGATCAAATAAAATGAGATAAAGAAAACTGGAGTGTGTTTAAATTTAAAGGTTAAGTTTTTTTTAATTCTGAACATTTTGTGGCTCATGGTGTTTGGGAGAAGGATGTGGATTAGTAGTAGTAGTAGTGGCAGTGGTAATGACCAATAAGACAGCCAGGCCTTCATTTGGTCAGATGCACTTTTAAATTTGTTCAGTTCAGACATGAAAATATTAATAAATCACAAATTCGTGTATGAAATGTTTGTATGCACAGATTTGTTCCTGAAGTCTTGTAGTTTGTTCAGATGCAGCTTTCACATGTAAGCTTGATGTCATCTTCTTTTTAAAGCAAAGAGGCTTTCTCCTGGAAACCATTCCAACCAAGCCATATATATATATATATATATATATATATATATATATATATATGACTGAGGCTGTGCTGTATACAGCTGTTGAAATGTGTGTATATTTCTTTGAATTAAAGCTAAAATTGCAAAACATAATCATAAAGATTCATTCTAGATCATGAAGTTTTTCTTTTATTACTTCTGTTTACTTTCAGCACATACAAATTCCTTTTGAATAAATGAAAATAATGTATAATTTATAAAACATGGAAAATTTCAAGATGCATGAAATATAATCCGCATTATTTCAGCTGATTGTGGTAAAGTTGCAGAATTGGGGAAATAATTAACTGAGCTTTCATTTGAACCATATTTATTTGTGATCTCTTATGACATAAATCTGACAGCAGCATTTTCCAAGCAGAGTTCAACACATTTTTGGAAATGCAAACAAGATGTTATGACTGTGCTTACAAATTAAAGTGAGATCTATTTATATAAATATTCTCCTAGCAAAGACAGAGGGAGTTATTTTACAGAACAAATGAACTGGGATGACTTCATCTCTTTGCTTTCTCCAGGAAACGGATGGCATTCACACAACACACCCTAGCTACACTAGCAACACACAACTTTTGTTGTTTTGTTTTACAGAAACAATCCTCTAGGAACAATCTTTCGATATGTCACTGGCACCACTTATTATTAGATCTGCAAAGAGAGAAACAGCCCATCAGTAACATAAGTTCTGTCAATAGATATTAACACTCATTTATCAATGCCACTACCTTTCTGTGTAATCTAAACAAAGAAATAAGTAAGTAAAGTAAGTAAAACTTTATTTATATAGCACCTTCCACAGATAAAATCACAAAGTGCTTTACAATGTGCAAGTAAAATAAATAACAATAGCTGATAAGACAAAGTAAAACATTTAACTAAAAGCTTGTCTGAATAAAAGTGTCTTAAGCTGCTTTTTAAAAGAATCAACAGATTCGGCCACACGGAGAGACAACGGCAGGGCATTCCACAGCCTGGGGGCTGCTACCTGAAAGGACCGCTCACCCCGGGTTTTAAACCGGGTCTTAGAGACTGTCAGGAGGTTCTGGCTTGAGGACCGAAGAGTGCGGCCTGAAGAAAAAGCGGTCAACACATATATAATAAATAATTTTAGCCACTCCCTTATTCACCACAGATTTTTATACCATACACTCTTCCTGACGCAACTCCCAAGGAATTTATGCCACCTTCAGAGATCAAACCAGGGATCTTATGCTTGATAGTCAAACATATAAACCACAACATTAGGGAGCCACTTGCCCTATAAATAAATAACATCCTTTCAAACAAGTTAGTCTGACTTTGAAAATGGAATATGGCCTGATAGCTTTTACTGCTTGACTTCATTTGCAGTATTTCAACAGGATCCAGTTTGCCTTCTCCCAGCCTCGTATTTTTGACAGTGTAATAAAACATCTTCAAAGGTTTCATCTTTTTGACAATAGTCATATTTCCCTATATGATGTATGGTGTTTCCTTATTATAAATAAATATTTTAGCCTGCAGTGTCTATATAAATAAATAAAATATGCTGTGCCAGCATATTTTATTTATAGGTTTTCTGTGGGCTGACCCACTCTAGGCTTTCCCACACAAAAACCCATGTGGGCCCCATGTAGGCTAGCTCATGCAACAAATTGCTCATAGCAGCTTTTGCCCTTTTGGGCCCCCGAGAGGGAATTCTGTGAGCCTGCACAAGCATGTTTGCTGGATGCAGCAGAGTAATAGAGACTCAACAGCAGACTGGAATCAAGTATAAACACATACATTTTCTGCATCACCAACTGAATAGATATACATTCCTGTGAGATTAACTGCACAATTTGCACTGATGAGTGTCATTCATAGTTAGTAAGGTACAACTTAACGAATTGCACATATAAAACTTATTTGCTTAGTAAAGAATCTTTATTGCACTTGAAAAATGCTGTAAATAAAAGAATCAGTGAAAATGTGCTTCCAGACGATTTTAAACCAAAACTCAGTTGTCAGTATGAAGATGGAGACGATGATGACATCATGTATTTATCATCAGCTCAGAATAAAAGGCTCTGTGGACATTAATGTGTCTGTCAGGCTGTCAGCCGGTGTCCTCGCTCTGTGCATTTACTGTGCACCACTGCAGGAATCAAACGATGCAGCTGTGAATGCACAACAAACACACAGTTGTTGTGAGTCACTCTCATCTTGTTCTTCTCAGCATGTTCTGCACTGAGGCTGACAACAGGACTGCTTCCTCGACACATGGTTTGTCTTTTTTTTCTTTCCAGCTGAACATATTCTGTTCCTGGATTTCCAGAAGACTGTGCCATCGGCATGAACTTCAGTTTTCCAAACCCCAGTCTTTGTTAATGGGTCAAATACTCAGATTTGCTTAGGATGGTCCTCATTAAGGTAACAGTGAGGCAGAAGTTCTGTAACTGTGGGGTAACTACAGTAAGAGCTGTTCAAATTCTCCATGTAGCTCCAAATGTAGCTGTCTTGTAATTCTACAAAAACAGTGGACATGCCATAAAAACTGCAACAAATCTCCCTCATCCCCGTCTACCTAATGTGAACAAAGTGATCTTTATATAGTACTGAGTTCAGTGGTATTATTAAACCAATTTCTATAGGAAACAAAATAGCAAACTAGTAACTCTTCCATTTTTATCCTACAACAAATAAGAAAAACGCAAAGAAGAAGAGCTGTGTATAAACATAAGCAGGAGTTGCTCGAGTCACCGGTGCAGATCACCTGTCACCTTCTTTTCTGGTTACAGAGGTGACAGGGGAAACTTCCTGTCATAACAAAGTCAGAAGCTACTTAGATTCTGATGGAAATGATGAAAACTACAAAGAAAAGGAATGGCAGTGACAGCAAAGACTGGGAAGGTCGATTCTCAGAGTTTGGTTATTATTTAATCTTACACACAGGAGAAAATGACAAAGGGACACACCTGAGTCTCTGAAGGTGTGTGTGGCTCAAACAACAGCTGACAGTTTTACAGGTATGGGATAGAAAAATTGAGAACATAAGAACCATAAGAACAAACCTGAGCATCCTTTTCTACTTACTGTATGAACTTAGTGAGACTGTTGGGAAAGTTGTATAAAAATAAAATCCATTGTCTTCTGTAGGAGTGTTTCAGGGTTTCCAAAGGTGTCGTTTTCACGTCTACTAAAGGCCACAAAATAAGAATTACCTCACAAAGAAAAAAAAAAGAAAGCAGATGCTTAACGAGGTGAATGTACTCAAAGCTGATTGAACCAACTCTGATCAGCCTTTCTGGAACCAGAACAGTTTGTGGTTGGACTCAGAGTTTGTTAAATAACCTTCCTTGAACAGGGCCCAGACAAAGAGGTCTGCTGAACTTCCTACCTTGGGTGAGCCTGCTATATGTTTCCCCTTATTTGTCTCTCAGTGTTGCCTTTCAGTTCTGTGGTAGGCGGAGGTAATCAGTGCTGCTGGGAGCAACTGTGGAGTCTCCCAGGAGAGCTGCCTATCTCAGTCTTTGCTCTGTCACCTCCCACCCAGCACTAAGCTGTTTGTTCACTTGGCTTCAGCCTGCTTATTTTATCTTTCACTCCATACGACACTGAACATTTACCCAACTGCTGACACGCTGATAACAATGACTAACACACCTCGTGAAGTTAATTGTGGTTTTGCTTCTTTTTGGTGAATAAATCTCTCCCATTAACCGTGACTTAAGATCGAGACTGTGACAGAGGAGTGAGATAAGGAGAAGAAGTGACCTCGTAATTTATATCAGATTATAGAACAGTGTGTGATTGGTTGAGTCATCGGCACCTTTAAACTTGGGTTACAAATTGCTGTATAATGAGCTTATACACATTGCTTTCAGGATGATCACTAATTGATGAGTAATTATAAAGAATGCCTACTATGCTTTTCTACTGAACAGACGGTTACAGAAACAGTTGTAAATACATTACTTAAAATCAGTAAAGTTTGGTGTATAAATGAACACAAACATCAGCCATCCTAAAAACTATTTTTTTAAAATCAAAATTTCAAAGCTTCAGTTCTCTGATTCTGACGCTTCCTTTCAGAGCGCATACTTGTAATGACTTCATCCTCCACTAGGTGGAAGCAAACCACCATCAGTCTTTTTCTTCTCAGAGGTCGGACAGGCTGTTTCTTTGAAAGCTTTCCTGAATTTACATACATTTAAAGCACTGTGGATGCATGTCCGTTGCTTCTTTACAGCAGTACTGTGAATGATATACAGCATGTCTGATATTTTGTATTGAGTACATTACAAGACAAAAACACTGGATTAAGGTTGAGTCTCAGTTCAGTTTTTTGGCAGTTAGGGTGATTAAAATGAAACATTTATTGTTTTTATATAATAGAAATAAAATTGTCAGAGGAAGGAGCAAATTATTCCCTGCTATATACAGCTATACAAATAGTTTTACCAGTGGTGCTGCAGTCTCAGTCTGCAGTAGGAGGAAGAAATGTGTATGATCTTACATGGTCTGATGAATTATTAATGTCTGAAAACTAAAAAGTCATGTCTGAAAACTATTATATCCAGTCTAAATCTGTTACACAAATATAATCAAACTCTACCAATCTTCAACTTTATATGTAATTAAAAATTGACATTATCCAACAGAATATTTTTGGAACCAAAAGGGCATCTGGTGTAAAAATCTGCCAAATCAAATATGTGGTGCTATCTGCTGTTACAACCCCTTTGTGAATAAGGGAGCACCCAAAATAAGATTCTTCTTCTTTACAAAGTCTGCACTGCTGAGCTACTTAAGTGGGATCACTTTTACCTCAGTAAAATGTCTAAAACAGTTATCCACCACAACATTCTTGTGCAACACCCCTTTTCATATAATAAATCTCCAGCAGACCACAGGGGTGTATCAGGATTTCGGGCTGTGGCCAACGTGGCAGAGGACCCCTATGCAGGACTTGATGCGAGGAGGTTAACATTAACTTAGAGCTTTAATCAAAAGACTTGAACATAGCGTTAATATGAACATGAACATGAACATGAACATAGCATTACATGAACGTGGCATAGAGCACACAGCCTGGAAAAACCAAGGATAAACTGACGACACGACAAAGACCTAAACAACAGAGAGACATAATGAGGGAAAAGGGAAACAGGTGACAACACAGGTGAACGAAATACACTAACGAGACAAGGGGAAGTAAACCTAAACACAGAAGGGCCAAGACTTAAACACATAGGATTACAGAGAAGACCGGGACATAAAAAACCAAAACCGAAAACAAAGACACTAAGATTCCAATACTAAACAATAACCAAAACTAGAAATGGAAATAGAACAAAACATAACTTCACAAGTAGAACTCAAAACACTGGGCCACCAGCCAAGGATCATGACAGGGTGTACATGAGCCTGAAAACTGTGCCCAACATTTTCTACCCCTCTCTCTGTTCTCCCAGTGCCGCTGTGCTTCTGCTCATTGCATCGAAGTAGACCTGCTTTATCCAGACCCACCAGGCTGCTGGAATGATAGCTGGGGTTGGGAATCACAAAAATGTGTACTCATCTCTCCCCAGTCTGTTTGTCTGAGTCTGTTCTGCAGGAGTGATGAGGTTGGAGCAGACAATAAAATGCCAGCTATTGCTATACTGCATTTTTTTATGAGCTTTTCCATGTGAACCGACTGAACTGTTAAAAGTCAGTTTCTTCATTTTTATTGTCTTATTATAAAATTTGACAGGCTGAAGTAATGTTATTATTTTTAGCCTAATTTGCAGATAAGTTGGATGGAGGGATCGATGGATGGATGGATGGATGGATGGATGGATGGATGGAGTTGCTTTATGAGTTTCTTGCATGCCACTGTGTGACAATCTTGGAGTTTAACATGAATGAAATTCATAGGGATATTGGGCTGAATATTCATTTCTCTGTCATGTGGCTACAGTGGGATTCTGAAGGGTGGGGGAATCTTAAGTTCCAGTGTAACAGTGCAGTGCCCCAAACAGCATTTTTTCCCTTCCCTTGGAGGTTATATCTCTAATACTATCTGTGCTGGTGGAGAACTCTGTCATAGATTTCAATTCAGAATTCTTTGAATGCCATGTCTCTGTCTTATAATGCCACTGAACTAACCATCTGTAACCATGAGTACTACAACATAGTTCATCACTGTAAACTGTACCACTTTTACCTGTACCTGCTAACTATCATGATTGTTCTCACCTGTCTTAACTACTTTCACCTGTGCTTCATTCCCCTCGTGTTTGTCACCTCTCAAGTCGGTCGTCAGTGTATGAATAATCCTTATCTTCCTCTTTGTTCCTGTATATGGAAGATGGTATCTGGCACTGAAATGTGCATATGTGTCCTGACCCACCATGACTGTTTCTTTGTTACCTCCTTTCTTCTCCAAGTCTTTGTACTTTTGGATTTCTGAGCCGACTTTGTTAAACTGGACTTGTCTAATAAATGGTAGGGTTTTTTTTTTTTTGGGGGGGGGGGGGGGGGGGGGGTTCTTTCCTGCAAAATCTTGACAGAGTGATGTGACCAATCCTGGCCCAGCAGGAGAGTGTCTTTAGAAGCTGAATAACTTTCTACTCACCATAGACTTGTGTTACGGTGAGTAGAAGGGGTGCTTATTGTAGGGTCTTTACCCACAATACAAAGTGCCTTGAGGCGACTGTTTGTTGTGATTTGGCGCTATATAAATAAAATTGAATTGAATTGAATTGCTTTGAAAAGAAACACAGGAACAAAAACTGGTAGCCAACTTTCTGACCAAGTGGTGAATAGACTGTTACGTCCTTCCAGCAGCAGTCTTTGCCTGTCACGAACCTCAATCTACTTACCCCACTGTTGCCACTCTCCTCTGCAGCTCCTCATCATCCCCACCTCTTCTGCCCAGCTCTGCATGTGTGCTTATCAACTCTTCTTGCTTGTCAGGTTCTTGCATACTCTGTTCCTCTGTTCAAGCCAGTTACTAAACTGGTATCACCTATTCCAGTATGTGAGGGGTCTATCCATTCCTGTTACTGCTCCTGGATACACTAGAGTTAAAGGTGCTTTCTCAGTCCCCCTAGAGCTCATGCTGGTGTCTCAACAGGCCACACATCTGAGCCTGCTCCTAAACAGCCTGGGATTTCACAGGAGTCACAGGGGGTCTCCTCGGCTGTTCCTGTTCATGAGCTGTCTGGAGCCCTCTTGTATGTTCCTGAAATGCCCAGTACATCCTCAGGATTGGTTGCTGTGTGAGAGCTACCAGATGTCTCATCAGCGTTGCTTCAGTGCATTGAGGTTTGCAAGTATTTCTTTTTGCACAGTTCTCTTAAGGTCCCACCACAACATTTAAATTGGGTTGAAGTCTGGACTTTGACTGGACCATTGCAATATCTTGATTCTTTACTTTTTCAGCCATTCTGTTGTAGATTTGCTGGTGTGCTTGATTTTATTGTCTTGTTGCATTGCACAATTTTGGCCAAGCTTTAGATATCCTATGGCTGCAAAACAGATCATCACCCCTCCACCACCACGCTTTTCAGTTGGTATGAGATATTTGTCCTGATATGATGTCTTTGCTTTTGGCCAAATATGGCATTGTGCATCATGTCCAGACATCTCCACTGTGATCTGGTCTGTCCAAAGGGCATTGTTCCAGAAACCTTGGGGTTTGTTCAGATGCCACTTTGAAAACCTATGCCATACTGCTATGTTCTTTTTAGTGAGTAGAGGCCTTCAAACAAGCCATAGTAGTTCAGTCTTTTTCTAATTGCACAGTCATTAGACACACTAGTTTGAGCATTTCAGAAACTGTTGATCTGCTGAAGTAGATCTCGCACAACCATCTCCAGGGTTTACAGAAAATGGTATGGAAAAAAGAAAATATCCAGGGAGCAACAGTTCTTTGGGAAAAAATTCCATGTTGATACCAGAGGTCAGTGGAAAATAGCCAGACTGCTTTGAGGTGAAAGGAAGGCAACTGTGACTCAAATAACCACGTGACACAATGACCGCAAACAGAAGAGCATCGCTGAATGCACAGCACATCGATTCTTGAAGCTGCAGAAGTCTGCACTGGATGTGGTGCCACTCATGTCAGCTAAGAACGTGAGGCTGAGGTTCAGATGGGCTCACCATACTTTAACAACAGAAGGTTGAAAAATATTGCCTGGTCTGAGTCTCAAAGGGAATTTTTGGCCATTCTTCCAGAAGTGTATTTGTGAGGTCAGATACTGATGTTGGACAAGAAGCCCTGGCTCGCAGTCTCTGCTCTAATACAGCCCACAGGTGTTTGATAAGATTGAGGTCATGACTCTGGGCAGGCAAATCAAGTTCTTCCACACCAAACTTACTCATTCATGTCTTTATGGACCGTGCTTTGAGCACTGGTGCACAGCCAAGTTGGAACAGGAAGGGGCCATCCTGAAATAATCCAAAATGTCTTGGTATGCTGAAGCATTAAGAGTTTCTTTCACTGAAACTAAGGGGCTAAGCCCAACTCCTGAAAAAAAACCCCACACCATAATTAGCCCTGCACAAATCTTAACACTTGGCAAAATGCAGTCAGACAAGTACCATTCTCCTGGCAACCACCAAACTGAGACTCCATTGCTTATGGTTTATGGTCATATCTGTCTAACAGATTAAATTTGTTCATGTAAATGGGGAGTCTTCTTCACACACTAAGGTTAATTATGGAGTTCCACAGGACCAATGCTATTTGCATTATACATGCTTCCCTTAGGCAGTATTATTAGAACGCATTGCATACATTTTCATTGTTATGCAGATGATACTCAGCTTTATCTATCAATGAAGCCAGATGACACACATCAATTAATTAAGCTGCAGGAATGTCTTAAAGACATTAAGGCCTGGATGACCTCTAATTTCCTGCTTCTAAATTCAGATGAATCTGAGATTCTTGTACTCGGCCCCACAAATCTTAGAAACATGGTGTCAAACCAGATACTTACTCTGGATGGCATTACTTTGGCCTCCAGTAACACTGTGAGGAATATTGGATTTTTGACCAGGATATGTCCTTCAATGCACATATTAAATAAACATGTAGGACCGCTTTCTTGTATTGTACAATATCTCTAAAATTTGAAGCATTCTGTCTCAGAATGATGCTAAAAAAGTAAAATAGTTCATGCATTTATTCAATCCAATTTTCAATTAGATTTTATTTATATAGTGCCAAATCACAACAAAACAGTCATCTCATTACATTGTGATGGTACATGCTGAAAATTATTCAACATCATTTACTAATTCACTTTGGGACATTTTATTGCCAAAACTTTTTTTAAAATATATATATTTCAGACATCCTCTCCCCAAGACATTTTCTTCATTGCCTAGGGGCAACATTGTGCAACACTGGTACAAAACTACAGAGAACATTATTAATTCATAGATCATAAGGCAACTCTTACAGAGCAATAAAAACACTGTTAGTATTTCCAAAAATGTCAACAAATGATGAAAAAAAGAACTGAAAAACACTTGAAACATATTTACATATGTATGATTTGATATACGCTCAGGTTCAATTCAATTCAATTCAATTCAATTCAATGTTATTTATATAGCGCCAAATCACAACAAATAGTCGCCTCAAGGCGCTTTGTATTGTGGGTAAAGACCCTACAATAATACAGAGAAAACCCAACAGTCCAAACGACCCCCTATGAGCAGCACTTGGTGACAGTGGGAAGGAAAAACTCCCTTTAACAGGAAGAAACCTCCAGCAGAACCAGGCTCAGGGGGGGCAGCCTGGTTCTGCTGGAGGTTTCTTCCTGTTCTTTCTGCCAAAGCACCGCTTCTGCATGAAGAAGGCCAAGCTGCTGGACCTAATGGCGTGGTGGGTCATGTCCTAAAAAACTGATGACCCGCTGACTGTGGTTTTTACAAGCATCTTTAATTGTTCCCTAACCCTGTCATGTCCTGTCATGTTTAAAAAACGTCCATCATCATATCAGTAGCACAAAAGTATACAGTTACATACATAAATGATTATAGGTCTGTGGCTCTTACCCCCATACCCGCTAAATATCCGGAGAGACTGGTCATGAAACATATCAGAGGCGTGACACCAGCTGTTTTTGAGGGCCATCTGTTTGCCTTCAGGGAGAACAGGTCGACGGAGGATGCAGTGACCTAGCTGCTCCACACGGCGCTGGAACTTCAGAACACGTGTCCAGATACTTTTATTGACTACAGTTATGCTTTTAATACAGTCCAGTCAGGCACACTCATCTCCAACCTCCTAGACTTAAACCTCAGTTTTTCTCCACAACAGTGTTCAAACTCTTCCTTCAAGATTACCCCTACTCCATTTGTCTTCCTATCTATACCATGGTACAGTAGGTTGAATCCAACTCCAGTGCTCCTGGTCTTGCTTCCCTTCCACCTGGTCTCCTGCACACACAGTATACCTTCTACCTTCCTTCTCTCCATCATGCCAATCAGCTCTCTCCTTTTACCAATCATATATTTATTTAAAGTCCCTGCTCTCACCTCCATACTCCTGCATTTCCTTGTCTGCCTCCTAACACACATTTTGTCTTTGGCCAACAGTAACACAGTTTCCACCAGGACCCAGCAGCTCCGGAGATGGTCGTACTGATCCACTATGGAAATTTCCTTCTTGATGAGCCACATATTTGATTTAGTAAAGATTTTACACTTGGATGCCCTTCCTGATGCAACCCTCCCCATTTATGTGGGCTTGGGTCTGGCACTAAGAGTATACTGGTTTGTGTGCACATTGTGAGCAGAGTTAAATGCAGGGTTAGACTGTACTTGTGGACTTCATGTCAAATTCACATATAGCCTAAATAGGTACCCATTTTTAGAACCATATTAAATTCTAAAAAGCTGTTCTTTATTGTTCTGTAAAGTTTACAGAACATAGATTGACCAGTAAATCGAGAGCTTCTCTTTCATGCTCAGCTCCCTCTTCACCACAACAGACCAATAAAACAATAAAATTGTTGCAAAATTGTTTGTGGCCAACAGGAAAAAAATTAGCAAGGTATAAAGTTTTGTTTACGAATCATCAATTGTTACTGATGCTCATCAGGGAAACATTAGATACTATTAAACTTTAGACACTCTCTGTGCACATAATGGTGACACTATTTTCTGGAAAATTGGTTGGTCAGTAAACAATAATTTCATATCTACTGATTTCTAATCTGGAGCCTAACCTGTGCCAGAGCAGGTTAGGTTTGCATCACAAGTTACCATGGTGATATAACCTAGTAAGAAGTGAAATCCCTTCATAGTACAGTGAACCCTCGTTATAACGCGCTTCACCTCTCGTGGCCTCGCTGTTTTACGGGTTTTTTTAGTGCAGTTTTTTATGCTTTTTTTTTAACAGTGTATGAACGCGCATCATGTTCTGCGTCCTGATTGGCTGTCAATCAATCTCCTCCGTCCCTCGTCTTTGTCCAGCACAGAATGTGTTCGGCTTGAAAACAGGTTTTGATCTTTGGTTTCCTTCTATAGTACTGTATAATAATGGTAAAAAATAAAGCTGTCTACTTCGCGGATTTCGCCTATCGCGGGTTATTTTTGGAACGTAACCCCCGCGATAAACGAGGGTTCACTGTACTGAAAACTCAGGGCCAACCGAGAAGTCACCTGGCTAAGACAACACCCTGCTTTGCAGCAGAGGCCTCTGGAGCTGTAATAGTTAGACACTGATGTTGACATTTTTTAGAAAAAGTATGACCTTTAGGGTCAGTGGTATAACCTCAGTAGCCCTCTTTTTGAGAAAAGCCACAGAAAAGGGTGTGTATAATTTGCAACAGACTAAGATTTACCATATTAAATTCCAGACACACACTCCCCTCAAAGCCCCTCTGAAATAGTTAAATACCTTAATTGTTTATGCAGCCTCTCTCTCTAGGATGAATAAAAGCATTCAGACAGAAGACATTCAAGGACACTGAAATGTGGTGATTGATATTAAACCTTGATCCAGTGTATAGAGAAAGAAATGATACAATTTCAAGGCTGAAATTCCTGTATTTTCTAAGGTAAGTATTAAATAATTTTCCCCCCTTGTAATAATAATGTAAAATCATAGCAATGCATTTAAAATCCATCCTAATTTGAAGTGGGACACTGGTGTTCAGTGCTGACCTGTCAGCCTGCCCTCCTTTAGTCTGCACTTTCTCTTCCTTGTCTTCTTTCAACATTAATGGAGTTGTTTAACTATGATTTTGCTTTTTTATTTCAATCATTTGAGCTTCTGGGGCAAAGTGGTGTATCTATATTTTAGTGCTTATCAGAGTTTTCCTTTAATTTTTTTGTGCTCCTATAAATTTTTGAGTAGTGTATTTGATTCATAGAGTACCTTTCAGGGTACCCAAGATGCCTTACATATCATGTTAAAATAATTCTAAACACATGAAAAGCATGATGATGCGAGAGTGATGCATCTTCACACACCCACTAAGCGTACTCTGAATTACTGCTTGTCTCAGTTGGAGGCCATTTATGGTAATTAAAGCTCAAAATTTTTCCCAGAATCCACAGATCTTATTTTGTGTAAAGCTGGAGGAGGGATTATGTGTTCTAATTCTGATGACACTTAATTCCAGTGTTTAAATAATACAATGTTCAGCCTGGTTGAGGCATTCAAATTCAGTGGGAAAAAATGCCAAAACTTCAATGGAATGTGTTCTGCCTGGATCAAAAGTGTGCATCATACACAGTGGATGATATGTTCATACTTAAATATTTAAGGATGCTGTGATAAAAAATTGAATTCAAAGCATATAATTTTCTTACTGCATGAGCTAACTGGATTTGTATTTATTTATTTTCCTTTGAAGAGCAATTAATCTACACAAATTCAAATGCAAAGTGCAGAATATTCATTATGAGCTGATGGGAGATGCTAGACTGATGTTACTACTACTACTAAAGTTAGGTTGCTAGGATACAATGACAGACTGGAATGAGAGGAAGGGGTGCAGGGTACCAGTGCGTGCTGGGGGCTGGGGGTGTGAGACTGAATCAGATGGTGCTTCCACTGAATTCTTATTACAAATCAAGGAGAGACAAAAGGAGGTAGGTACAGACAAAAATGAACAGGAAGAAAGATGAACGACGAGGCTGAAAGAAACAGAGACTAAGAGAAAGGAAAAGGGTGGAAGCTTGTGAAGGTCTCTCCTGACAGTGGATAAGGGGGGTATAGGTGAGAAAAGAGGGAGGCAGAGGAGAGAAAATGTGTGCCTGTGTGAATCTGAAGGTGTGTGGGAAACCTCTAGGGAGTGAGGGAGGAAGAGAAATGTAGGCGGAGAAAAATGTGAAAGCAAGATGCAACTGTGTATAAGAGAGAGTGGGATAAAGTACATGGTCAAAAGTATATTACATCCATATGTGATTGATTAGCATGTCCTATCAAAAGGCATCCCGTGCAGCCACAAGAGCTTTCAAGAGCAAGCAGTTTGAAATTGGATGATTCACAAAATCCACAGACTATTGAATTGCTGCAGTTTTGAAGCCCTGGTGTCAGAGTTTCCCTTCAACAATATCCACTCATGGCAATTTACTTTATAAACTTTTTGTAGGGAGTTTTTCTGAAAGGATTGCTACTGCTCTAATATCTGCACATACGGACAAGTTGCAGCCATTTAGTTTAGCTTGGACTGGAACAAGGAGAAAAAAAAAGCTAGCTCTCCTTTACTCAAGAACAACAAAATCAGTGTGCCATTTTATATAAATATTTCTAAAAAAAGAAAAGAAAAAATAGGTCTTTGGGCTTTGTAGACAGAAACATTAATAAATAACTAATCCGGACGAGAGAAAGTTGTGGATACAAATACAAATATTAATTAGGTTTATATTTATAATTTATTTATTTATTAGAACACAATTTAAAAGACTCCACAGAGAGCTACATGTCTTGCCAAGATAAAAAAAAGGATTGTTTTCTTTTTTAATTAAGCATCACAATAACCTCTGTCTGCAGCAGATCCATCTGTTGTAAGCCAACAAGTGGTCCCATCATGTCTGTGCTGTTGTTGTGCTGTTTCATTTTTAGGAGCTGCCCTTAGCACTGAGCCTGCAATAGGTGCAATGTAACCTCTTAATGGAGAAATATAAATCCACCTTTATTTGCCATAAAGGAGAGGATTCCTACTTGTAGTTCCTGCTGTGGTAATAGATATTGATACTGGGCATAAATCCTCCCTGTGCCAGCACTGGGTCAGACTGAAGAACTGTGGCTCAGTGCATTTACCCCAGTTTTCTAAGACCAAAAACCTTAAGAAGTTAGTTTGCTCCAAACAAACTGTGAGGGTGTCTAAAAGGTCAGAGACCCTTTTTGCCCACTGACAATTTCCATCAACAATCTGACACAGTTGCCACACTTCACTCACAGGCTGGCCAGATACACTGAGGAGAAAGTGGGTAGCTTCTTGTTTTATACAGATTTCTCTTTTTCACAACTACTTCCATAACTTTTCACACATGCAATCAGTGTAACATCATGGATACCTTCAAGGAGAGTCTATACACAAGTGTATCTATAATCCCCACTTGTGGGATTCATTATGCTGAGACTACAAAGGCATGAAAAAGTCTCTGGACCCTTGGGGAGGGATCACAGAGGCAGTGTGATGCAGCCTAGAGGAGGCTACAGTGGTGCTGTGGTCATTTGGGACATTCAGATGTTATGCAATGACACAGACATACTGCTTTGTTTCAGGAACCGCCTGGCTCACTATGCCTACATCTAGCACATAAAGCTCTGTCCAGCACTGAGCTTTGGTGACTGAAACAAACAGGAATGTCCAAGGTCCATCCCATAGGAACTGGCTTACAGAGAATACTGGAAATTAGCAATAAGACCGTTACTGTGTTTGGCAAACGAATTACAAAAGGCCTCTACCACAGTGCAAACTCAGTGTGTTCTAATTTAAGATGTAGCTGTACTTAATTTATAAACCATTAAAAATGATGCATTTTGTTATTATACTAATACTACTGAGTATTATAGTATTATACTAATGAGAGAGTAGCATCATGGATGTGCAGCCAGTAAATCTGTAGCAACTGCATGATGCTATCATCTCAATATGGACCAAAATCTCTGGGCATGTTTCCAGCACCTAGCTGAATCTGTGCCACATAGCATTAAAAGAAAAGGAGGTCCAACCGGGTGCTAGCAAGGTGCACCTAATTTAAGTGTATGGTCAAAAACGTAATGGTACCCAAACTGGCCAGTGGTGGCGCTGTGTTTAGCACAACAAGAAGGTTTTGGGTTTGAACCTGCCAGGTGGAGAAATCCCACACAAAGACATGCATGTTGGGTTAGTTGGTGACTATAAAGTGGATGTGAGAGTGTGCAGTTGTTTTTCTGCGTTGACCAAGTCAAAGACTGCCAAGCTGTCCAGGGTGTATCCTAACTGTAGCCCTGTGACAGATGAGATAGGCTCCAGCCTCCTGTGTCCCTAAAATGGATAGTAGTTAAGAGAATAAATGGAAGATGGATGATCCATATTCTGATTGATTACACCTGATGGGAATGTTTTACTGTGTTGTTCTGGATGCATCAGTATCATTGACAGATTATTTGCACGATCTTGTGAAGTGTAACAGTATTTATGGTGATGATGTTATTTTCATTTTGGACCTTTGTAGCAGGGCAGTGCTAAAAGAACTGAGAGAATAATACAGCAGTTGGTTTTTGATTATGATTAAAAAGAACTAGACCAGCAAGAGTCCTCGAGGGCAGTTCACCTGCAGTCGCTGCTGGCCGACCTGGTGCTGGTGTATGAATAACTCGTGCAGTCTCCAACAAAAGGGCTGATTAATGACTGTTGCCCACATGTTGCCGTTTCAGTGGTGCATCTCTAAAACCACTTTTTTCATGATTTAAGACCAGAATATTCTGGTTTCATGAAGGCAAACAATAATCTGAACTTTAAATGCAGTGTTGATTAGCATTACTGCTACTGCCATTGAATGAAGCTCAGGTGTAAGTTCATTAAGGAAGATCTGTTTTCACTCCTCTGCCTGCTTTCCTGGTGTTTGTCTGCTACTTTATTCTTCACATCACTTCTGCTTTTCCACGCTGTCAAACTCAAAGCTGACATCATCGCTCTGGTCCAATCATCTTTCTGCCCGGGTACTTCAAGCCAATCAGTCTCCACTTTGCATACATTAAATCTCTCCACTTACCTGTCATCCTTCCCTGCAGACTCATTCGTGCAACCCACCTCCACCCCATCTCCACATCATCCAAATCACTCAGTGCACCATCCAAACCTCCATCTTTATCTTCCCCACCATGGGAGGGGGGGCTAATTCCTATCATTGCTAGGATACTGTACTGCTTCAATGGGCCATCAGAGTCTAATACAGATTAACTGAATTCTGTATAGCAATAAACAATGTTCAACTTTTCCTAATGATCTTTCCGCGTTGAAATATTATTATATAACTATTATATTACAGCACTGCCTGTAAGACTAGAACTTTTGAGTCTAGCTTGCACAAATTGGTAATACCTAAGCACGTGTGCAGCCTACTGTACATTTACTTCTGAATGCACTGACATTACCTCACTGCAGTAATATTTTTGCATCTCCTCCACCACATAACCCCAACAAGTTCAGCCATTTTTTTTTGCATCGTTTTACTATTCAGTGGTCCTCACCATGACGTTTGTGGAGCTAATCTTGAGGTTTCCATAACATTAGGTTATGTCATAAACTATGACTTCATCCTACAGCATTCAGCTCTCCCTTAATTGGGCTATGGGATCTGGTTAAAAAACTGCACCTGACCAAAGGTAGAAAAGAATATAAATGGCTGTCTGCATATTTTTAGTTCTACTGTTGAAATTCAGACTTGAAATCTGCATTACTGCACAGTATTTTGTCAAAAAGAAACAAACCTGAAAGAGATGCACTGGACTGCCAGCAAGAGAGTGTGATAAATAGACCCAAGACAGAGCAGAGAGCGAGTGAATTAAGCAAAGTAGCAGCATGCCTCTAACCTGAGGGCAGAGCAGAGTGTGATATTCCCATGGCTACTATTGTGATAGACACTGAAACCAAACCAGACAGGGGGCTGCTTAACACTCAGCATCAGACCCTCTTTAATCTGACAAAATACAGCCTAGCCAAGAGCTCGATGGATGGAAAAGAGTGCACACACATACACGCTCAAGCACACAGAAAAACAGGATGGCACATGTTCGCACACACACTCGCAGACTCCTCTTCACAGATACAGCTCTGAATCCAAAATGAGAATAAATATTTGATAAGGAATGCCTTGTGAGTTGAATTTGCAGACAAATCACGTTGCTTTCTGTGTCCATGGAAAGAAAAAAGAAACTCCACACTCTTTAAGAGAGGATCTAGGTCAAATACATTGTAGCTTCTCTAGGCCTCTCTGTCTGGCTCCAGACCTTCATGCTGAGACTACTCAGTCATTGAGTGAAATCACCATTCATTCCTTTTCAAATAACACAGCCTCCAATATTCCAGTATGATGCTACATGTCAAAAGTCACCCTTTATTAGTTTAAATATTACACTCCCTGCATACATGAATATTTGATTTGCAGCGGAAATGTTATTTGATTTAGTATTGATGCTTCCAAAAAGAAATCCCAGAGAAACAGATCCGAAAAAACAAAAAACATATTGTAGCAACAGAAAAATTCTGACTTCAAGTTCCAAAAACGTTGGCTATGGCATTTCTGAATTTGTAGTAAATGCTTGGTACTGCTTGGCCCATTGTACTGTTTATATGGGTATGACTACCAGCTTCAGATTCTTTCTGCATGAGTTGTTACTTTTTTAGAATGGGAGAGACAACTTTCAAAACATAGGCTGCAGAATACCAACAGCTTTTATTCAGATTCATTTTTTCATTTAGTGACAGTCCAAAACAAACTGATCATAGCTGTGCCTCATCAAGTAACCTTCCACTGAGATATGTGGGTAGTTTACTCATTATCTTGCTATCCATGGCAAAGTAATGCAGAATCTGGGAAGTTTTTATCAATAATGGTTATAAACTTGGGTATATATTAGTAGACAGGATTAAACACAACCAAGCTGTTTCCAAGTGAGAGCCTCATAATACAGCAGCACCACAGCACTTGCTACAGCTAAGTTAATGTTGCTGCACAGGTGAATGACATATGTTTACTAAATATGGAGCTACACCCAGCAATGGGACAAATTATCATATGACAGAGACTGGAAATGCATGTCACCCATACTGCAAGATGATTTACCCCAGTTACCCAAATCACCATTCCCATATAGGTCAAAGATGTTTACATGTACTGTAGCCTTTCTAAGGAGAAGCATAATCTGCTTTTACAAGGTGTCATGGTGGTAGAGCACAACCTTATTTATTTCTGTAGTCGTATCCTTTTATGTGCACTGACCCTTTATCCTTGCCATCACATGCATTTATCAGTCAGCTGCTTCAGATGTACTGAATGGCTCAGGTCTGCCTGATTTGTTACAACTAGACTCATGAAACTCAAACACTACATGAAAATACAACAAAGGCTTTGTGTTTTCATCATAATTTTCTGAACGCACAAACTGCCTCTCAAGCCAAAGGGGACCTCGAACAACTGTTTTCCCAGACTGAGCCGGGCCGGGGATTTATATAACAAGTTTTAGCTACAACAGAACTAGAGACTATCCTGGAAATCACCAGTCACAACGTCAATCACTTCTAACAGCTTGATCTCAGCTACATTCCTGTGAAGCTTTGTCTCTGTATCCTGCACTGTTGTGATGCCATTATGTTATAAACCAGGAACTTATCTTCAGCTCCATGTTTTGCTGAAATAAGACATACAGAAACACTCACAATGTGAAATACAAGCATGCCTGGCTGTCATGGTCAGTGAGAAGACTCACAAGGACAAAAACTACTGTAAATGGTAGAATGTGTCGACTCTGTCCTTCATAAAGGGGCATTTGTAAGTTACTTTGTAGCCTTCTTTGATTAAAAATAGTTTAAAACCTTCCAAAATGAACTAACACTGCCAAAAAATGTGAAGAAACAAATGGTAAGGTAAGTTAAACTAAGGCCAGGCAATATTTTCATATAATACCAATGTGCACCATAAGATGGTGTAATGAGTCAGTGTAGCATCCAGTCTGTCCTGAGTCCAGCATGGGAGGAAGAGGAAGTGTGAGGTAGAGGAAGCATCAGTACTAATGTGGAAGCACAGGTGTCCTATTAAACTGCACATTAAAGAACGGTTGATAAAAGTTTGGTGTGTTTAACACTACAGACGTTTGTTAAGTTAGCTTGTTGTTCGTTGGTAAAAGCTAGTAATTACATTAGTAATTAGCTCCATCAACAACATCCACTGATATGCTGCTAGCTAGTCACCCTCAATGTTATTAGCAGAGAGCCTGTAGCAGTGTCATCATTTATGTCCAGACAACAACTGGATGAGATAAATGGATGGATGCATTACCATCAGATTTTCATCCTTTCTTTGATTTATAACAAATATTCATATATTTTTGGTTCTGACTGAAAGACTGTGAAAGCAATTGGATTGAAGCTGTTTCACGGTTTAGTCATAACTTCGTGTTTCTGCCTCTTGGCCTGACTTTTTCTAACAAACGCATTGTTGTTCTGCAACTTTTCCATCCTCATATCATTCAAGAACTACAGCAAAGATGATGTGCTTGTTACATCATCCTAGTATAAAGAGTGAGACCTCTCCACCCAAACATGTAACTGAACTTGGATGGATTATTTTCTTTTACTGGTAGTAAGCCCATCCTGACAACCCATCAGCATTACTCAACAGCAGAGCAGGGGGGCATATCCAGCTTAAGACAGCTTACAGTACTTCATCTAAATTCTGTTTCAGCGTTGTAGGCCTGTCATGCAGAAAAAAAATGAAACTGGAAACAAACAAAAACAATAATTAATTTTGTGGATATCATTTGTGTGTTCCACTGTATCATAGTTTATTCTAATGGTGTACAGATTCTGTTTTGTAACACCAATGAAGGTGACTCAGACAGAGTCTGAGTACTGGAGCTATCAGTTACATAATGTGGGTTTTCCTCTGGGTTTATATAGGTAGCCTTCCATAGCAGCAGTTCTCACCTGGTGTAATGGGACATGCTTATGTAACCTAGACAAAACTTGCTGTGGCTTTGATATATATGAGAGCAGATGTGGCCTTGAGCTATGAGCAACAGTCTTGCAACCAGAAATTTTCTATTGCTTGTTGTTTTTCATTTTCTTTTCTTTTAGAGTTTTGTGCCTTTTATACCCTGGGCACTCTTGAAGCAATGTTTCTACAGATCAAAGGAGAATGGCATTTCCACTGCCCTACTACACACTGCGCTAACCCACCTTAACAAAGGAACACATCCCAGGATGCTCTTTAGCTTCATTTTCAAATTGCAGTTCTGATCAGGGAATTCAGGACCTAGAGCTCTCCTCCAACACCTCTGCAATTAAATTGTGGATTTCCTGACCAACTTTCCACACTAAGCAGACCTCCAACTCCTGACCACAGGAACATGACAGGGCTGCATGCTGAGCCTCCTCCTCTTCACTTGATATTATGTACTTACACCAACAGCGATTATATCATACATGGAGTCACTGGTCGATCACTGAAAATAATGAGTCAGCCTACAAAGAAAAGGTGCAGCAAAGGTGGTGGTCAGTGCATTACAACTAAATACAACTAAAGAACTGGCCACCTGCATCCCAGATGTATTTCCAGGATGTATTTCCTATGCCTGAGTAAAATGTCAAGATCAAGATTTAACAAGCCTGTGTATTTGTCAGTGGATTTATTTAATCAGATAATAACAGAAAATGAACAGATTTGATTTTATCACATATTGTCAAAACAGTACAGTTTTAATCCAAAATGCACTCCGGTGCACAGCGGTGATGTAGGTTTGTACCTGCAGGGAGCAATCTTTGAATCTGTGCTGTGCATGAAACAGAAACAAAAAGAGTAATGTATGAAAACATGCCCTGACAGTAAGTTCACTCATATTACCATTTAATGTGTTTCCAAATGAAAACTAAAAATGTACAGTTTAATGTTAAAAAATTAACCAGCTGATTTTATGACCTGGTCTTGGACATGGACGCACTCACATACATTTAGAAAACCATTTTTGGTGGTAACCATCCATAATAACCATCTTTAATAAATGCTAAAGGGATAATTAGACTTTAGTTTAATTTAGTTTTCACTATTAAGAAACACTGAAATGATAAGAATGTTTTTAAAAAAAATTAATGTTTAGGTTACAAATAATTATGACCATTGACCAGATAATATGGGGCCTGATTATTCAATACCTTGTATGTGAGGAGAAGGATTTTAAATTCTATTCTAGATTTAACAGGGAGCCAATGAAGAGAAGCCAATATGGGAGAAATCTGCTCTCTCTTTCTAGTCCCTGTCAGTACTCTAGCTGCAGCATTTTGGATCAGCTGAAGGCTTTTCAGGGAGCTTTTAGGACAGCCTGATAATAATGAATTACAATAGTCCAGCATAGAAGTAATGCATGAATTAGCTTTTCAGCATCACTCTGAGAAAGGATGTTTCTATGAGATATATAAATAAAATTGAACTGAATTTAAAGTTGAATTGAATTGTTTCTGAAATTTGTGTGGCCGAGAACAACAAGCTGAATTTTATCTGAATTTAGAAGCAGGCAGTTAGAGGTCATACAGGCCTTTATGTCTTTAAGACATTCATGCATGGCAGTGAACATTGCTTTCTAATAATACTGCCTAAGGGAAGCATGTATAATGTAAATAAAATTGGTCCTAGCACAGAACCCTGTGGAACTCCATAATTAACCTTAGTGTGTGAAGAAGACTCCCCATTTACATGAACAAATTGGAGTCTATTAGACAAATATGATTCAAACCACTGCAGTGCAGTACCTTTAATACCTATAGTATGCTCTAATCTCTGTAATAAAATGTTATGGTCAACAGTATCAAAAGCTGCACTGAGGTCCAACAGGACAAGCACAGAGATGAGTCCACTGTCAGAGGCTGTAAGAAGATCATTTGTAACCTTCACTAATGCTGTTTCTGTACTGTGATGAATTCTGAAACCTGACTGAAACTCTTCAAATAAACCGTTCCTCTGCAGATCATCAGTTAGCTGTTTTACAACTACTCTTGAGTGTCTTTTTCTTCACTCACATCTTTTCACTCTCTATGTGTTTATACCCCACTCTGCATTTAATCATTAGTTATTATTAATCTCTCTCTCTCCCCCCTCAGCAGATGACCCCCCCTCCCTGAGCCTGGTTCTGCTGGAGGTTTCTTCCTGTTAAAGGGAGTTTTTCCTTCCCACTGTCACCAAGTGCTGCTCATAGGGGGTCGTTTTGACTGTTGGGTTTTCTCTGTATTATTGTAGGGTCTTTACCCACAATACAAAGCGCCTTGAGGTGATTGTTTGTTGTGATTTGGCGCTATATAAATAAAATTGAATTGAACTGAACTAAACTAATGTATGGCAAGAAACATTAAACATCTTTGTATTGTACAGTAAAATAACTAACTACTAAAGTTTACTCAAGGAATGGAGGGAATGAATTGTGTGTTTAAAAAAAACATAATGTGTCATGACTAGAGTGTGTGTGTCAGGCAGGGGAGGACCCCAGGATGCAGACTCGGACAGAGGTTATAACAAAAAAAACGGTGGATTTATTGACAACAGAAAAACCAAAACTCAATTATACTGGGGCTGTACATGTGCCAGGACTAATAACAAAACCAGGGCGCAGGGACACACACAGCACGGGACCACCTGACGCAGCAACATCAACGACATGACAACAGTCAGAGAAAACACAGGACTTAAATACACAGAGGGGCTGATGAGGGAAGAGGACACAGGTGGGAACACAGGTGACGCTGATTACCTTGACTGGGGGAAGCAAAACTGAAGATAACAGACATGGACCAGACAACTATCAAAGTAAAACAGGAAGACAGAAGAGGGAGACAAAGACGCAGACTTGACACCAGGAAAACATACGGAACAAGATGACAAAACAGACACAAGACCACAGATACAGGGGAGACAGGGGCAAAGGGAACAAGACATCAAAACAAACTGGGGACTGAAACTCAGGAATATAAAAACTTAACAAAAAATGCTGGGCAGACGGCCCAGGACATGACATAATGTGTATGTTCCAGATGTATGCTGAAATAGGTATTTTAATAAAAGGCAGCAGGTCTGCATTTTTACCCATCCATCCATCTTCTACCACTTATCTGGGGCTGGTTTGCAGGGGCAAGCAGCCACCTCCTGCAGCTCATCCAGAGGGGCGCAGAGGCATTCCCAGGCCAGCCGAGAGATATAATCTCTCCAGTGTGTCCTGGGCCTACCCCAGGACCTTCTCCAGGTAGGACATACCTGGAACATCTCACTCAGGAGGCATCCTAATCAGATGACCAAACCACCTCAACTGGTTCCTTTTTTTTGTGGGGGAGTAGTGGCTCTACTCTGAGTCCTTCCCAGATGACTGAATATCTCACCTTATCTCTAAGGCCCAGCCACCCTTCAGCGAAAAATAAATCCTGCTACTTGTATCTGCACTCTCATTCTTTCAGTCTTTATCCAGAGCTCATGACCATAGGTGAGGGTAGGAGCAGAGACCTTTACCAGTAACTGTGATTTTCACTCTTGCAACCATATGGCAATGCCAGCAATAGTTTTGGCTAAGCAAAGACGTTGACTGAAAGACATTCTATAGTGCATTTTAATAAACCGAGAAAAGAAGTGAGATTTGAGTAATGGCTAGTATGCGCCAGCAGAGCTTTATGTCTGCATATGTCCCTGCAACTATTTATTGACTTTGGGACAACTGGAGCCAGAACTAAATTTCTTATGAATGGTGACATAGTGAAGAGAATCGCAAGTTTCTGGCCATTTTTCTCTGAGAATGTATGAAATAGACAACACAGTTAAACCCAGAAGCACAGAAGAGACCTTATTCTGAGCTAAAATGAGAAAGTGAAGATCAGCTAGGACTTGCTGGTGACCTTTACAGATGCTCTATTGAGAACATACTGACACACTGCATCCCCGTGTGATACTGTATCGGCAACACTGCTGTCAAAAGCATTTTGTTAGGTGTGCCATGAAAACTACTGGGATCTAGCTGCCTTCTCTTTAGGAGAGCTAAAGCTCCAGGTTCCTTCAGGAGGCAACTATTAAGTAATATTACATTAATTTTACTTTTTTATGTATAGATGATACATTGCAAGGTGTTGATAGCTGGATCTGTGCGTTGTACATACAGTTTTACATTCCTCAGTTTAATCCTTTAAAAATCCACTTTATTTTTTCACTTATTTTCATTTTCACCTATTTTATTTACTCACATAGAAAAGGTTATAACAGAAGAATGTTTGAGCTAAAATCAGGGCCGTATTACCGACCGGGCGAGTGGGGCTGGCGCCCCGGGGCCCATGGATCCAGGGGGCCCAGGGGGGGGCCCAACAACAATCCAGATACCGATGTCGATGCTGATTGCGATAGAGCCCTCTATTCTAGGATCTTCTTTAGTTGTACTTCTTTAGTCTATAAGGGTTAACTGAAATGGGCTGGGGGGAGTGACAGCAGTCAGAGGGCCCTCGGCCACAGGACATAGGAACCAGAGGGCCCCTGGGCCATGTCGTACAGCAACCAGAGGGCCCCTAGGCCACGGAGGACGGCAATCAGAGGGCCCCTGGGCCACGGGGGATGGCAAAGGGCCCCTGAACCACGGGATATGGCAACCAGAGGGCCCCTGGGCCACGGGGGACGGCAATCAGAGGGCCCCTGAGCCACGGGATATGGCAACCATAGGGCCCCTGTGCCACAGGAAACGGCAATCAAAGGGCCCCTGGGCTATGCGGTACGGCAACTAGAGCGCCTAGGGGGACAGCAATCAAAGGGCCCCTGGGCTACAGGATATGGCAACTTCGACTGTTCTTGACTCTGCCAATTACGAACTGTGAAGGGGAACGGTCATTCTCCAGAATGGCTCGAATAAAAAATGAGCTCAGGATGAAAATGACCCAAAATCGTTTGAACTCCCTCTCACTTCTTGCAATTGAATCACAGTTTGTGCAACAGCTGAACTTTGATGAGTTGGTAGATGATTTTGCACGAAGGAAGAGCAGAAAGAGACTTTTGTAGGGGAGTGTGTGTCGGGGGGGGTGGGGTGGGTTGGTATGGGCTCGGAGCGGGAGGGGGGGAGGGGGGGCCCTTGCAATCTCCTTGCCCCGGGGCCCAGACCCACCTTAATCCGGGCCTGGCTAAAATACATCATTTGCTAGTAACATCTTGTTTCTGAAAGTGTGCATTTTTGTGAGTAAAACACAATCTACTGAATTAGCAATATCTCAGTATCATTTGCTAGAATATGCTTTATACCAATGAAGAAAATGGATGGATGGATGGATGGATGGATGGATGGATGGATGGATGCTTTATACCAGGACTATGCAAGTCTCTACATACTTGCTTCATCTTGCCATCCAAAGGTGTACAAAAGTTCATCATTGTGACTTTTATGGTTGTGACATCTCTGGTGTTTCTAATGCTTTCCACAACAAAGGGCCGTTTTGCCAGTTGCTTTTACTCAGATCTGTGACACAGAAAACTGAAGCATTTTGATGACTATAAACTCTCTAACCATCTTTCAAAACATTTGATGGTGTGCTTCTCTTGCTGTTCATTATGCTGCTAATTGTGAACATCCACTGGATGTGTATCACAAGGGAATTCAATCTGAGGCTATAATTACCCACAGTCGAAAAATGGACTATAGAAGATTGGCTTATTTCCACAGTGGTGTAGTAGTGTGGGGTATATTTTCCTGGCACACTTTGTGCCCCTTAGTACCAAGTGAGCACTGTTTGAATGCAACATCCTACTTGAATACTGTTGCTCACCATGGTCATCTCTTTATGAATGCATTATACCCATATTCTTTCACAAAGCTCAGATCACCTCAAACTGCTTTCTTGAACATGAAAACAAGTTTACTGTACTGGCCTTCAATAGAACTCTAATCTAGTCTAATATGCTAATAGATCACCTTTGGGATGTGGTGGAACAGGAGATTCGCATCACGGATGTGCATCATACAAATCTGCAGCAGCTGCATAGTATGAAGTCAAAATGGACCAAAATCTCGGAGGAATGTTTCCAGCACTTTGTTGAATTTATGCCAAAAAATATTAAGGCAGTTCTGAAGGCAAAAATTTGCATCCAATCAGAACAGACTGTGGATACTCCTAAATATTGTTCGTACAGAAGTCCTAGATTGTCACTATCTCTAAATTCTAATTGTGTATATTTTTCACTGTCATTCAAACACTCTCAGTGTTACCATGGTGTCTCCTTGCTCACATTAACTTTTAGGACAGTCACCACTGCTCATTCTCATTAAACACTTTGTTACATTGTCAGTAGTTTGTGACAAATGTAATTGTAAACAAGTCAGAGAACTACGTCCTTGCAGCAAACTCTACCTGCCTGGCAGCGTGAGTACTTCCTCAAATTGCTTTTCTAGCTTGTTAAGAGTTTTCCGACTGCAGATATTATTGATTTACAATGAAAAAATATATATATACTGTTCCAGTCACACTGTGAGACACGCTCAACCATTAATATGTGAGTCTGCTCAGACTTTTGACTGGCACTGCATTTTGTAATCTAAATATTAATTTAAAAATCAGGACTCTCTGAGTCCAGCGATGCCTCACCTGTAAACAGCCACAGTACAGTTTAAAAGCCAAACAGCCTACCAGCTAATGCTGTTTACTTTAGATACCTGACATCCCGGAATAAACACCGGAAGATAAATAACTTCACCTGATATAAAATGGGCGCTTCAAACGTGAGCATTTCTGATCGTGTCCTCAGTCCAATTTTTATCAGTACATTTGATGGTTTGCAACCACAGGTGCCTCCGTTTTCTCTCAAACAGCTGTGATCCGGTGGGATTCGGTACAACTTCAGTGCACTTTTGGTAGAGTAGAAATTCTGACAGCCAAACACGCAACAGCAGACATTTTGATGCTATCGCTTTTAAATCACGTTTAAATGCTGCGCAGTCTCCTCGTTCTTATTGATTTGAATGGAGTAGCAGTTCACTTCTGTTGCCAAAATGCGCGCACATCCTTTGATAACGTAGGCTGTAAAAGGGTCTATATGTCACAAACTCAATAAAGCTTCTACTGCTATCCAACATGGATGTGTTTGGGTTAATTACACGAGTTCCACAATTTTTTGACATAAAACAATAGCATTTATTTTTGTTCAAAAAGGTAATAATCTCCACTGTAATCCATCTTAAACAAAACCCATATTTACACTCAACATACATGAGTATAATTTCAAGTTACCTCAAAAGACATGTAGTTTTTCTAATTGTGAATTCCTTTTCCAGATGTGATAACACATATCTCCACCCTCATCGTAGTTCCATTTGTTCATTACAGTTACATATTAAAACTAAACAAACAGAAAGACTCAGCTTTTTTCCCTTCATGAGATACAACATCACAGCAAACTGAAAGGTAAAAATTAAAATAAAAACAATCTCACAAGCTGACCAGCTGGGTTGGTGTTAATCCGTGATGACCAACCATTATATAAATGGGCCTTTAATATTCCACATGTAGACTAGAGATCTTTATCAGTCAGGTTCAGGAGCTACAACCAGACCAAAGAACCATCAATGCATGTAAACTCTGAATGGAACAAAAAAAATCAATTTTGATCAGGTCTTCAACCCACAGGACCTTTCTTGTGAACAGCTGTTGGTACCTTACTGCTCTGTGGAGTTTTAGTTGCAGAGCAGCTGTTCCACGACTCTGTCCTAGTTTCACGTGGTGTGACATTCAGTCCTGCCAGTGTTGTCACTAAATTTTCCTAATCTATAGGTGCTGCTGATATAAACCATACTGGTTTTAAACAGTAAGAATCAGCTATGCAGATTTATGACAATGGAAACATGAAACTAGCATAGATGTAAAAATACATGTATTCACAGGACACCTCAAACAAAATAAAAAAACTAACTTTTGTTTACAGTAAAACTCCACAGAGCAAATTGAACACTTCAGACATTCTTGTCTGTATCTTCTGTCTGAAATACATTTGAGTTTGATAAAAAATTATGTTTTCCCACTTTAATAAAAACAAGATCAATAATGTCATTTACACTTTATAGTAATAACCAGCAACATGAGTTCAGTGGCAGAAATGTAATATTGAAAGTAGAGCAATTTAATCTTGCTGTGTCTCTGTGTTACTTGGGCTAAATTTGACCAATTATTTCATATCCAACTGACCGGCCTCATAGCCCCCCCACCCTTTACTTTCTGACATGTATCAAACTTTCATTTCTCTCATGGCACACATGCAAATTACAGTAACAATGGTGGAAGGGAAAAAAACATCTTTTCATTTTTAGCAGACAGTTGCAGATGGAATAATAACTACCTAACAACTTTATTGGGTGGGTCGCATTAACTAATGTTAACACTGAAACATGCTGGTTGAAAACCAAGTATTTAATATGACTTGCTATCTGATTTGATGGTAATGCATGGCACTGTGTTTCCATAATATTGGAGTTACAGTAATTGCCCGTTTTCCACTTGAAAATAAATGCCAAATGTTATAATTACAGCTGGAAGATTCATCTTTTTCTGATATATCTGACATCTCAATGAAAAAGGGACCTGACAGAAAATACAACCTAAATTTGTGTCTACTGCTAACGGGACTTACACTGTAAAATCTGCTAGATTGAATAAATCACAGTATGTCTAAAAAAATCAGTCGTTACTCTTCAGATTGGCTCTGTATAGTATTATTAGTGTTTTTAATTTGCTTGAGACAGCAGGAAATATTAAGTGAGATGCAGCAGAAAACTGGCTTGTAGATACAAGTAGTCAGTATCCTTATCCTTTTTGTGTTGCTAGCGCAGCATTAGTAAGCTGGTAAACTAAGTACCAAGTACTTGAATAATATTAAAGAACCTTTGATGTCATGGTTACACCGACTGAATATTACAATAAAACTATCAGCTTTGTCCTGTGTTTAAATTCTACCCCCACCTCAAATCAGTCTGCAGCTCCTATCACACACCTCACCACTTTCTCACTGTCCTCTTACACGTCCTGCACCTCACATACTTCTCTGCCACTCCTGACGTCTTCATGCAGGGCCACAGCTCCTCTCTCAGTACCCTATCATATCATGCTTCTCCCATCACTTTGTTCTTGACACCAGTCATAATTACAATGAACACAGAGGAGATGTTTTGACTTCACTAATAAGAGTACAAGAGAGCTGTTTGTTTGGTCATTTCTTTTTTCTTGTTTTTTTTGCCACCCCCCCAAACACACACACACACATGCACACACACGCACACACACCACACGCACACACACACACACACTTCTCCTACACTTGATTCAGTGGTGGAGAAATCCAAAGCTCGACAGGCTTCACGTCTCATTACAGTTGCTAGGACAGTTGCTATTCAATGCAGGGATTAATAAATGGTTAATTTGCACAGGGTTAGCTTTGTAGCATAAACTTTGGTGAAAACAGTTGATTGCGTGTGTATCTGTTTGCTCTTGGAGTAATGAGGGAAGGTCAGCTCTTGATACATTGCTGTGAAAAGCAGGGACTTGATGCGAGGTGAACTCTGACTCCGTTTTTTAATTAAATACCATGAAGACGAGTGAATATTTTCAAAATCATGCAAATTGAGTGACCTATCCCTTTCCAGTCTCTAGTGACTCCATCTGTTCAGGTCTGTAAAATGTCAGAGATGCAGTTTCTCCCTCCCCTTAGTTATGTAACCTCAATTCACAAGTTCCACATTCTTTTTGAAAATGATCATCTTTAGTCATTATATTTGATATCAGAATAGGCATATTTTCATGTCTCATCATAACAAAGCTGAGGATTTCTTTCATGGCAGGGGACAGATGATCATTGGAAATGCAATAATTCCTCCCATGAGTGATAGTTTTCATAATTATTTTCTGTAGACTAGATTTGAATATCAACAAGTGATTATCATAAGCAAACCCGAGGTACTGCCATCTTTAGCAGCATCCACACATCTAAAAACCAGCCAAAAATATTTGGATCATTGCAACTTAAATCTATGTGACTAGACAGAGCAAATAAAAAGACAGTACAATGTAGACATCAGAGTCCTTATGGTCTATTTCACACTTCGGACTGATCTGTACCATTACTGTGCAGCCCCCGATGAGTACTGGTAGACAGTGGATGTGTAGGAGGCCAGCATAGCAGTTAGAGTGTTGTAATTTGAGCTTAGCTAATATCAGTTTTCTTAAGCTGTCTTTAGTGATGTGTGTGCAGCTCTTGTGCTTTTCATTGAGTGCATGTCCCATTTATTCAGCTCAGCTTGGTTCGGCAGTGGGAAAAGGACTCCAGTGATTCCTTCCTCTCCTTTTATGGTGCTCCAGCTTCACTTCTACTTCAGGAGCCACTGGTTCACTAGAGATGAGATGAGAAGAGAAGCGCATTAATCCTTTAATGAATCAATTCCTTATTTACAGTCATATTTAAAACTCCTAGAAATATTATTGCCACATATTCACAACCTCACGCCAGCCCAAAGTAAACCAATGTACAAATGTTCAGAAACTTAAAACAAGTAAGTCCTGTACACAGGAGAACCCCCCCCCACAAACACAGATGAAATGATCCAAGTCTGCCCACATTTTACAGTAGGTAAACTCAATTCTGATATCAAACAGAAACCAACACATAACTTCAACATCTGTAGACCCACCTTCTTTCATTTGTTCCTACTGGTTAACCAGATTCCCATTTTTGCCTGACCTATAAGAAAACTGACAAGACACACGTGTTTCTGCTGTGCTGCATTGTGCAAACCCAGTCAAGCACTGTAATGTAAAGAAAGGAACTAGCCTAGGACAGCCAACCCATATGTTGCAGCTTTCCAAAACACACAGTGACCTCCTATGTGTGCCACGTGTCTGTTTGTGGGCATGGCCCTATGCCCCACCCTCTGCTTGAGATCTGCATTGCATTTCTCTATGGGAGCTAGTACAACATGTTAAGTAAAGGGTTACAAACAACCTCCAGCTGCCTTTGGAATGTGGTGCAAATACACCAAACCACCTCAACTCCAGAACACAAGTAATAAAGATCTGTTTGGAACTTTCACACTTACAGCATTCAAGGATTTCTTCTAGGCTTTAGGAAGATCTGTCTCTGGTGTTCTAAGAGATAGAAGAGTCCCATCTCTTTCATGTTCCTCTACTGCAGCACTTGATGGGCAATGGTGGAAATGTAGTCCAAACTGCAGAACCCACAGCTAATGCTCACCAAAAGAGACCAGGGCAGCTACCACTTCCTCCAACAACTTCTGCAGGACACACAACAACCTGAAACCAATTTGTTGGTTGAGCATGGCAGCAGTTTTTGACTGCCAACACAATCTCAACCCTGTCAGCTTTGTCAGGCCAGTTGTTGTTACGACTCTTTTCATGCTAGCAGAATCAAGCAACCAGGGGCTCTTCCCCCACACAGCTTGGAGCAGTTTCTCTTAACATTTAAGACTGTGGTCCATGCCTTAAGAACAGACTGGCAGAAGGCTGAAGTCCCTGACTGGTCCATACCAGTCAGCTCCAGGAGAAACAGATGCTTTCTCAAAGGTTTTGACTCAGAACATACAGAAGCTGTTTCAGACCACATCTGTGGTTTGAAGTATAGGAAATGCTGTGCAGTCTGAAGATGAAAAAGTTGTTATGCAACCTTATCCCTGTCCGCCTTCAGATAGATGTAAAAAAAGTACTGCAGATTTGATCCAATGGTAACCCCCCCCCCCCCCCCCCCCCCCAAATAAATAAATAAATACATGTATTTCCTCCATCAGTGCATGTTGAGGCTCAAAAACCATGAACCAGATCATCAAGGCAGCAGGATAATTTTTATCCAGACATCTCCCCCTATAGGACAGCTGATCCCATGCCCAACTACACAATAAGGCACTAATTTTCTCAACTACACCTCCCAGTTTTTTTGCTGGAAATTATTATTGCTAAGAAAACTCAGAGGCATTTCATTCCTTCTCTGTTCCACTGCAGCCCAGCCAGAAGTGATGGCTGATGTTTGATTTTTCCATTCTTGTATCAGTAACCTTTCACTGTTTTGGCAGTGAACTCTTGCAGAGGATGCACACCCATACAGTGATACCTCTTGTTTTAATACGTAAATATCATGTTGATTGCCAATAAACACAATTATATCATCAGCACAGACAGACAAGCTAACTGATATGTTGCCGTCTATAACAAAGGTTAACCCCATGAGATCCTGCCTAAGTTGGCTCAAGAGGGGCTCAATGGCAAAAGCATACAACACACCGAATAACAAACCTTGCCCAATGCCTCTCCATTCAGGGATGGTCTACTATACAGAGCACACTGTACAGTACAACAGTCTACTGTTTTGTCACAGAACAAAGCAGAAGCATTGAACAGCTGGTTAACTGATTGGTGGTGCTCTCATTTGGTGTTGGCTCTAACTGCGTTATTGTACCACTTCTTGTTCCTTGTATGTAGCTCAATTAATTATAAATCACTGGATAATAAAAATAATAATAAAAAAGCCCTCCGTAAAGCTAGGACATCTTACTACTCATTATTAATTGAAGAAAATAAGAACAACCCCAGGTTTTGTTTTAAGCACTGTAGCCAGGCTGACAAAGAGTCAGAGCTCTGTAGAGCCGAGTATTCCTTTCACTTTAACTAGTAGTGACTTCATGGATTTCTTTACAAAAAAAATTTTAGACATTAGAGAAAAAAATTATCATAACCATCTCAAAGATTATTCTTCATGTTCGGCTGCTTTCAGCACTGCTGGTATTTGTTTAGACTCTTTTGCTCCAGTTGATCTTTCAGAGTTAACTTCAATAGTTACTTCCTCCAAACCAGACATGTTTATTAGATCCCATTCCTACTAGACTGTTCAAAGAAGTCTTTCCAATATTGATGCTTCAATCTTAAAAAATGATCAATCTGTCTTTATTAGTTGCTATGTACCACAGACTTCAAGGTGGCTGTAATTAACCCCTTAACTGGCAGCAAAAAAATCACCTGACAAAACTACATAACACCCTCTGGTTATATTGGCTCTGAACAACCCATTTCATAGCCTATTAACTGGCCTGCGTCTGGTCCGCCGGCCGAATGAAGTGAATTTATATGGCAGGCTAGACCCGCCCATTTTGACTGACACCTCATTCGGCCAATCATGTTAAGAAATGGGTTTCCCAGAGCCAATAATACTCAGAGGGCGTCACGTAGCTTTGTCAGGTGATTTGGTGCAGCCAGTTACATGATTGGCCGAATGACGTGTCAATAAAAATGGGAGGGTCTAGCCTGCCATATAAAAGGGACTACAAACGGCCCGTCACCGGGCCCTTGCCAGTTAAGGGGCTACACCTCTTCTTAAAAAGCCATCACTGACCCAGCTGTCTTAGCTAATTATAGGCCAATCTCCAACCTTCCTTTTCAATTTCAATTCAATTCAATTCAGTTTTATTATATAGCGCCAAATCAACAAAAACTGTCGCCTCAAGGAGCTTTATATTGTGGGTAAAGACCCTACAATAATACAGAGAAAACCCAACAGTCAAAACGACCCCCTATGAGCAGCACTGGTGATAGTGGAAGGAAAAACTCCCTTTTAACAGGAAGAAACCTCCAGCAGAAACCAGGCTCAGGGAGGGGCAGTCATCTGCCGCGACTGGTTGGGCTGAGGGGAGAGAAAGACATGCTGTGGAAGAGAGCCAGAGATTAATATCAATTAATGATTAAATGCAGAGTGGAGTATAAACAAAGTAATAAGGTGAATGAGAAACAGTGCATTATGTGAACCCCCCAGCAGACTAGGCCTATAGCAGCATAACTAAGGGATGGTTCAGGGTCACCTGATCCAGCCCTAACTATAAGCTTTATCATAAAGGAAAGTTTTAAGCCTAATCTTAAAAATAGAGAGGGTGTCTGTCTCCCGAATCCAAGCTGGAAGCTGGTTCCACAGAAGAGGGCCTGAAAGCTGAAGCTCTGCCTCCCATTCTACTCTTAAGTATCCTAGGAACCACAAGTAAGCCAGCAAGTCTGAGAGAGAAGTGCTCTGTTGGGGTGATATGGTGCTATGAGGTCTCTGAGATAAGATGGTGCCTGATTATTCAAGACCTTGTATGTGAGGAGAAGAATTTTAAATTCTATTCTAGATTTAACAGGGAGCCAATGAAGAGAAGCCAATATGGGAGAAATATGCTCTCTCTTTCTAGTCCCTGTCAGTACTCTAGCTGCAGCATTTTGGATCAGCTGAAGGCTTTTCAGAGAGCTTTTAGGACAGCCTGATAATAATGAATTACAATAATCCAGCCTAACTAGAAGTAATAAATGCATGAATGGTTCTCTGGAGCTTGAAAAAGGCGACTGGACTTCTTTTTGTTTGTCCAAAATGTGAACATTGGCATCCTCAACACAGGGGTTTAAATACCTGGGTCTCTCCACCATTGGTTGAGAACTGAAGAAGCCTTTCGGATGAGAGGTGATGAACGTCTTCAAGAAACAAAAAGAAGTCCAGTCGCCTTTTTCAAGCTCCAGAGACTACTATGACCTGGATGACTGAGAATCTACACAGACAAATGCATGAATGAGCTTTCAGCATCACTCTGAGAAAGGATGTTTCTAATTTTAGAATATTGCGCAAATGCAAAAAAGCGGTCCTACATATTTGTTTAATATGTGCATTGAAGGACATATCCTGGTCAAAAATGTCTCCAAGATTTCTCACAGTGTTACTGGAGGCCAAGTAATGCCATCCAGAGTAAGTATCTGGTTAGACACCATGTTTCTAAGATTTGTGGGGCCGGAGAACAAGATTTCAGTTTTATCTGAATTTAGAAGCAGGAAATTAGAGGTCATCCAGGCCTTAATATCTTTAAGACATTCCTGCAGTTTAATTAATTGATGTGTGTCATCTGGCTTCATGATAGGTAAAGCTGAGTATCATCTGCATAACAATGAAAATTGATGCAGTGCTTTCTAATAATACTGCCTAAGGGAAGCCTGACTGAAACTCTTCAAATAAACGTTCCTCTGCAGATGATCAGTTAGCTGTTTTACAATACTCTTTCAAGAATCTTTGAGAGAAAAGGAAGGTTGGAGATTGGCCTATAATTAGCTAAGACAGCTGGGTCAGTGATGGCTTTTTAAGTAGAGGTTTAAATTACAGCCACCTTGAAGGCCTGTGGTACATAGCCAACTATAAAGACAGATTGATCATTTTTAGATTGAAGCATCAATAATTGGAAAGACTCTTTGAACAGTCTAGTAGGAATGGGATCTAACAAACATGTTGCTGGTTTGGAGGAAGTAACTATTGAAGTGAACTCTGAAAGATCAACTGGAGCCAAAGAGTCTAAACAAATACCAGCAGTGCTGAAAGCAGCCGAACATGAAGAATAATCTTTGAGATGGTTATGAATAATTTTTTCTCTAATGTCTAAAATTTTATTTGTAAAGAAATCCATGAAGTCACTACTAGTTAAAGTGAAAGGAATACTCGGCTCTACAGAGCTCTGACTCTTTGTCAGCCTGGCTACAGTGCTGAAAACAAACCTGGGGTTGTTCTTATTTTCTTCAATTAATGATGAATAGTAAGATGTCCTAGCTTTATGAAGGGCTTTTTTATAGAGCAACAAACTCTTTTTCCAGGCTAAATGAGCATCTTCTAATTTAGTGAGACGCCATTCCCTCTCCAGCTTTCGGGTTATCTGCTTTAAGCTGTGCGTTTGTGAATTATACCACGGAGTCAGGCACTTCTGATTTGAAGCTTTCCTTTTCAGAGGAGCCACAGTATCCAAAGTTATACGCAGTGAGGATGTAAAACTATTGACGAGATAATCGACCTCACTGGGAGCAGAGTTTAGGTAGCTGCTCTGCACTGTGTTGGCACTGAAGAGCATAACAATGAAGGAATTAGATCCTTAAACTTAGTTACAGCACTTTCAGAAAGACTTCTACTGTAATAAAACTTATTCCCCACTGCTGTGTAATCCATTAAAGTAAATGTAAATGTTACTAAGAAATGATCAGACAGGAGGGGGCTTTCAGGGAATACTGTTAAGTCTTCAGTTTCTATGCCATATGTCAGGACAAGATCCAGAGTATGATTAAAGTGGTGGGTGGGCTCCTTTACATTTTGAGAGAAGCCAATTGAATCTAACAATAGATTAAATGCAGTGTTGAGGCTGTCATTCTCAGCATCTACATGGATGTTAAAATCACCCACTATAATTATTTTATCTGAACTGAGCACTAAATCAGATAAAAAGTCTGAGAAATCAGACAGAAACTCTGAGTAAGGACCAGGTGGACGATAGATAATAACAAATAAAACAGGTTTTTGATTTTCCCAATTAGGATGGACAAGACTAAGAGTCAGGCTTTCAAAAGAATGAAAACTTTGTCTGGGTCTTTGATTAATTAATAAGCTGGAATTGAAGATTGCAGCTAATCCTCCTCCTCGACCTGTGCTTCGAGCATTCTGACAGTTACTGTGACTCGGGGGTGTTGATTCATTTAAACTAACATATTCATCCTGCTGTAACCAGGTTTCTGTAAGGCAGAATAAATCAATACGTTGATCAATTATTAAATCATTTACTAATAGGGACTTGGAAGAGAGAGACCTAATGTTTAACAATCCACATTTAATTGTTTTATTCTTTGGTGCAGTTGATGAAGCTGTATTATTTATTGTTTTTGAATTTTTATGCTTAAATAGCTTTTTGCTGATTTTAGCTTTGGTTTTTGGTGGTCTGGGAGCAGGCACCGACTCTATGGGGATGGGGTTTTGGGGGGATGGCAGGAGGAGAGAAGCTGCAGAGAGGCGTGTAAGACTGCAACTCTGCTTCCTGGTCTCAACCCTGGGTAGTCAGTCTTTTCTCTCAAAGATTCTTGAAAGAGTAGTTGTAAAACAGCTAACTGATCATCTGCAGAGGAACGGTTTATTTGAAGAGTTTCAGTCAGGTTTCAGAATTCATCACAGTACAGAAACAAGCATTAGTGAAGGTTACCAATGATCTTCTTAGAGCCTCTGACAGTGGACTCATCTCTGTACTTGTCCTACTAGGCCTCAGTGCAACAGTTAATACTGTTGACCATAATATTTAATTACAGAGATTAGAGCATACTATAGGTATTAAAGTTTCTGCAGTAGTTTGAATCATGTTTGTCTAACAGACTTGAATTTGTTCATGTAAATGGGGAGTCTTCTTCACACACTAAGGTTAATTATGGAGTTCCACAGGGTTCTATGCTGGGACTAATACTATTTATATTAGGCAGTATGTTTAGAAAGCATTGCATATATTTCCATTGCTATGCAGATGATACCCAGTTTTATCTATCAATGCAGCCAGATGACGCACACCAGTGTCATTAGTTAAACTGCAGGAATGTCTTAAAGACATAAAGGACTGGATGACCTCTAATTTTCTGCTTCTAAATTCAGATAAAACTGGAGTTATTAAGAAGAAGAAAGAGCTTTTTATTTGTCACATACATTTACATGCAGTGAAATTCATTCTCTGCATTTAACCCATCACACACATGGAGTATGTAGTACACACAGCACAGCATGGAGCAGGGGGCAGCCAAAGGGCGCCCGGGGAGCAACCTGGGGGGTTGGGCTTGCTCAGGGACCCACAGTGATGCCAGCCCAAGGACTTGAACCAGGGTCCTCTCAGTGACGAACCCTCTTCTTCTCCCCTAGGCCACCACTCCAGGATTGTAGAAGGCCCCATAAATCTTAGAAACATGGTGTCAAACCAGATACTTACTCTGGCCTCCAGTAACACTGTGAGGAATCTTGGACTCATTTTTGACAAGGATATCAATGCATATATTAAAAAAAACACCACACAAGTATTTTCTTGCATTTGAGTAATATCACTAAAATTAGAGACATCTTGTCTCAGAGTGATGCTGAAAAGCTAATTCATGCATTTATTACTTCTAGGCTGGACTATTGTAATTCATTATTATCAGGCTGTCCTAAAAGCTCCCTGAAAAGCCTTCAGCTGATCCAAAATGCTGCAGCTAGAGTACTGACAGGGACTAGAAAGAGAGAGTCACAGTCACGGCAGATGACCCCCCCTGAGCCTGGTTCTGCTGGAGGTTTCTTCCTGTTAAAAGGGAGTTTTTCCTTCCCACTGTCACCAAGTGCTGCTCATAGGGGTCGTTTTGACTGTTGGGTTTTCTCTGTATTATTGTAGGGTCTTTACTTTACAATATAAAGTGCCTTGAGGTGACTGTTGTGATTTGGCGCTATATAAATAAATTTAACTGAATAAACTAGAAGGTAGGTGGGTTTTCTCTCTGTTTTTTTTTTTTTTGTTTTTTTTTCAAATGTAAAGTCTGTGGTTAAAAAGTCTGAAATTTTTAGTTACCAGAATTATGGGCATAAACATTTATAAACACAAAGGCCCTATGTCTAATTGTGGCCTGTACAAACTGAATCCTGACGTCCTCCACTTCAGAATGAGATAAGTTTGTCAAATTAAGGTACTCAGGACAGAGAAGAGCAACACTCGCACCGAGGTTTGTACCATGACTTAAAAAATTACTTTCCAAGTAATTTCCAAAGTAACAGCATTATTATGCCAGCTGTGTGTTTCTTGTAGGAATAACAAATCTGTGTTTTTATTTTTTATTAGCTCAGGTAATATCCCTTGCTTAATTCTATTGCTACCTCCATTAACATTTAGAGTTCCAGTTCACCATCCATACCTTCCACAAGGAGCAGAAGAAAGAGAAGAGACAGAATAGTCAGCCACTTCCAAGAGAAAGACACCCTGTGTATATCTCCCATGTTTTATCGTTGTGTTTTTAAGGGGGCTTTTCCTCTCTTTTCTTTCTTAGTTTGGTCAATATATTTTTAACACAGATCTTTTCTGTTTGCTGAGCTGCTCAGAACTGGCCATCCTTCTGATTTTCAGTACAGAGTTGATGAACTCTGAATCTACCAAAGGTATCATCCAGAAAACCACTCATTTCTTTTAAGAAGTAATATTATTCATCATCTTGTGACACAGTGTTTGAAGATAAAGGCAGTATGTCGCCATCCACTACTTGTTCCTGTTTGCTTTCATTTTCACTCTGTTCCAATGGAACAGGGCCTGCTGCCTCACCTATAGCAGCATCACTCCTTCCTCCTTTTGTTCATTGTTTCTATGGTCATTTGTATCCTGTCTCTGTGTCATTTTTATTACATTTAATACTACTGTTGTTATGTTGCTGCTTGTTTCAGCCTGTAGTTTGCCGGCTGTGGTTTCCTCCACTGCCCGAGGCCTCACAAGTAGGTTATCACTGACTGTGTTTCCTGTCAGCTGCTGCATACCAGAGGTACTCTCCACTGCACGATGAGCATTTATGCCAAACATCACCACACTCGAAGCGCTTCATGCTGCCCGAATTTGCGTAAATGGTGTTCTCTTAAAGTTCAGTAAGGGTCATTTAGATACATAAATGCCTGCCTCCACAGCAGCTAACAGTTTGGAATGAATGGGTATACCTGACACACTGTCGATGGTACAAACAGCAGGAGACAGTTGCAAACAGGCCATCTATCCGTCCCTTTTCAACCAGCATATGAACCAAACATTCCTCGAAAATAATGCCATGATGGCCTTATTCATATGAGACCCATGTATTATATTTTTATGGCCACGCTGTTCCCCAAACTGCCAACAGAACCTGTTCCACAGTGTAAATTGGAGCAGCCACATCTCAGACCCCATGCCAAATTGACAGGGAAGGCAAGCCCTCCCCAGGGATTTCATTTATTAAGGAAAAAAAGCTACCTAAACCTTCATCCTGTAAAAAAAGTAACTGCCCCCTCTTCTTAAATCATGAATTAAGTGTAATTAATCACAGTTTTTGGAAAGCTGAGTTCAATTTCACCTAGCCACACTCAAAAAGTCACCTAAATAGACCCTGTCTGTAAAAATGACGTAAGCTTCTTTTTTTTTTTACATTTTTGTCTTAAAGTTTAACATTTGGAATCAAACAGTCCACAATACAAAATGTGATGGTACATGTAGAATGGGAAATACAGATATATGATCATATAGTTGTATTTTCTACACAATTGATGTGTGTTAAAAATGTAAATGTATAGTTTTTAACCATTTTAAAAATTAAATCTGTGTCTGAGTAACATGTCAAGCTTTGCAAATCCAACCTTTGGGAAACAAAAAACAATCAAATCTGTACCACTGCTGTCAAAATAAATTGTATTTTGTGCATACATATATATGTGTATATAATCTACATAACCATCTCCAGGGTTTACAGAACGATATGAAAAAGAGTATCCAGAGTTGTCTGGGTGAAAATGACTTGTTGATGGCAGGGGTCATTGAAATGAGCCAGACAGCCATGAAGGCAAGAGTAACTCAAATGGGGACTCATCACAACCAAGATATGCAGCAGAGCATCTCTGAGCACCCCAAACATTGAGCCTTCAAGCAAAGGGATTACAGCTGCAGAAGTGTAGACCAGGTGCCACTCCTGTCAGCTTACAAAAGGAAGCAGAGGCTACAGTTTGCATGGCTTCACCAGAATTGGCACAGAAGATCTGAAAAACAAAGAGTCGTGATTTCT
Organism: Archocentrus centrarchus; assembly: GCF_007364275.1. Classification (NCBI taxonomy): domain Eukaryota; kingdom Metazoa; phylum Chordata; class Actinopteri; order Cichliformes; family Cichlidae; genus Archocentrus; species Archocentrus centrarchus. Next base: position 384,017 of record NW_022060297.1, read on the forward strand.
CCAGCAACATTTGGAAAGTAGTGTCAGAATTTGGCATAAACATGCTGCTGGTGATGTAATGATGTGATACTTTCCTGGCAAATTTTGGGCCCTTTCAATTCAGTTAAATTCAATTCCAGTTTTTTTATGTAGGCTCAAATCCGTTGCCTCAAGGTGCTTTATAAGGTAATGACCCAACAGTATGCAGTATTATTTATATATTATTGTTTAAATGTCACATGTAGTATCATTGCTGACAAACACAGTCCTGCACCAGTTCTGTTTTATACTCACAACAAATCTATTCATTTGTGTTGATGGACACAAATTTTCTTTCTTTCTTGTTTTTTTGCTCCGCAACATGAATTTCCCAACATTATTTTGTGTTTTTATCGGCCCACTCTGTGTAAAAAGCTTGAGGGGCGGCACTGAAGTGACCCAAGTTTGACTTCTGCTGACATTTGTATGACTTTTAAAGAAATCATTAAATACAAATATGCCACTTGGTTAAGTTTAGGCATTGAAAACGACTGAGTTAGGTTTAAAGGGTTAAAATAAAACACTTGTCGTGTCTTTTGAAACTTTTTCCCCCTGGTTGCCATGGTAACTCCTCCCTGCTTTTTCTACAAAAAAAGCATCTTCCTTTCAGAAAATATTCCTATTGAAAAGCATTACTCATAAATTCATGTTTGCTGACACAAAAACACTGAACAATTTGTCCATGAACATAAAATGCTGCTTTCATTTTTCATGACTGCTGTAAGACCAGCCTGTACTGACCTTCTGACCTTTATGCCACAGTGAACCCATCTTCTGATGCTACTTCCAGCAGGATAACAACAAAGCTCAATTTGCATCAAGCTGCTTTCTTCGACATGATAATGACTCGATTGTCCTCAAATGGCCTCGACAGTCACCACGTTCTCAGCTCAACAGAGCACCGCTGGGATGTGGTGGAATGGGAGATTGTCATCATGGCTGCGCAGCCAACAAATCTGCAGCAAGTGTGTGACGTTATCGTGTCAATATGGACCAAAATCTTTGAGGAATGTTTCCAGCAGCTTGTTGAATTTATGTCAAGAAGAAAAGGAGCTTCATTTACTACAATAGTATGTGCTTATTGATTGTTGCTTCACCAAAGAAAAGGTCAAACCCGAGGCCATATCTATATGTATATCTGCCCACCCTTGTAATACCTCTGGCATGACCTGCATTTTGCAGGTCTTTACTATTTTGTCCACTTCCCACTCATAACTGGGGTACAATTCAGTTCAGTTTCATTTGTATAGTGCAAAGTCTTCTACTTATGGTCTTCTCAAGGTGCTTTATATTGTATATATGTATAAGTAAAGACCCTACAGTATAAGAGAGAAACCCCCACCAATCAGACAGTCCTCGGTGAGCACTTGTTGACAGTGGAAAGGGGGAATTTCCCCATTATCAGAAACAAGTGAACCAGCTTCAGATAGGGGCATCTATCTGAACCTGAATCTATCTAGGCTCTTTACCTACAATATGAAGCGCCTTGAGGCGACTGTTTGCTGTGATTTGGTGCTATATAAATAAAACTGAACTGAACTGAACTGAATCTTCGCAGCCCTGCTGGGAGTTGAAGGGAAAGAGAAGAGAAAAAAGGAGACCAGTTACCTTTACTGAGTTAACAATTTAAGAACCCTATTAATTCAACTGCTTTCGTCCAAGAGCTGGACCTCTCCCCTATACTTCAAAAATGAAGTATTGGGGATCCTTCATTTTTGTACATTTTCAAATACAGTTTATGAACTATATCAGTTTACAAAACTCACTAATCACATTGAACTAGAACTCCCATCGGTGGTCAGAAGGACCACCGCCTGTGGGAATTCTAGTAGTTCTAAAAATCCTGGGAGTTCTAGTATTAAAGGGTCACTTGAACTGGACAAGTACCTTTCTCTCTTACTTGCAGTTGCAGTTGATCATTGGTAATTACCTCTGTGCTTATATTAGTCTGTGCTGCTGTGTTGCAGTTTCAGGCAGTGCAGTAGTTGGCCCTGATTAGCATGAAAACTAGGAAAACCAAGAAAGCCAAATGAGATGAATGCTGCATATATAGTATACTTATGCTGTACTGTGCATAGTTTTGACTCAAATTAACTTTGTAAGAAGGACAGTAAACAAAAAAAAAAAATTCTGTTTGGGTGCTGAGTGCATTCCTTACAGCTTCCCAGTGGATTGACAGTTAGGTTTTTCCATCATGGTCCTGGGTTGGTGACCCAGTGTTTTTGAGTTTTGGAATAAGGTTTTGTTTAAATTTCAGGTTTGCTTTGTGATTTTATTGTTTTCTTGTATATTTTCCCTTGTAGTATAATTACTCATGTTCCTAGGTCTTAAATGTTTTACTTTAGGTGATGTTGTTATCCTTAGTGATCCCTGGCTTGTTTAATGTTATGTGGTTTCATGTGTTTCTCGTTAGTGTACTGTTTTATTTAAGAAGGGTGTGCTCCTAATGCTTTGCTTTTTGTTTTGCTTTTCGTTTTCTTGTTTTTTGTGATTTTGTTCAGCTGTCTCCACTCCCACTAATCACCCTCCTGTGTCGATGTATATTCTTTCATTCTCCCTTTGTCTTTTGTTGGATCTTTTGTTTTTGTCCCTGGTCCTCTCGCCCCAGTGTTTCCTAGTCTTGGTTTTTCATGATATGTTTAGCCATTGTTTTCTGCCTTCATCCATCAATAAACAGCTCATTTTCAGTTTGAACCCTTTCTGCTTCCACGCATCCTGCATTTGGGTCCTCACTCTTTTCACGCTCCACACGGTCAGCCTACACTGACCGTTACACATCTTATAAAATCTGTCACAGTTTTTCTATGTTTAAGCTGCCTCAGTGCATCCACTCTATTTCTGTTACCCTAGACTGACTCCATGATGTTGAGATCAGGGGTCTGTTGGGGCCATACCATCTGTTGCAGAATTCCTTGTTCTTCTTGGCTGGAGTATATTAGGGTAAAGTCATGTTGAAGAATAAATATGGTTTGAATCACAGACTTTCCTGATTTTAATGCATGATAGATAAAAAAAAGAGCTGTGATTGACCAGTGCCAGTACAATTCAATTCAATTTTATTTATATTGTGCCACATCACAACAGCAGTTGCCCCAAAGTGCTTTATCTTGTAAGGTAAAGACCATAAGATAATAATACAGAGAAGACCCAACAATTAAACGACCCCCCTATGAACAAGCACCTGGTGACAGTGGGAAAGAAAAACTCCCTTTTAACAAAAAACCAGGGAGAACCAGGCTCAGGGAGGGGCAGGAGATGAGACAAAAGACACACTGTGGAAGAGAGCCAGAGATTAGTAATAACTAATGATTAAATGCAGAGTGGGGTATAAACACATAGAGAGAGAAAACAGGTGAGAAAAGAAGAAGCATCATGGGAACCCCCCAGCAGCCTAGGCCTATAGCAGCATAGCTAAGGGAGGGTTCAGGGTCACCTGATCCAGCCCTAACTATAAGCTTGATCATAAAGGAAAGTTTTAAGCCTAATGTTAAAAATAGAGAGGGTGTCTGTCTCCTGAATCCAAGCTGGAAGCTGGTTCCACAGAAGAGGGGCCTGAAAGCTGAAGGCTCTGCCTCCCATTCTACTTAAGTATCCGAGGAACCACAAGTAAGCCAGCAGTCTGAGAGAGAAGTGCTCTGTTGGGGTGATATGGTACTATGAGGTCTTTGAGATAAGATGGGGCCTGATTATTCAAGACCTTGTAGGTGAGGAGAAGATTTTAAATTCTATTCTAGATTTAACAGGGAGCCAATGAAGAGAAGCCAATATGGGAGAAATCTGCTCTCTCTTTCTAGTCCCTGTCAGTACTCTAGCTGCAGCATTTTGGATCAGCTGAAGGCTTTTCAGGGAGCTTTTAGGACTGCCTGATAATAATGAATTACAATAGTCCAGCCTAGAAGTAATAAATGCATGAATTAACCTTTCAGCATCACTCTGAGAAAGGATGTTTCTAATTTTAGAAATATCATGCAAATGCAAAAAAGCGGTCCTACATATTTGTTTAATATGTGCATTGAAGGACATATCCTGGTCAAAAATAACCTCATTAAGACTCTTCACAGTGTTAACGGGGGCCAAAGTAATGCCATTCAGAGTAAGTAGCTGGTTTGACACTATGTTTCTAAGATTTATGGGGCCAAGCACAATAACCTCAGTTTTATCTGAATTTAGAAGCAGGAAATTAGAGGTCATCCAGAACTTTTGTCTTTGAGACAGTCCTACAGTTTAACTAAATGGTGCGTGCCATCTGGCTGCATTGATAGGTAAAACTGGGTATCTGCATAGCAATGGAAATATATGCAATGCTTTCTAAACATACTGCCTAAGGGAAGCCTGCATAGTATAAATGGTATTAGTCCCAGCACAGAACCCTGTGGATTTGGTCACCTACTAATTGGAAGGTTGGTGGTTTGATCCCTGGCTGCTCCAGTCTATGGTAAATGGTAAATGGACTAGTTCTTATATAGCGCTTTTCTACTCAGATATGAGCACTCAAAGCACTTATACAACACGTTTTACATTTACCCATGCACACCCATTCATACAAGCACTTCCATGATTACTTAATTAAGCTAAGTGCTTTAATTATCTAACATTCACTCACATTCATACTCCGACGGAACGGTCGGAGAGCAACTTGGGGTTAAGTATCTTGCCCAAGGATACATTGGCATGCAGCCCACAGTAGCCAGGAATTGAACCACTGACTTCCGATCAGTAGGTGACCTGCTCTACCTACTGAGCTACAGCCATGTCAAAGTGGGCAAGATACTGAACCCCAAGCTGCTCTCCAATGTAACTGTCGGATATGAATGTGTGTAAATATTAGATAGAAAGCACTTAAGTGTAGAAAGAAGTGCTTGCATGAATGTGTGTGAATGGGTGAATGAGGCATGTTGTGTAAAGGGCTTTGAATGCTAAACATAGAGTAGAAAAGTGCTATATAAGAAGCAGTCCGTTTAACATTTACATGAACAAATTGGAGTCTATTAGATAAATATGATTCAAACCACTGCAGTGCAGTACCTTTAATATCTATATTATGCTCTAATCTCTGTAATAAAATGTTATGGTCAACAGTATCTAAGCTGCACTGAGGTCCAACAGGACAAGAACAGAGATGAGTCCACTGTCAGAGGCTCTAAGAAGATCATGGTAACCTTCACTAATGCTGTTTCTGTACTGTGATGAATTCTGAAACCTGACTGAAATTTCTCTGAAAAAGAGAGGAAGGAAGGAAGGAAGGAAGGAAGGAAGGAAGGAAGGAAGGATGGATGGATGATGGATGGATGGATGGATGGATGGATGGATGGATGGATGGATGGATGGATTACTGCCACCTTAAAGGCCTGTGGTACATAATCCATTAATAGAGATAGACTGATCATATTTAAGATTGAAACATTAATTAATGGTGGGACTTCTTTGAGCAGTCTAGTAGGAATGGGGTCTAATTGACAATTGAAGGAAGTAACGATTGAAGTTAACTCAGAAAGATCAACTGGAGAGAGTCTAAATAAATATCAGTAGTACTAAAAGTAACTGCACATAATGATATATCTGTGTGATGGTTATGAATAATTTTTCTCTAATGTCTAAAATTTTATTTGTAAAGAAATCCATGAAGTCACTACCAGTCAAAGTGAAAGGAATACTCGGCTCTACAGAGCTCTGACTCTTTGTCAGCCTGGCTACAGAGCTGAAAAAAACCTGGGGTTGTTCTTATTTTCTTCAATTAATGATGAATAGTAAGATGTCCTAGCTTTACGGAGGGCTTTTTATAGAGCAACAAACTCTTTTTCCAGGCTAAATGAGCATCTTCTAATTTAGTGAGATGGTATTTCCTCTCCAGTTTACATGTTATATGCTTTAAGCTGCATGTTATGTGAGTTATGCCAGGAAGTCAAGCACTTCTGATTTGAGGCGCTCTTTTTCAGAGTATCCAGTATCCAGAGTCGTACGCAGTGAGGACAGAACCGCTCTCTGATGGAATAATTTAGCAGATCAGCAAATTTCCAACATTCATTACAAATTCTCTGTATTTCTCTTATGTACCTCATCTTTGTAAAAGTGGTATAAGTGGGGGAATGTATTTTTAATCTACGCTACCCTACAGATGTACACACACATGTTGGTTGTCCATTGGCCATAGACTATAATCAAATGGAACTTTTAACACAAGTTGCAAAGGCAAAGCTTTTCAAAGGTGATGTCAGTCATTGCCAAAGGCAAATACTGACATCAGCTTGGTACATCAGGGCCTAAGACCCA